>NW_006430726.1:5093698-5133335 GCF_000325575.1 Pteropus alecto | reverse complement strand
GGTTGTTAACTAAATTTTTAAGCGAACATTGGTGATTTGAATTCAAGCCAACACTCTTCCCAATACATGCCTTACTTCCCCCCTGTGAGAAGCAGCAACTTTCAAAGCAGTTCTGTTATTGTGGATTGGACACTTCATAGATCAGTGAAATAAGAGTGAGAACTGTAGGTTGAATTTATGTTACTATCACTTTACATATTAGTGGTGTTTTACATCATAGTAGTGATGGGTCCTGAAAGCACAGTTGGCGAGTACTGGTATTATAAACTAACCAAGCCCCGTTATAAAGTACAAAAGGATCTGTACTAGAGGGTTAGATGAATGGAGATGCCGATTAAAGATGGGGCCCCAATGGGTAAATCCATTCTCATGTGCTACCCACCCTCTTGTTAAATGACAGATCGATAAATTTCTATGAGATAGCAGTTTTCATCACTAAGAACATCCTAAATGCTAGCAACAGAGGACTGGCTAACTAAATATGCTATACCCGTCAATGAAATACCATTCGTATAGCCCTAATAATTTACATTTAAACACAGATAAAGCAGACTACAAAATGCCATGTAGATAAAACTATATAAAGAGAAATATAACTAAAACTGAAAATTGTAAAAGTGTTAATATTGAGGTAATGAATGATATTATAAAAAAATATTGTAATTTTTACCATAAAAAGGTATTAGACACAAACTACAGGAACTTTTGAGTTTTTTAAGAGCTACCACTAACAAAATCAAATGACTGTAAGCTACATAAACTGATACATGGCAAAGGGGACACTGCAGTGATAATGACTAACTCAACGGCATATCCGCACAGAAAGAAACAGTCTGCTTCCCACCTTACAGCACTGGAAAACCGGTTCAGGTGGATTACAGGCCTAAATCTCCTAAGTAAAACAGAAAGCTCACAGAAGAATATCACAGAACTTTATGACTTTGGGGTAAGCAGAGTTCTTCAATGGGACACAAAAAGCACTAATCATTAAAATAAATGATAATTAAACTATACTGAAATTAAGAACTGCTATTCATCAAAAGACACCATTAGAGAGCAGAAAGGTAACTCATCTGTCATAATCATATCCAACCAGGGACTTTTATGAAGAATATATAAAAAATGTCTACAAATCAATACAAAAAAGGCAGAGAAAAGTGGACAAAGACTTAACAGGCATTTCATAAATGAGTAAAAATCAATGGTCAATAAACACAGGAAAAGCAGCTTAACATCACTATCTTCAGGGAAACAACTAAGATACTACTCCATATACATCAAAATGGTGTGACAAAAACAGAAACAAGTGTCAGCAGAGATGTGGCACGCTGGGACTTTCAGACACTCCTGGCCGCAGCACGCACTGGTACATTCCCTAAGCTCGACCATACACTGACCCTCCAACACAGAAACTGTTGTTCCAACAGCAATGTGCACAAATAGGCAGCAAAAGACATCTACGAGAAGAGTCAAAGCAACAATATTCCTAACAGCCAAATACTGAACGTAGAACAATGTCCACTCACAGAAGAGTGGGTAAATTGTGACAGTCACACAATAAGAATGACTGGTCGCAACCCTGTGCAGTGACACCGATGAATTTCACAAGAACGCTGGACAGAAGAAGCCACACACAAGCAAATGTATGTGCTCTATGATTCAGTTTATACGAAACTTAAAAACAGGTGAAATTAACCTGAGATGTTGGAAGCCAGGAGAGCTGCTACCCTTAGGGACGGGGCGTGCAGGCAGCAGTACCTGGAAACGCACTCAGCTTCCAGGATGCTGGTAACGTTGCTTCTGGATCTGGAGGCTGGCCACACTGGCTCGTGTGCCGTTTATGAAAACCTACCAAGCTATGGTTTAAGATTTGTATGCTTTTCTACATGCCTATTGCGCATCAATAAAAATGTTTAAAATGTTATTTGACACAAATTATATGGGTAATTAAAGTGCGTCTGAGTCTTTTAGAGACACCATTAACTGCGAATTAAAGATAAACAACTTCAGAGCCTTGAAAAAAGAACTGGCAACGAAAGGAAGAGAACGTGGTCCACCTCCTTCCATCTTTCCCTCCGCACGAGCCAGTGACTAACAAAGCGTGCCTCTCCACACCTCCTTCCGACACGTCTGTCCTCGAGCAAATCACTTCCTTACTCGCACGGGCGGAGCCAGCCTCCCCCGGCTGCCTGCTTCAGTCTGCCCTCTCTGGTCCCTGACACTGCAGTTCACTCGGAGGTTGGTCCTTCTAAATTCCCACTGGAAGATGCTTAAAAGGGTTTCTTGGGTTTTGGTCTGTTCCACTTTTCGGGAAAACAAAGCAACCCCCAGCAAACATCACACTACTCTACTGCTATCTTTACTTAGAAACAACATCCAGCATATCACCTGAAATATTTCCAAATGTCTCCTCCACGTTTAGCAGCTCAAACTACTGAAATCCGACACCCACGAGAGGAAAATCACCTCAGCTCACATCATGGGAAACGTTCCTTCACCTCTAAGAACAGAGAAAAGTGCTGCAAAGAGCAGGTCAGCAAAATGCCGTGCAAGTCGTTCAGGCTGTGTCCATGCACGGTCCAGGGAGGCCTGCGCACGTGAGTCTCTGCGCAAACACCCAGGAGACCTGTGAGGTGAGACGATCGCTTCTAACTGGCCCCAAATGAGAGACCCATGAGGGGATGTCAGGAGAACCTCTTTCACTCTACCAGGGCACTGGGTGTTTCCTCAAACAAACTCTGTCCCCAGTGAAAACTGTTACAAAGTAAAGAATTCCACTGTAACACGAAACAGAAATGCTGACAGGGCGTCTGTGAAGAAGCCTTCATCTGACAGACTAACGCAAACCACTGGTCAAGGCTCCCCAGCCCACGCCCGCTAGTGGAGTTAGATGACAATAACCAATCCCAATAACTCTGTCCCCACAAGTTCATAAAGGGCCTGATTTTGAAACCTGTCCATCACATTCTCTGGGCTGATCCCAATGAGCCCAGGAGGCGTTGTTATGGTGCCAAAACTGTATCAAGGTCCCTGAAGTAGGAGAAATGCTTCTCCCACATGCTAGACTCTTATCAGAGAGGGTGAGACACTACTGGTGACCCAGTGTCCTACGGGGGTCAACTCTTCTAGGTTTCACTCGTCTTCCAAAGGTCCTGGATATGGGAGCATCGGGGTTGAGTCAAAAGGCAAATTGAGTGACAGGTATCATCACACAGGTATCAATCTGCCCTCTGCAGACTACGCTCGGCTATCGGATTTCTCTGTCACATCTGGTTTCCTGTCCTCAGAGGTTGTTCCCTTGCAGGAGGCACCCTCAATCACCTTCAGGGCCTGTTCTGCCAATTCCCTGGACATGCCCCACACCTGAACGCGGACGATGCAGCCAGGCTCACGCTGACCCTGAGTACTCTGACTTGGTAGTCTACGTTAAGAAATGGCTCCGGAAGAGGGAGCAGTGCCACTCCCGAGTACACCAGGGTAGCGGGAAAAGCCTTCAGGGGGCTACGGAGGCAGCCAGCCAGGTTTTCAGACCCAATACCATATCAGGTTTGTAAACACATTATCTGGAAAATAAAATCATCTCCAAACCAATCTGTTTTAGTTAACATCAAGGGATTTATTTAAAGCTTTGCAAACGTTTATAGCTTGCTTGTACAATAGCCCTGTCCCTGATTTAATGACAGAAACACAAACGTCAAGTCCTCAGAGCTCATCCATTTTACAGATGAGGAACCCAAGGGGTACAGTGGGGAAAGATGTATCCCGCGTCACACAATCCCTGGCAGTTCTGGAGAGAGCTCTGTTTTCCTAATGCTCAGCCATTCCATCCATGCTTCCGCAGTGCAGTCCAGATAAGTCATATTTTTCCAAGGCCAATAAATAATCCTAAGAGTTCTGCTCCTTTCCAGAATCACTGAAATCTCATTCACATGCCTTTCCTCCACTGAAGGAAAAGTGAAAACGCCAGTTCAGGTAGAGAGGAGAGAAGAGGAAGAACTGGGGGCCACGGAGAGGCAGTGGGTGACCCTTTCCCCTGCGGAGCCGGTCAGCACACAGGAGCAGGGTGTGCCCGGTGGAGCGGATGAAGCAGTAATCCCTGCAGACCCCAGAGTCTACGCCCAGGCTGATCCTCAGAGAGGGACAAAAGGCCAGGGAAGTGAATTCCGAGTGCCCTGCCCACAGTTACCTTCAAACTGGTGGAAAAGGTTTATTTAAAATTAACATCAACTGGACCTTCAGGGGACAAAGAGGGGAACGTGCCTTGGGAGCCTAAATGGGATCACGTGAAGAAATGGGGAGAGAGCACTAGCTGTGTTTTATCCCAGCCCCGACTCCTCCACGGGCAACACTCAGAATCTGAGGTACCACTGATTTTTCCTTTTTCTCTTTTATTTCTTTTAGGTATTTTGAAGCTGGATTTTTTTGGTTAGCAACTTTATTTTCTGTCTTTTCATTTAAGAAGGTAGGCATTATAATGAATTAAGCACATCAGCAGTGTATAGAGAAAAGTTAATAGTTCTTTCTCCTGATAAATATCTTCACTAGTGTTTAGGGTGTGTTGCTTATACAAACAAAAATGCATACATATGTCACTTCTTAATCCCTCTTGATCTTCATTGCAGCTTACCATGTTAATGTAGACCTGTAATGTCAGCATTTTTTATTTTCAAAAATAGGTGACCTAATGTCCAACCCCATGAATGAGGCGCGCGCACACACACACACGTCACGCTCAAGAATTACGTGTCTTCTGGATGGGGCAGTATCTACGTTGTGACTTCAACTCGTAGTCAGAACTCACACTGGCTTTGTCTCTGAGAGGTCACTGTGGCAAGAGACAGATTTAAAGGGAGATTTCTTTTCCTTCACTGGCCCACCTGCTCCATGTTAGCACAGGCTGGGGAAATGGCAGCCTCCTAATTTTTTAGCTGAATGGTGAAATTATATTATTCACCCTACTCTTTAAGTTGTTCTTGTCCCAAAGTCCTCAGATGAGAAAATCTGATAATTCTTTGTTTTTATGATCACAGAAATTTTGGCTATAGACTGTTTCGCCCCATTTTATCCAATAACCCTTCTTCTGCCAACCTCCGAGTAAACTGGGAGTTAGGAATTTTCATCCTCTTCCTTATGATCTCCTCACCTTCCATTTTTCCCAAACGTCGGGAAAACTGCCCACATCACATGCAGGACACAAAGCGCTGGAGACACCGCGGCAGGCACGAGCGCCAGTGTCCACCCGCGCCCACTCGCACAGCTCCCTTTCCATCCCTTTTACAGTGAGGGTTTAGTGTGCGTGGGGTCAGTCCGACTGGGGGGTAGAACTGGGCCCTGACTTAGAGCCCCGTGTGACTTAGCGAGCAGCAGAAGGACAGGTCCTTCTCAGGGAGAAGCACGCCGTGGTCATGAACTCCCACCTCCAGCAGGATACTGAGCTCAGTGGGTCACAGGTCAACCCGATTGCAGGGTTTTGCCCTTTCCAGGTTAGAATAACTTTTTTGAAGCTGACCACTGCTCCTAAACCGCCCTCCGAGGTGGCTGTGCATGTCTGTTAGCAGTCACAGTCATGGTTCGCACCTTCCTGATGCTCCTGCCGTGTCCTGTGGGCACCAGTGGCTACTATTCTGCACCCCGCGCATCGCAATGGCCCGTGTCCTGCACGGTAACAGAAGATCAGCCCCCTCCCAGATGAGCACTCACGACGCCTTTCCTAACCATCAAAGGCAGAGTAACCAGACTACGAAGAATTATTAACCACTGACTGCTATGAGCTGTAAGCTTGAGTCACTTTTCTTAGCCACTGTTCTAGCCTGCTTCCCATCTCTCCTCACCTCGGAAGTCCTAGAGTGCCACCGTCCCACAGAGAGTAAACCCAAACCAGGGGATGACAGCCCAACCGGCTCTAGCCACCCTTGAAAGGTGAGCCCTGCATTAATACTGCTACTGCTGGAGTGTTTTGCTCTTGGACTCCTAAAATCACCTGACATTGCTCCTCCGGGCAGACTTCCAGTTCTTAGGGAATCCTGTGCTTGGTTTTGTTTTAACACTGGCTGCAGTAACTCCCTAAGAAACTTAACCAGCTGCCAACTGACCCTATTCACAAACAGAGAACACAAAGGCCTATTGTAAATCCAGTGATAATATTCAAAATGGCTAAAAATCCAGTGCCTCAGAGCTACAGAATAAATTTTGCTGGACCATCCCCAGAACCTTTGTTATTACATTTCTTCCAGGTCCTTCCATCAGATTTAGGGAAGGTAGGTGCACACTTATCACTCAACCTGTTCTCAACTGGTTTCTTACAAGAAGTCTGTTTCAAACAGTCCTGTTGCTTTTGTTTGAAAAGCTGTTGTTTTTCTTTTAAAATGCTGTATTTTTCTATAAGTCCACTGAGTCTCTCTGCATTGATCCAAGAGAGGCAAGTGTGCATGTTTGTTCTGTGAGTGACAAGGAGCTGTGCTGGTGAGCACGAAGGCTTCTGTTCAAGTCTTAAGTCTTCACAAAAAGGAGGGGGAAGATTTTAGATTTACTGTAAATTTCTTTGCTGCTGTGGCAACAGCCATCTATACATTATTAGGCAGTGTCAGCAAGCAGTCTCAGGGCTCACTTCTGTCTCAAGTCGAGTGAGTTGGTTTTTAACACCGATTTAATCGTGTGGGTGTGTATGTATGTGCAGATTATTTTTAATGTGTGTGGAACATTTTTAAAAGACATATTAGGTCAGAAGCAAAATCTCAATAAAGTCTCCAAAACAGATACTGCTCAGCTACTATTTTATTTTATGACTCTCCATAATCTTTTCCACCCTAGTCTGCACCCCTACTGTGATCAGAAAAAGAGGAATTTTTCTGTCATGAAAGTTATTTAAAATTCGCTTCCACCATTTTAGGTATTTAAGGAAAACGGAAAGTTTTCTTTGCATCATCTTTTCTCCTTGGCATGTCCACATCTTTCCATACATGTATTATTATTCATTATCCACATCTTAGTATACCTATTTATTATAAAAATAAAGAAGAAAAACAGCGACAATAACCAATGAGTTGAAATCTCTGGGGCTGTTAATCTCTAAGATTAGTTGAAGCCGTAAAGTTTTCCTTTATAGAAAAGAAAGTTTAAAATTTCATCATTCAAATATAGCCTATCTAAAACACCTGGAAATGATTTCAAAGTTTTCAAAGTCACTATTCTAATAGTATTACTTCCAACCTAACCATTACTGGCCTTTGAAATATAGAAGCTAAAAGCAGACTGGACAGATCAAATACTACAGATAAAAGCATTTTGAAAAGCATACAGTGCTATAAAAACATAAGGTGGTAGTATTAAAAATGGATTTGGACATGAAATCCCAAACTCATTCATTTCAATGACTCCCTTAAATCTTGGAGAGCAGAAAACGGTGAGACTTTAATCCACATCCAGTTCTGCATCTTACTGGGATCATTTCAG
The DNA here is from genome assembly GCF_000325575.1 of Pteropus alecto. NCBI lineage: Eukaryota > Metazoa > Chordata > Mammalia > Chiroptera > Pteropodidae > Pteropus > Pteropus alecto. Next base: position 5,125,883 of record NW_006430726.1, on the reverse strand, counting down.
GCCAGTTCACTGTAATCAAATTACACTCCACACAGGATTAGAAACAAACTGAGAAGTTCTGGGCAAGTGCCACAGCTTTTCATGCAAAGCCATCGTGCGCACTTTCTTAGAGGACATTTGGAAAGTATGTGATCAAATTTGAAAGCAACTTCTCAAGAGCTGCACGTAGTAGTCTTTTCGACAAAGAAGAGTTTTATATTTGTGGCAAAGTCAAAATCTCTGGCTGCAGCTAACTAGTGGCAAGTTGGTGATAAAACAGTCCCAAGGACAATGGGAAGCCCTCATGTGAACTGATAAAGGGAATAACAACAGTAATGAACTTGAAACTGTGTCAGAAGAAACTGATAAATCGCCCAAGGGCAGAGATTATAGGCACCCACGGGTGCGTGGGCACACAGCACCTCCCAGTGCGCTGTGAGCAGAGCTCAAGGCACAGCTGTTGAACTGCACCGAGCTCATAACATATTTAATACCAATTTTATAAAACAAAGGAAAGAGGCAAAAATTGTGTGCACGTATGTGCTGTATAAGGAAAACCTATGGAAGGATACATGCCACTTTGTTATCAACGGTTACAGCAAAGAAGTGGTTGACAGTTCTGTATTGTTTGGATGTGTACTATAAGCATGTATTACTTTTGAAATCCAAGTGAATGGAATCAAAATAACAACACACTATTTAATTTGCCAACAAAGAATATTATTTTTAAAACAAAGAACAATTCAAATTCTATGTATATGTGTGTTTATACATGTATATATACTTTTTCCAAATAAAAGAAAAAAGAAAACATCCTAGGATTATGCTATGGTTTGTAATTAACTACTGGATCCTGAAAATGGAAGAGTGAACATAATGACTGAATATACTTGGAGGAAAAAAATATAGACAGATTCAACTAACATTTACTGAGCATTAATCACATGCTCAGTAGTTATCTAATAACTTCGGATTTAGAGAATATTTGCCCTCAATTTATCCATAGCCTTCCTTATTTACACCCATTTATAGCCCCTTCTAGCTCCGCGATAGCAACCCTTACATTCTGAACATAAAGTCAAAGATTACTTTCTCATTATCAAAGGTTTTTATTCATGAGAATGTACTATTACATGCACTACTGCATGTAAGAACACTTAAGTTGTCCATATTCTGCTTAACTTTGGAGGCGTTTAGCCAGAGTAAAATTTGGCAAAGCCTTTTAAAACAGACTAATTTTCCTGGTGCTGTAAAACTACTTATCAAAGTGCAAGGGTATATTTTGCAACTTAAACTAAAAAATGGGCATTCTTCCCGCCTCTGGCTCCTGTTATCAAATACACCTTCCTTTCAAATTAAGAAGCCAAACCTATTCTTTAGAAATACACATGGCTCAATCAACTGAACACGCTTATAAAAATGTTTGGCCTCTTCCAACTCCTGCCACGGCTCTCCAACTCTTGTCCTACTTGGTCTCCCCACTCTCCTAGCCCCAGACACCGCTGTCACCAACACTGCTGGCAGCCTCAGTGGCTGAATCAAGCTACTTTCTCTCTGCCAGGACACTGGAAAACTCTTTGGACCTTCAGGGGACAAAGAGCAATCTCTGAGTAGTAGCAATGCAATCTCTGAGAAAGTACTTTAATTGACAAAGAGTTTACTGAAAACTTGTTTGGGAGTCCCTAGGTAACAAAACAAGGTAAGTGGACTTTCTTCCAAAATTGGGTTTGGTTAGCGGTGCTGTGGGGGCCGAATGGATGCTCAGCCTCCAGCTCGATCCCAGCTCCCTCACCTGAAATACCCTACACTATTCTCAGACTAGATCGATTTCACCTTCATTCTATAAGGCTGAACTATGTCCTACGATTGTTCCATAAACATTTCTTGAGCATTTATTTAGTTCAAAGCATGTCAGAGATACAAAGACATTGTCAGAGATACAAAGATGAATCGGGTAAAATTCATTCTGAAAGAATTGAGTCTAAGTCTTAATCTGGTGGGATAGGGATACATAGGATAACATTTCAGCGTTGACTCTTTTTTTTTTTTTTTTCAAACGCCTACAGCACCTTGTATTCCTAGGTGGTCTCCCATCCAAATACTAATCCAATGTTGACTCTTAATGTTTAAAGAATAATTTGAAAAACATGATAGACAGCCATTAACAGGATTAAAAATAGGATAGGCCTTCCAAAACATCAGAGAATCTAAAAATACAGAAAAATATAGTTTAAAACATGCACTAAAGAAGCATTAAAATCAAAGCATAAAATAAAATAATCAAGAGAAAAATATATCAGTTGAAACTAGAGTGACCACAGAAATCATCACCCAAACTCGAGTTTTCAGGAGGAAGAGGGGCACTAGTAACACCTTCCAAAATGACAGGCATACAGCATACACCAGGATGTAGTGAGCAAGCAGGCCGTGAGGTCTTCCTAGTTATAAAAATAGATCGTTCCCTTTATTAAGAAAGGTGGAGTTAATGGGTTCAAATGCTCATCTTCCTCTCCACTTCCCTAGAGTCTTGTTTTCAGAATCTAAAAATCGATAAGGCACACTGAAGAAAATGGAAAAAAAGAATAGGATATACAAAAAATATTCCATGGTGTATGCAAAGAACAAAGCGACAGATGTTACATTTTAAAATAAATTTAAATTTAGTCATAACGTTTGAGTTTTGCAAATATTTTTTATATCATTCATAGTTAAAATCAATAAATTCAAATTACCTATAGCTATATCAGTAAATTAAGACCTTTTACTTGTTTGGACTTTTTTTTTTTTTAAGGCAATTTTATACTTTAATACCTGGTTTCAGTTATAAACTTGTCTAACCTCATAAAGGGAAGCGTTTTTCAAATTTATCCAAAACACAATAGATATATTAGACTTATGTAGAAAATCAGACTTTTATAGTCCAAATTCAGAAACACTCAAAGTTACTCCAAAAAATGAGATTTTGAAAGATCTGAGTAAGACCAATGTTATATTACTTGCAAACATGTGCAGCACTAAGATATCCGGCTATGGACAGCCCTATGGTATCTCACATCTGGGAGAATATCTCTACACATAAAAGACACACAGCCACATGTGCGCACACACATCCAGCCTAGCTATCTACTCCAATATCTGTACTCTGATATAGGCCATCGGGAGAAATTAATTCCTGGTGAACACAATGAACATCAGAAGCAACAAAGGAGCAAAGCAGAAGCACATGACTGGTGATCATATGCTGGAAATTCAAGTTCCTAGTACAAGCTGGACCTCCATTCTCCCTTTCTGATCTGTACTCTCTCAATTTTCTCATATATAATCTAGAAGCCAAACACCAGCAAGCTGATGAGTAACTGTAACGATACCTCCTAGAACTTCCATACTCTTTCTCCTGCTGACAATTCCGTTCCACCTCTGTGCTCAGAAGGAGCACCTGGGAGGGCAGTACACAGTCACGCATCTATCCCCTCGCACCGGCACTGGAACACGTGTCCTGGTAACATGCCCACTGTGTAAGGGGCCTGGCTTCAACACCAGATATGCCCGAAGAATGACGATCCCTGCCCTGGAGCTGAGAGACACCAACGGAAAGCACGACCAATGCAATGGAATCCATGTTCTAAGATAAACGGATTAAGAGTATAGAAGAAACTCAGAGGAAGGAGCCAGAAGTCTGTGCCTCAGAGCAGCTGGGGAAGCCTTGGGAGAGGGGCGCTGGGGCTGCGCTCTGAGCCCGACGTGGCCGGGCAGAACGCGGAAGAAGAACGCTTGAGCAGAAGAGTCAGCGTGCGCTGAAACAGTGTGAAAATCCTGGAGCAGTCACTGCTGAAAACAGTGTGGAGCTTCCTCAAGTAATAAAACAAGAGCTACCATGCGCCTCAGAGATTCTACCTCTCTGTACACACGGAATGCAGGGTTTCCAAGAGGTGCATGCACTCCAGTGCTCACTACGACATTCTCCGCAACAGCCAAGATAGGGAAACAAGTAAGGTGTCTGCCAACGATGAACGTATAAAAGACCTGTAACGTGTACACACATACACACAGTGGAATATTATTCAACCATGAGAAAGGAGGAAATCCTGCAATGTGAGATACACGGATGGACCTTAATTGAGTTGAGTCAGGCAGAACAAGACAAACACTGAGTGATATCACTTGTACACGAAATCTAAAAGAGCCCAATCTATAGAAAGAGAGTAGAACAGTGGTTACCAGAGGTTTGGGGGCGGGAAATTGAGGATGTGTTGTTTTAAGGTACTAAATTACAAACTAGGAGATAAACAAGTCCTAGAGAGCGAATGGCACAGCAAAGTAATTATAGACAATACTGTATTATAAACATCGAAGTCGCTAAGAGACTAAATCTTAATTGTTCCCACAACAAAAAAGCGATAATTATTTGATATGATAGAGGTGTTAGGTAACACTAGTGTTAATTATATTACAATATATATCATATCAACATGCCCACCTTAAACTTACACAGTGTTCTATGTCAATTATATCTCAATAAAAATAATTTTTTAAGAATCCTGATGTATTCAAGAGTGGTGAGAAGTGAAGCAGAGGTGGGGAGAAGCTGCACACGAAACCAGTCTAAACTACAATATGACATCGGCGGTGAGGAAGTCTAAGGGGCTACTGGAAAACCTTTCTCTTTGGGAATGAGATTGGGGGTGGGGGTGTCTCTCATTCTCTCTCTAGAGTGTCTTTTTTTTTTCAAACTGGATAAAATTAACAAATTCTCATTGTTCAGCTTCTCTCTTCTCCCTTTTGAGAGCAGCTAAGCTATTTCCTCTCCAGTCCTTCCCGAGAGTCCTCTGCCCACCCACCCCGCCTCCCCACCATTGCCCAGAAAAGACCAGGGTTCTGGTTTCAACTCTCACAATTCAGGCTCAGAGAAGACCCAGTCTCTCTCAGAGTCTCAGATTCCCTTTATATAGAAGTGGACTTCATGAACTATGAAATTCAGGGCCTCCATAAGCAGAACGTCAAAAATCACAGCATATTTTCATTTTAACAATCATAGAAAGGGAGGGGAATCAGTAGAGAAGCATTTAAAGGAATCTCAGCTATACAGTTGTACAGAAAACAAAATCTAGTTAATAAGGGATGGTTAGAATAGTGCAATTAGTTGTCCAAGTCAAAACTTCCTCAGTCTCAGTGTTCTTGTCTGCAAAATGAAGATAAGTTTACCGCTAAATTTGTTCTGAGTATTAAATAAGAAACATAAACAAAAGCAACTCACTGAACACGTGGAACGCAATAGGTGCTAAGTAAACTTTGGTTAAATCTAGTTTGCTATCTCTCTCAAATGCATTTATAAATGTGGCATCTCTTAGTTTAACAAAAGACATGCAAGTATTATGACGTTACGTAAACTGTTCAGAAAACGGAATTTTACAATTGTCATTTTGGAAAAATTGAAGGCCTGTGGCTTTGAAGAAAAACAACTATTATACAATAAATCTAATAACTGCTGCTTCTGTAGAGACCTAAAAGAAAAATGTTCCTCTCTCTACCCACTCCCATTCCCAGAAGACAGGGTCTTTGCCTTTGATTTTCAAAGCATATCTGATTTCTTCCAGCCATTACAGAGTCAAATAATAAGACGGGTTTAGATACAACAGTGAAGGAATAACAACTCTTTCTTCGATTCTGTACTTAAGACCCAAATCCTTTGAAATACGATCATCAATGCAATTATGCACTGAACTGCGGTAAGTTAACAGTCATCTGGGAAACATAAAACCAGTGACAATGTGCTTCTAACTACATGGGAGATCAGGATATTAGTGATATTTTATATTCTGCTTCACTGCCCACTAAGCAGCATATATTTTCATAATAATACTCTTTCCAAGTAGAAACAACTCAAGGAGTCATGACTCAATTTCCAAGATGAAGAGGAAACCGAAGGGAAAAAACATATGCGTGAAACAATGCCTCTAGTATTTGAAGACGTAGGAGGGGCAAGAGAAAGAGAGGTCCAAAATACATTTAAATGACTCTGAAATCATTCTTCAGGTTTAAACAGCATGCTAAACTCATCTCGACTTCTGTTTTAATGACTCAGACATCTCTGAACGTCCGATAAAAAAAAAACCACACGCCTGCCTGCCATGTGCAGGACTCTGAGCTGGACAAAAGAGTAGTTTTTAGTACCTCCACAGAGGATACTGCTGTGTGAATAAACTTCGGCCCAGCAAAGCACACAACCCCCTCAGCACTCATACGCCTTCGCCCAACAGCTGAGAACCTTTACGAACAGAGTTAAAGGTTACTAATTTCACACGTGGGCTCCGGCGCGGAGCACAGGCTCCTGCAGGCGCGCAGACACCCAGTCTTTGTTCCAGTTTTCAGACAGGATGGAAACCCACGGCAAAGGCTGCCCCCTTGTGTTCTCAGCGTTGCCGTGGCCCTCGTTAGAGCTGAAACAACTGTCTGCACAGTAAGCCTGAACAGCCTGTGATGGCTTCGGAGGGCAGACCCAACCTCTGCCCAGAAATCGAGGCCGCTTACGCCTTCAAAGAACACTCTGAGAATGTGGCAATGGTCGAGCTGGCTCAAGTCTGAGAAAGCCGTCTGGACCTCTCGAGACACAGCCATGTGTAGCTCGCTGGTCCTTGCACATCCACTCAGAATGAGGACTGCTTTTTTAAAGCTCCTGCTTACGAGAAGAGATCTCTAGAGGGTTGGAATTCCTTTCTGTCCAATGCCCTCTGGGCCTCTGGCTTTCTGAAGGTTACCTGTAGCAAGCCGTAGTAGGTACAGGGGCAGGGAGGAGGGCACTGAGAACAGCAACGAAAGGAAGCAGGGAGAGGCAGTACAGAAAGTTCTTAGAAAACCGAACAAGAGAGAAGGAAAGGCCACAGAGGTCACCTGACCCAACCTTACTTTATAAGCATATCGAGTCAGGTCTGGAAGTCCCCACAAAAGTGGCCAACTTGCCGGAAGTCTCACCTGGCAAACCCAGTGCTGTTTCTCTCATAAGAGGCTGCCTTACTGGTTAGTTTGGGATCAAAACTATGATGGACCGAGAAATAACCTAGAAGATTAAACTGAAGTAGCCAGCATGATAACTCTAACCTAGTGGGTAGTATAGAACCAAACACATAATCAGTGCAACATGCATGTATGTGAGAGTGATTAAGTTATAAAAGTAAGCATGCAAGGCCTGTCTTTTCAGAGCAAGTAATAGTTCACTGCATGTAAAAAGAAGAAAAAAACCCTGCATTTTTTGTTTCTTTTGAGAGACTGGAGCCTGAGAAAGGAAGGCTTACTAAAGACATTGATATCCCTTTCTCCTTTCTCCAAATCCTCTAGCCCCAAATCTCAAGCAAAATGTCCAAAGAAAGGTAAAAATTAAGACAAGGTCATGTCAACACAGGAAAAGGTCTCATCCAAATGCCAGAAACTTTGAAAAACGGAACCAGATTAAAGTTCACCCAGTCAAACTAGAATTAACTTATGCCACTGAGAATAGCTGGTCTCTCCAGAAGAGCCCCCAGACCTCTTGAACACCCCAGAGTAAGAAGGGAAAGGGCAGAAGTCTTGGAAGATCCTGCAGCAGAACAAGTAACTCTGGCTGCTGCCAGAGGCTCAGTTTTGAGACAGCTAGGCCTGGGGCTACAACCAAGGACCTTGTACGAAAACCAGAAGGCCTTCTCCCCAGAAGAGACTACTGCTGGTCTAATTTAGTTGTTTGAAATCATCTGGTAATGGTAAAGCCAGAAGGCAAGGACAACACAGTGCTGGTTTAAGTCCATCCCTTTCTTAAGCTCCGTTACACTAGAAATGGCTCAATACAGAAAAGATGCAGATTCTTCCTAAGTGAACTTATAAATTCACACAAATAAAATCGTCTTACTACGGGAACACATGTTATGTATGAATGCGTGTTTACACAGGGATAGAAATTTGGAAGAACATACGTTACACTGGTAACGCCTACAGTAATTAACCGTAAGAAGGTCTCTTACCTATTTTTTTTCCTACATTATCGGGTTTATAGTAATAGAGAGTAATCACGATTTACTTGTATTAGTAAAATAAAATGTCTTAACATAGATATTTCATGTACTAGAATAAGATAAAATGATATCAAGTTAACATGGAAGAATAAATGTCTAAGAACGGTCAACTATTGAAATGAATAGTGATAAATAAAACTTAAAAATGAGTTATTGAAACCACCAGAACCAAGCAACATAAAATGGCAAATACATCAGAAATGAAAACAGAGCCCAGCAACAAACTAATATTTGTAGACATCTGCAATGACAAAAGTGGTGACAAAACGGGGGGTGGGAGGAGGTTTACTTGATAAACTGTGCTGCCACGACAGCTATGCATCTGGGGGAAAAAATGAACCTAACTATCTATACCTTCCAGGTAACCTGGTCCATGCCCTAGAACAGCTTAGATGAGCCCATGAGGTCTACATAACATAAAACATTCAAAGAACAAACAAATGCCAAAGCACGTAATCGAGAATAAGAGAACTGACAGAAAAAAAAAAAAAAGATGGTCGGTGGAGCTTAAGTCCCTAACCTCACACCTCAGATGACAACAACTGGGGCAGTTAACTCTCTAACTAGGAGGCAACTGAGCCCTGCCTTCCCTTGGGAGCACCCTTAGCTCAGAAGACCAGAAAGGGGCTTCAAGTGACTCCTGGGGGCAACTCTGGCCTTAGGAAGCCTAGGATAAAGCTCTCCTCATGAATGAACCAAGACTAAGAAAAAAAAGCTCAGATTCAGCATAGCTGTGCTTCTCCGACATCACACAGCCTTGCCTTTTTCAGCCCAGGATTCACCTGCGTGCCTCCAGAACACCTGGGACGCACTGAGAGGAGGAGAGAGCGATTCGTTTCCGTGTACTGCGTGTAAGCAAAGAATTCCAAGGGGTAAAAATCGCCTTTGCTCTGGGGGCCTAGATAATCTTATCACCTTAAAATGTCACTATCTTGATATCCTTTAATAAGAACTGTTCAGACTAAGAAAGAATTTTGCTCATCTATGAAATTCCAAAATATTCATAATGAAAAGCAAATGTGTTTACTTCTAAAAAAGTGTTTTTTGCACTTTCTTTCTAACTTCCTTTTCTACCTGAGAATAGTTTAAACTATGAAGAAATAAATGGTGAACACTAAGGCGCTCTGGCTGTTCATGTGTTCTCCCAACCTAAGCTCTGTCCTCTTACTAACTGATTGATTCGTTCAACCAATACTCACTGAGCGCCCAAAGGATCTTCATGAGGAGCAATGAAATGTAAAGACTCCCGAGGTAAAATCTCATTTGCAAGATAAGGTGACCGCTCCTGAATAAACACTAGTAGTCTGGCACACAGGCAGACACTATTTGATGTCATTATTATAACCAATACTAATACCAGGCTCCAAGCAAATGAACTGAATAATCAATCTGAAATCTATGATTATCTATGAGAGCACGTAGTACCAAAATCAACATAAGGAACAGTAAAAAGAACCTTGAAGGGATAACAATTGATAACAGTAACTAACAATTGATAATGTTATCAAATCACAACCTGGACAACAAGCCAGGGATATAGCTGGTTTCATGGCTGTTAACACCAAATTTTTTAAGGACCAGAAAATTCCTGTGCCATTTAAATGTTCCACAGAATAAAAAACAATGAAAACCACCCCTTACTTTGTTATTTATTTCATGAAACCAGTATAATGCTGATACCTAAATTCCACGAACAAATTTATCAACATGAAAAATCTAGATAACAGTAAATCGAATCTAACAGTGTATGAAGAGAATATGCAATGATCAAGTGATGTCCTTCTCCCCCTAGGAACGCAAGGATAGCTAAATAATCAGGAAATAATTAAATATAATTCAGGACATGAATTATAGCAAGGAGGAAAGCTCTACAACTTTGGCTTCAGATGCTGAGATCGCATCAATAAAATTCAGTATCTACTCCTGAATTAAAAAAGTTTCCTAGCATAATAAGTAAGCACTATGAATCAACAGGCAAATCATTCAGCGAACCTGAAACTAAAATACTAGGAATATTTTCATTAAAGTCAGGAAGGAACCAGACAGAATAGCAGCTATAATTATTATTATCAGCCATATTTTTATAGGCAATATAACAATAAAAAGACACATATCTGTTAGGAAATATAAGACTAAAATCATGATCATCTGTAAAAGAAAACTTATTAAAATCAGTTGAAACTAAATGTTTAGAAGGGACTACTTATTTACTGACTAAAATAGACTCTTTCCAAGTTGAAATACTGATAACAAAGTATATTTAAAAGAAATTCATTAGTAACTAAAAGTTTTACATAAGTACCTCAAAAGGCTTAAGAATCACAAACTTTTGAGATTTCCCTTGAAATAAATCAAATTAAATATGCTAGTAAAACTCTTCAAAGACTTCTGACCCCTCAGGTAACCCGCATTACTAGGAAACACACACACTCTCTCATTCAAACCACACCGACTTCCTATCTACCCAGCAGTCAACCATGGCGGAACTAAAACCAGTTCAGATAAAAGCTAAATATCATTTTCCTCATGTTGTAAAAAGAGGAATATCATATCTCTTCTTATAATATATCCCCGAAATTTTAAAGATTTAACCATATGGAAGAGATCTGAAAGTGTATTAAGAAAAGGCTAAAGATTTAGAATCCTAATTCAATTTCCCCTCACATTTTAACAGGAGCCTGTAGCAAACATTTACTTTCAGAGAGATTCTCAGTACAAAATTGAACAAAAGGCTATTGTGTGTTAAACATGTGAGGACTTTCTGGCCCCGTCTATGCCAACTTTTCAAATATCACACTGGAATTAAATTACCTTAAACTTTAAATCAACTGTTTCCAGACCACAAAATCTATTCCACACGTATTAGTGTGAGTTCTCCAAGTGAGTAATAGCTGAGTTCGAAAGGGAAATACACATTTTTCAGGTGCCAGTGCAAGTGCTTCCCTTCAGACCTTGCCTATATCCACTGACTTGTTCAAGAACGCCATGAGCCTTCACCTCCTCCCCCAACAAGAGTTCCTCTCTGCATTAGATAAATCTGATTCTATCATTTCTGATGAAAAACACATGGGTATCAGTCACACCATTCTCTACTTTTTTCCTATTAGATAGGAATTACAACTTTTTCTCTAAGTTAACAGTTAAAAAAGATGAAATTTACAGGCCTGTCCTGGTCACTATAAACATCACTATGTTTTAATTTGTAATTTGTGTCTTATCACGGGCCTACTAAAATATAAAAGGAAATGAGAGATTATAATTAGTGGTATAGTTGTTTTAAACCATGTCCACAAATTCGTTGACATGTCTCCATCAAAAGGTGGCGTTAGTCCCCTCCCTCTGGATATGGGCCTGCCCTAGTGACTCACTTCTAATAAAGAGAATGTGGCAGAAGTGAGGCTGAAGGCTTTGGAGCTGACAGAGCTTCCTCCGGCCTCTTCCCCCTGGGATGCTCACCTGCAGAACCCAGCCACCAGGCCGTGAGGAAGCCAAGCAGCCATATGGAAGGCCACACGTTCCTGCCCCAGTCACACTCTCAACCAAGGTCCCAGCAGACAGTCAGCACCAACTGTCAAACACGAGTGAAAAGAGCCTTCATATAATTCTAGCACTTCAGCTGTCCCACCAAACCACTCCCAATTACAGATTCATGAGAAAACAAAAGGTGTCTCTGTAGTAAGCGACTAGGCTTTGGGTGGTCTGTTATGCAGCAACGGATAACTGGAACATATAAATCAGTTCAACCAAATTCAGCCACCCATCTTATGCTTCCCTCTCATTTCAACACCCACCTCCAAAGGAGGCAAAACTGTTTTAAGTTTAAAAACAAAACACCCAAAAAACAAAAACCCAAACTGTGCTGACATACCTGGGGTCTCAAACAAGTCAGCAGAGCAGCCTAATGGCTGGAATCCCAGCCTCCATTACCCTCAGCTGCCAGCTGGCTTCCTCTCGAGCTCTTTGCTTTCCACTTAGTAACAAACCAAAATCCTTGGCCTTCTCCTCCGTCCTGCCTTAAACTTACTCCTAGCTTTGAAAAGCTGCTTTCATTAAACACCTGGTTTATGAGATTATTGCTACTGCTACATATGCTCCAGTTCTGAAATCAGGAAACAAGTGAAATGTGTCTAAAACGGTAACTCTGACTCTAAGGCTAAAGGAACCCCAGCTTTGAGTGGAGGTGACTTGAGGAGTATTTTCTTTTAAAACAGAACTACTATAATTCACAGCAAGTTACTGATCTATATGCTAATTACTCAAATGCATGAAGTTAACATCTAAGAACATGAGAAAAGAAGACCCCAGTCATTTCCTTCAGAGATTTCACTATGGTTGTGACCAGTCAGGTAACCCCTCAGGATGGAGTACACATGTGACACACAGCACCACCCTACCTAGCACGTTTCCTGGAGGCACCTCTTCTAGGTCTTCCAGTTCCCTGCCCATCAGAAGGTACAGGTGTTCCAGAGTGCAGCATGCCATGTGGGGGATGGGGGGCAGGTCGTCCGGTGGAGCTGAGAAGCCTAATGGTACCTGGGCAAAGAAAAATGGCTGAAGGTAAGTTAGGAGGCATTAAATGAAAACATTAAATAATATCTATAGCATTATTAATCTTCATTAGTAAGATAGGCTGCAGTCACATTTCATGTCAACCTGAAATACGCAAACCTGAAATGGTGTTATATAAAAAAAATCTAACATTAAAATCTGAACTAGTGAAATTTCTCAAATATTTAAAAATTATCAGGAATCCCACACAATCATGAGCTTTATGGCGAAGTAACATAAATTCTGTTGTAACCTGGTAGCACCGCATAAGCTAATAAACAAAAATCCATGTCACCCGTTGCTAGGATTCACGCAAATCATGTCACACACTAGTTCTGGTGACAACTATATTATTTCAACACTCATTACTATTATCATTTAAATTGATTTAACCTCCTTGTGATGCTCTTCAAGCATTCAAGAGGAGCTGGAGCTCTCGTGCTGGTAACGTGAAAATGAGCACTCTGGAGGAGCGCTAAATGTTGACACGCTACAGGACGACACATTTCTGAGCTCCCTGGCATCACATTTATTCTTGGGGAGATATCGTCTCAAAATACTCAAGTTTTGTCAAGAATTATTCAATACCTTGAAAAATATTCAAGATATTTTCTTGAATTATTCAGTGACCTCCATATAAATGCTAGTGCCCTGAAAGCATTTCAATCACCAACTTATCTTTGGGACCCACAGGCCCAAGGCACTGTGCTCGTGCTATGCAGAGGAAAAAAATGTTAGGATATAAAATATACGAAGATAACTAACATCACAAACATAAAGTGAGTGACAAAAGGCAATGCAGGGAAGTAAATTCATTAAAGCTCAGAGGAGGGAGAAGCTGTTACGTTAGGTTAAACTCGAAAATTTCATGAAAATGATGGCCTTGCAGGCATATATTACATTTAAGTGTATAACTTCTGATTTAATGACAATTCTGCAAGGTGCTCTAGAGATAGGTTGGGAAGAAATAAAAATAGAAAGTTTTTATTTAATAGAAACAGGAAGAGAAAAATCAGCCATATGCAATATGACCATCCATCCACTTAGAACAAACTGTAAATTATGAGTAAGACAGTTCAACAAGGTGGCTAGACACAAGATCAATATAAAAAAGTTAACTGTCTGTAGATCAGCAAAAAAAAAAACCCCATTTTTTAAAAACAGTAATGTTTAGGTGTATCTATCCATTTCTTTAGGTTATTTCAAATGTTTTTCATTGAAGTTTTATAATTTTCTCTATAAAGATATTTAATCACTAGCTATCTTAGATTTTGTTGCTATTCTAATACATTCATGGATAGAAAGATTTCTGTATTGCAAAATGCTAACTCATGCCAAATACACGTACTGATTTAAAGCGACGCCAAACAGTGTCTCAATGGAGCTTTTCACAGAACCTGACACGTAAATCCTTTCTTACTGCTTCTTGCTGAACCTGACCAGCGACCTGAACCTGTGGCATGTTCATCCTCCTATGACCTTCATGACTTAATTACTACGTATGCACCTTGCTTATGCCTGAAATGCTCTGTGACAGCTGCAGCCTGTGGTCTCCCTTTGCCCTTTGGGTCAAGCATATTTAGATGCTGGCCATTCTATGCTTATAGACCCTCCTGATCAATTTTGAGGATCTGCCTGTCATGTGACTGCTGCATGTCGCCTGCTCATTGCCCATGCCTTTAGCCGGTGACACCAATTTTTTGGACCTCCCTATTTCTTGAAGATCTGCCACTGTCCTGGCTCTAGCAGGACATCTGTTGTTCCCAGTTCCTTCCTCTAGCCTTGAAGAGAAAAGCCTTAAAATTAATTAAATAAGGCCTGGAAGCTGTGCTCAGATACTGGTTTAGTTTCCTAAATGCTACTAAGTAAAACAGGTTACCAAATGTTACCAAAAAAACACAAGAGACTATATGAATTCAGCCAAATGTGCCTTCCTAGAGACAAAAATAAATCTACCAATAAGGTAATAACCAATTTCGAGAATTTGAAAACTATCGAAACCTTGAAACAATATGCTAATGTTTTATTTCCAACTCTTACCCGCTGCAAAAACTCAACAGGACTATATTTAGGCCCCAAGACAAAAATTTTCTTTCCTCTTCGAGCCACACCACTGAATACCCGAGCAAATGCAATGAAAGTCTCTTGGTTGTTTCCTTCCTGTGGCACAGGTGTCGGGGTCATACTCTCCACTTGTTGCTCATCACCTGCCAGAAACAAAAGGATAATGAATGCCAAGAATGCTCTCTCCACTCCAAGAACTGCCAGGAAACAGGGAACAGTGAATAGGATATAAATTTGGCCCAGTCTCAGGAAAGAGACACCAAGAATGAAAGGATACTGATAAAACCTACAATTAAGGCTAGAAGCTGGAGTGCTAAAGGATGAGTGTCCCACATTAAGTAACAACTATTTTACACCAAAGCCTACGTAAGAAAGATGTACCTTTTGGGTCCTCTCCCTCTGGACTTGTTGCAAGGGCACCCCCATCTGGGGCGGACTCCACAGGCACCTGGCCCTGCGCTGCTGCGAGCTTCTCCGCGTGCCTCTGTCTTGCACGCTCACGCCTCTGAGCAATTTCTTCTTGTGTGAGAGGTCTACAGGATACCACAAACGTGTTAACATCTGGCAACATCAAGCATCTCAGTCCACTCACACAAAGAAACAGCAGGTATTAATGTGGCTGGGTAAGACAGCAGGTGGTCCCAGGTCCCTTCACGGAGGTTTCTCCAAGTCCTCTCCCTAACTGTGGCAACAGGAGAGATGGCCTATCGGGCTTTCTCTGAGGATGCTGTGTCCCCAGCTATTCTGAATTATGAACCGACATGCAAGAGCCAATATCTCCACAATGCGCCTTACACTACAGCACGGACCTTTCTCAGATACCCACACTCCCAATGCACCCCCACCAAATGTAAGCCATTTCCCCAGCCCAGCCCAACTTCCCCCACGCCCTTACCTTGGCTTGTTCTGAGGCAAAGCCTTAGCGTCAACTGCGAACATTTTGGAAACAAAGATAATAACTGGAGCAGTATCTTCACTTCCACATTTCATGAAAGCTGAACGAGCGAGAAGAGAAATGTCACTTTCCCCCCACTATTAAAAATCCATTTTTCTACAAAACAATTAGATGTTTAGACGATGGCATCACTTAAATATATAAGCAGCCTATAATCTTTTACAACCACGATAAAAATTCCATTTAAAAAAGTATAAAATTGCCAGAATAGAGCAAGAGCAAGCAAAACTGGCAGAAATGAGGCAAGAAAAGCAAAATTAAAAGGGTGAGAGGAGGGCTGGGGCAACCCCTAAATAGAGCTGCGGCAAGGAAACAGGGTGCCCACCCCGCAAGCCCTCACAGATTTCCCCTGGACCCAGTGGAAGGGACAGAACTGAGGAATGTTACCAAAGGTCAGGGGTCAACAGGCAGCACTTGAACAAAATAGATAAAAATCAATAGCTTTTTCCAATCCCCACAATAACAAGTCAGAAAACAAAACAGGCAAAAATATCTTACCATGACAGTAGTGACAAATCTTAGAATTAAAATCCTTTATTACAAAGACATCAATTTTCCCTAAATCTATAAATTTTACACAACTTCATAGCGACACACTAACACTTTTCTTAACCTACACTGGAGGTACAGAAGTATTCCTTAGTAATTTTTTAAAACTGCCATGTCAAAAAATTGTTATGTAAGTTAAAGAATTCATCAGTAAAATGTGAACCAGAAAAAACATTCTGGAAGTCAGAATTAAACATGTACCAGAAGTCTTGCCTGGGAAAGCTCTGAAAGGTTTTGAGGAACAGAATGACACATCCAACCTTACACGTGAACAGATCGCTCTGGCTGCAGGGCTGACAAAACACTGAAGGGGAATCCAGAGCAGAAGCTTGACTTTTCTGTCTGAAAGCTATTACAATGACAGAGAGGCGGAAGTGGAAATGCTGAGAAGTAGCTGAACTGTGGCTATATTTCAAGGGAAAAATAACAGGATTTGCAGATGGACTGGATGCAGGCCTGCGAGATGAGCCATGGATAACTCCGAGGCTTTTGGACTGAGCCAATGAAAGAATGGAGGTCCCTAGAGCTGAGATGGAATAACCAGAAACAGGCTGGGAGAGAAGACAAGAAGCCCAGCTTGGGATAGGTTGTTTGCCATGCTTCTTAGCCGCGTGGAGAGAGGGAGTGTGCAACCGGACAAAAGAGTGTGGAGTTCAGGGAACACATCTGCACTGGAGACACAGATGTGGGGATTATGAACACAGCCTTGTCATGTGAAGCCTAGAGAATGGATAAGATCACCTGGAGAGTGGATGCAGATAGAAAACAGGTAAGGTCAAAACACTGAACCTTGCTTGGGGACATCTCAGTTAACAAGTCAGGGAGATGGAGAGGAACCGGAAAGAGATTAAGAATAAGCGGACAGGGAGAAAAGTAGAAGCACGTGGAAGCCTGGAAGTCGAAGGAAGAGTCTCAAGAAAGGAGTGACCAGTTGTGTCGAATGCTTCTGACAGATCTGGTCAGGTGATTTAACAAGGACAGTAAACAGTGGCCCCGAGAACAGGAGCACAGTGGTTCTGGGGGTGGAACA
The DNA here is from genome assembly GCF_000325575.1 of Pteropus alecto. Classification (NCBI taxonomy): domain Eukaryota; kingdom Metazoa; phylum Chordata; class Mammalia; order Chiroptera; family Pteropodidae; genus Pteropus; species Pteropus alecto. The sequence goes on along the minus strand of NW_006430726.1, from coordinate 5,108,719 downwards.
TCCAATTCAGCAGAATGGGTGAAGTGGAAACAGTGAGTGCACACAGGTGAGTACCGTGGAGCTTACAGAGGCTGGAATGGGAGGCACCCCTCTCCAGGGAGCATATGCGCAGGGCTTCTAAGGAGCCACACAGCCCCTGGAACCCTAAGGACACAGCCATGGCGGCGACGCAGCAGCTCACGGACACGGTCCTGGCTGTTTAGGAGTATGAAATATAGCATCATGATGAGATTATGAAATGAGATCAGCGCAGAAAGGAGTCTCAGAGTTTCTGGTCTCCCACCCCACTAGTGGAAAACAAATGGCTATAGAAAAAAATTAAAACCTTTGGAGAAAAACCGGTGAAAGGGTCATTTGTAAAACTTTATCTGTGGAGGTGGACATGTGACAACTTATCGTTCAGCAGACTGGCAGTCCACAAACTGGTCTAGAGCAGCCTTGCTTAGGACAATCAAAAAGAGGATGCATGCTATGCTCATCTTTACCTCACCTGCTTTGAGTGCCTGGGTTTCCGGTGGAAGAGAGTCAAATGTGTGTGATCCTGTACACATCAGTTTCTCTACTCTCTCGGCAGTAATATCGAGGGGACTAGGAAGTTTCTGACACACCATAGCTGAAGTCTGTTGTTAAGGATTCAAAACCTTGAGCAAGGGCCCTCCACCAAGGTACAGATCCACAGTGTGCACTAAACATCGAGGGAACAACGTATGTCTACGGAAAACATCTGGGCTGTAAGGCAACGTTACTGTATGTGTCATGTCTCAAAATGGATATAATTCCAGGAACTTCATGGACTCCCTAAAGCCCAGGAAGGATTCTTACAATAGCTATCCTAATATGCTGATGGCCCACGAAACAAGAGATGACAACAAAGCTTACTAGCTTAGCTACCTGTGACCATGAAATCCTGATAATTTTTCATATGGTTTCAGTCTATATACTTTTATAGAACCAACAGCCACAAGCTACGATACAAGAAAGTCCCCTACCAGAGCAAGTGTCACTGTAGGGGTAGGTGTCCATCAGAGCTCTGGGCTGAGCTACCACAGCTGGTCCACTCCCAGGACACTGCACCCCGCCCCTCCGCTCCTATGCACCCCATGGACATTGCCTGTACACAAAGATCAATGAAGATCATTTAAACTCATGTGTTCAAATACTTGGGTTACATTAACTGTAATCAAGTATTTTTGTGATCACTAACATGATGGGAAACAGTAACATACTGACACTAGATGAAATGGTGATCTAATGCAAACATCTAAATTCTCTAATATATAAATCTTAGTAATATAAAATTTCTATTTTCACAGCTAATGAAATAAAAATAAAAGAATATATGTTCTTAAAAGAATATTCTTTTAGACTGGTATTAGTATGACTACTAATAAGTATTAATATATTAATTTTTAAAGCGTTAAAGTTTCATAGGAGAATGCTAAATAACCACAGAAAACTTACTTTGGACTAGAATGCATTATTTCTAGACAATTTCCTGGCTGCCAATCACAAGTTCCTTTTTCTTGTTTTGTCAAAACTACTTCACTAAAAGCCACTGAAATAAAGGATACCAAGAACAGCGTGCGCTATAGGCAGCCACTGACTGCAGATGGCACTGAGCTGGACTTTAGGGTCTGAATGTCGTGCTTCCCGGGCTCCCATCTTCAATCCTAAAGAAGTCACTATTTTATCAATTTTTTCTTTGTCCCTACAGTAAACACACAAGATTGGGGGAGGGGTCACACAGGTGTGAAGGAGCAGCACAAAAAAAGAATGCAACATCAATACATCTATTCCTAATGCACTACTTTTTCTACGGAAAAATCAACAGAAACGATCAAAAGGGGCTCCTGCTACTACATTAGAGGACCGCTCAATCTCTGCTCTCATGCTGTCAAATGAGCCTTTAAAACTTCCCATAAAGCACCATTAAACAAATGATGTCAAATGGTGACACGGTTTTACAAAAAAAATGCTTAAAAGGCATTATTCCAACTCTGGTAAAACACAGAAAGTAAATTTACTAAAGCAAACTTTCTTTTCCACTTGTATCAGGCAAGTTTTCTCCCAAGTTCCTCATTAATGATCACAGGTATCAAGAACCCTTTTTTTTTTTTTTTTACTATAATTACTATTTTATTTTAAACTAGCTTTATAAAAGCAAAGGTCCAATGTTTCTCTGTCCTTTTATCTGTTCCCCTCGGCACTCTGTAACATTGCTATTTTGTCCCTCCTGTTACCTTTGACTTGGGCTACACATACCCCTGTAAACTGTCTCCAGCTCCTGAAATCGACTCATCTGTAAAGGCTTTCTTTACTTTCCCTGTCTACGTCAGCTTTCCCAAGTGTGATTCACTAAAATAGGAAGTGAGGCAAATTATCCTGTCCAAAGATAAAGTTTTATAACAGTCTTACTTTTTTAAGACAGCATCATATAAACTCCATATATTTTCCAGGATTAGCTGTACAAATAATGGTTTCTTTCCTTTTGCCTATAAAAAAGAATATACATGCATAAGTTTCCAAGTATTTAACAGGTATCTTAAATATTCATTCTTATATTTTATTACCAGTAAGTCTCATTTCTACCAGAAAATATTTATCCAACAGTAAAAAGGAGGAAAGTAGTTATAATAACCCACTGTTCTCTTACTGTGGGAACTATGGACTTCACAAATGATGAAACCATTTGGGGGACTTATCACTGCAGCTGCCCCGCCACTGACATTAAAGGAACACACAGTACCGAAGCTGAGGGCTAAAACTTCCCTCTGCGTGTGCAGGCCTTTCCCTGGACTAAAGGCTAATGATGTTCTTAAATAGGAAAAACACTTAACTTCAAGAAAGAGGCTATTAAATAAACAAAAAACCGACCGGTTCTCTTAAACTATGCTAAATAAGAGCAAGAGCACCCCGAGATGGATTCTCTCAGAGACATGAGATGGAACACGAACCGATACTGCCCTTCTCAAGAGCCACCGCTAAGTAGTAGGAAATTACGTCGTTACCTTTGAATGCTTGGTTTAAAAAAAAGTCATCAAGAAGCCATAAAAACTTATGCACAAACATGCCCACCATAGCTTTACTTTTAATACCAAAACATTTAAAAGACAAAAACAAAAACTATGTCTCCAATCTTAGGAGAGTGATTCCATGAAGCACTCACAAAACAAAATAACAACAAGGTACTTATTATGTGACAGGAACTGTTCTCAAGACTTTTCTCAGATGGTTTCATATAATCACAACCAGAGGTAAGTACGATGACCTCCATTTTGCAAATGAAAAACCTAGATACAGGTCACAAAGCTAGTGAATGCTGCAGCTGAGATTTAAGCAGAGACGGAATCTCAAATCAGCTCTTTCCCACTTCACACTGGCTCCTTTTTAAATACACTGTTTATAAAAAGATTTCTCAGGCAAGGGAAGATATTCATGATTTTTTTTTTTTTAATTTAGATATAACATCAAGCGAAAAAGCAGCTACGTTATATAAACAGCATAATATCAACTGAGGGATATATGCATCTATCCAAAAAGAAAAAAAATAAATTAAAACCATAGCATTAGCATTGTTGGCTTCTGATTTTTTCTTTCCTGTGCCTTTATAGTACTTTCTAAAAGGAACATATATGCTCTTTAATGAGAATAATATACAAAATCCTGAATTTTACATTAAAAGTGTCAAGAAAAGTATCATTTGAGGCTACGTGACTCAGCGGTCAGTCCTACATTGCCTCTACCTACAGAAGGAAGGGTTCCAGGGAGCCCCTGCTTCTCCCCATTACCACTCATGGTGACTGGCATTAGTAAGAGATGCCTCAGCTGAGACTAGGAATACACTGTGGGCCATACAGTGGTGTGTAAAAGAGACGTCTCCTTAACGGCGAAAGGGACACACAAATGCATGATGCAAAATGTGTGTCTTCGAGTGACCAGGACGAGAATTTTGCTACCCCCCAATAATAATCATTTATTATCTATATTTAAAGAACTCTACTTAAGCAATACTTGGATCTGACTCATGAGCTTTAACCAAATATATACAGTTAAAAAGTCCTTCAGGAACTGACACCAAAGCCAAATTACATCCTATGAAGTGTGACAGTAAAGGTTTTCTTGGGGCAAGAGCGTAACCGACATTCAAAAGGAAGGTATGCACATTACCTGATCAACCTTCATGATCTTCTTAGCCTTCATATTTATATAATAATCTCCCCACAATGTTTTCAAAAGAACTTCCTTTTTGATGCCAATTTTTTGACTGTAGATCTTGGCAAAGTGCTCAATTCTGAAACGAAAGCGTTAGGTTATTAATAACAACAAGTATGGGTATAGCTGACACTGGAGTGTTTCTGTGCCAGATACTGTTCAAAGTGCTTCAGATGTATTACTAACATAATAATTTCAACTCACCTACAAGGCAGGTACAAATTATCTCCTGTTTTACAGAAAAGGATAAAGAAGCACATAGATATTTATAGGTCATAAGTGAAGCTGGGCTTCAAACCCGAGCATCTGACCCGAGCCTGTGTTCTTGTCCAATCATCTCTACATGCACATGAATCAGACCCCACGTTACAGCTCCCATTCTTAACTGCATGTATAAACACGGGAGGAGGGGCAATGGCCAAGGAAATCCAGGCTCTAGTTGCCCATTGCAACTGTGCCAACAAAAACGGCTTCAGCCATTCACTGCTATAGCTGTCTGTTCACAAAGAGAATGAAATCTAGCCAGAACCTGCCAAAAAGGGCTTTTCAGCATCCACGATTAAACCCCAAACACATGCACTTAACTCCCTCAGCTCTTAGAGAAACCAGTTAGCGCCAGGTCTGCTCTCAGCCATGGGAGGGCAGTCACCTGACAAACATGGGTGCTGCTGTACGTAGTGTCTGCATTGTCTGGATAAAGGACCTAAAGGAAATCTTTTCTGCAGGGGACAGTATGTTTAACCAAAGGTTTGAGTCCAACTCTCAAAGCACCAGCATCTGAAAAGATGCAGTTGCTACTTTATCCACTGCAGAAGGAATCCAAAGTTAACATACTCTAGACTGTTCTTTACACATCAGTCAGCAATTGTGGTACTGCTGGAATCCAGAAGTTAACCACGACTCAGTCCAACGAGCTGACACTCTCTGATGAGACTGGAAGCCTGGTGAGGGTGATAAGCTGAAGGAGCAGGAGTTAATAATTATGGTTGGAAGCAAGAATGTGAAGAGCATCAGGCAGCAGCGTAGAAGCAAAAGCAGGCACTGCAGAAACTGCTAACGATAAATATCCAATCCCCTTTCAGTGAGGGCCAAGGGACAAAAAAATACCCACTCAAGAATCAAAATTCAGATTACACAGTAACAGGCTGTTGACACTGTGGAGCTGACCTCAAGGGTCCGTTACTTTCAAAATTACTCACTATGGTAAACTTTATTTCCCATTTGATCCAACAGTAATTTATTTAGCAGAGCGACTTTTTAAATTTTCCAAAACTTTACTTCCTATTACTTAATAATTATTATGTATAAACAAATGACACAAATTACAAATTACACATTATTCCTACAATAACTTATGTAATCATGAGTTATGTTATTATTACTACATTATCTATAATCCTTTTGTCCTTCTGAAGAGAGAACCCGTCTTCTCTGCACAGGTTCTCGGCTCGCTCCACTGTCTGACAGCTCTCCCAGCACACAGGGCTGAAAGGGCACGCCTGGTCTCGCGCCCACTTCAGTCACTACTCCACAGTGAGGATGGGGCCAAGGGCCGACACTCACTGGGCAGAGCTCCTGGGCCTCAAAAAGAAAGCAGGTCTTGTCCCGCTGACGACTCCAGGGGTTAGTAAATTGAGAACTCTGTATTTTTTCTTACAATTGTCGTGCAGCTACTATAACCTCGAAATAAAAAGTTCAATTTAAAAAATCAGTTGCAACTTCTGAGGGAAAACGTTCGTTCCAGTTTGTTCTGGGTTGTATAGCTTGCCTTCACCCAAGGTTCCAAATAACCTGCTCTGGGGAGAGAAGAGGAGCTTTGCATAACTTGTTGGCTGCTGACCAAACTTTTGGGTCCCTTTTGGCAGGGGGAGTTGGCAAAGTGATACTATTTTTAGAAGGTAAGTAACTGCCCTGTAGAGGAAATCAAACGGTAGGAGAGGGTGGAAACGTAAATTCCCAGGCAGAACTGCAGACTCTTAACAACCGGTGGAGCAATGGAGTGTCCCACTGCCCGGTGTCCAGTGGGATTTATGAGCAACTGCAGAAGGCACTGAGCACGGGTAGCTCTGTGACGACAGCACAGTCCATGGGCCTGGGAGGCCCAGAGACCCTTCCAGAAGGCCTATGAAGTGAAAAACTGTATAATGAAACTAAGACGTTGCCTTGCCTTTTGCACCATTCTCAAGTAAACTGGGTTTTCTAACTACATAACTGAACGAACAGAAAGCAGAAACCCTTGAGAACCTAGGTGTCTTTATTAAAGATGTCCACTTCTGATGTATTTATGAATTATAATAATGATAACCATATAAAAAATCGCTTGTGTATCAAATGCACAGAGATGTAACAGATGCAAACAGACTCACCCGAAGCCCCACCCGTCGACTGCACTTGTGAACACCACATTCCCCTGGTCTGGAGAGAAGTAAAGGTGGGAATCATCCGTGTCCTCCAAGCCAGCACTCCAGTCGTACACTTGCTCTCCCGGGTCAGAATTTGGGTTCCCCTGGGATTCGGTCTCTCTCTCTGCTCTTTCTTCTAGGACTTTAGAAGTAAAAAGAGTTCCTGTGAGCGCATTAATCTAGAAGAGATGGTGATACGGCAGACTGTCATTCAATGCTTAGCATGCCCATAGTGAGAGACACCCTGCCTAACCATTAAGCCAAGAGCCATCTGTCAGTCACAGTCTGGGCTCATATTAATAGTAATATGGCATTTATAATAATTAACTTACAAGTTATCAGCCCATTCTTTCTCGACCCAACAAAAGTAAAATCATTTTTGTGATTATTCGTTTAGTGCAAACACTGTTAAAGTCACAACTTTAACTCCAGGCCTGGTGTCACTAGGAACTCAGTTTCCACCCCGACAACCCTAGTTTACAGCCTTAGTCAAGTCCCTGGCCACTTCACACACCAGCTGTTTGAACTTTTCACCACTCTCTCCGGGCCTTCTTCCCAAACTCCAACTCCCAAGTAAGTAATCTTATTTCCTACCTGAGAGAGAAAACAGAGCCTATTATCCAGAAATCCTGCAAACTCCCCATATTCCAACCCGTCAGCCTGTCTGTATCTGCAAACCCGCCGGCCCTGCTCCTTCCACTGCGAGGCAGGGGCATTTCGCCTGTGTCCGTCTCTGTCCGTCTCTACAGGGAACGAGACCCACTGATCCACTTTTTCCACTGCTCTGCCTTCATCATTCCCTCCCTTCGGCAAATACATTTTAAGTTGGTCTCATCAATGGTGCTCCATTTTCTTGAAGAAGAGTTCGAGCTCAATGCACGGCATAGAGGCTCACCACACGCTAAGGCCTGGCTGCCTTCCTCCTCATACCTCCTGGCCCTGCTCACCGTGCTCTAATCTGTTGGCTGTAAAAGACAATCTGCACCTCTCTGGGTGAAACACTGTGCTGTGTTTTCTCGCCTTTATGACTTTGTGCATCCTGTCCCTTCTCTCTCAAACGCCCCTGCCATAATTCTCTACCTGCATACACTACCTTCTGTTGCAAGATTTTCCCTAACTCTCTCCTCCCTCTCACCTGGTCTGGGTGAGGTGGTCCTCACCATGTTCTTGAATCACACCAGGGCTTATCTCACTGTTCTCCAAATGTCTCCTTTAACTGTTTGTCTCCCCTACTACACTGTGAGATTTTGAAAATAAAGACTCTGACTTGTCTGTCCTTACATTCATAATACTCAGCACACAACGAATATCCAAGAATTCATTTATTCAACATATAGCTATATAAATGTTTCCTGAATAAATAAATTTAAAAATACTTGGGTAAAATTCCATTTAAAGACAGGTCATAAAAAAAAAAACAAAAAGTCTCCTATCATCATTCCATTTTGGAACCAAACTACAAGGTTTAGACCAGAGAGCATTAAACCATAGTTGAGAAGGTTTCCAGGGGTAGGGGGCTCCTGAAAGGATGCCTGTCCTGTTCCCTGTGTTGTAGTATAACTGTAATACACATGAATCTTAAGCGGAAAAGGTCTAAATAAGAATTTTCTATAGCAATGCCAAACACACAACTTAGCAACTTCCTTACAATGATACCTCCTTGAGTCCCAATTTTTAAAATACTGATGTAAAGGGTAATACCTGCTCCAAAATATTCTTGAGGTGAGAATACGCCTCCTGTGGGGTGAATTTCAGTTCCACTATCAAGCGATCTATCTTATTAATCACTAAAACTGGACGGATGTTTTCGAGCCAGGCTTGTCGTAGAACTGCCTGTGTCTGATTAAAAGAGAAAGGAAAATATGAAACTCATGATTCAAAAAAATTAAAGCACATTGGAATATTCTGAATCAGTTAATTTCCTTCATCACAACTGAGACTACACAAGAAATCATCCTTGCCTTTATGGAACTGGGGAGAGAGACAGACAGACAGAGACAGACACTCACACACACACTTCACTGAATAATTAAAAAATAAACACTTATGTTGACGACACACAGGTCAAAAACAGAACATGCCCCCAAAGTCCCGTGTATACTTTCCCAACCATAACCCCATGTCTTAGAGCTAACCACTGTTGTGCTATGTGGAAATCAGGTGTGTTAATTTCACTTAGGACACCTAGGACACTACAGACCAAGGATGCGCTTCTTAAGCTGAGGTGCCTGTTGCGCCTTTAGGGGAAATCGGAGGAGAAGGTATTTGATAATTATAGCACATCTTCTTGGAATTACCAACTTTCCTCCATTTGAGTCATTAAACCTTTTATTATTCTTTTTATGAAACAAACAAGGGTATATTAAGAAGTAGAACAAAAGTAGAATGAAAAAGGTGACAACATGTTAAAGATAAAACATAAGGTTTCAAGAAAAATTGTTAACAGAGCTGAGCTTCATGAGCTCCATACCCACTGGAGCCAAATGTTCACTCTAGCCTTAGGAATGAACTTTTTCAGCTTTGATGGAAAAGATGAGAAACACTAGATTAAGGATATAGAAGTGTAGGAGAGGGAAGAAGGGGAAGGGAGAGGACAAGTGCAGATTAAGAAGTGAACAGAGGAAGATGTCTGTTGTCTCGGGGAAAACTAGCCCAGGATTTTGCTATAAACAACCTCTCACAGTACAGAAACCCTTTCCATTGGATTAAAACCACCCGATCGTCCCCAAATTCTTTTCTCCCATTTCTGCTGAGTCCTTCCGTAAAAGGATATCAGAGGCATTTCAAAATATCTAAAGTCACCCTAAGATCCCTTCAAAACTCAGGTGATTTAACTCTATCACAGACTGGAATATTATCAAATGTGAAATGGCAAATCAATGTCTGATCATTAGTGAAATATCTGAAAAGGCACACAGTAAGCAACAGTCAGCTCCTCCTCTTTCCCCACCTTCCCTAACCAGTTAAATGTTTTCACACCGCAGCCCACACTACCTGTGGACAGACCCCTTCCACAGCATCGACCACAATGATGCATCCATCGCAGATGCGAACAGCCGTTGACACTTCTGAGGAGAAATCCACGTGTCCCGGGGAGTCTATGAGATTAATCAGGTACTCCTCCTTACCTGAAATGAAATTTGAGAACACAGATTGTCAGCTGTGCAGTATACAGTACTGTTCCTCGAGCACTCCAGAATAAGAAAGCATCTAAGAAATTACTGTAAAGCTAAAGGAGGTGAAGGCTCAGTCAGCAGCTACCATTCTAACTTAGGCTGTCATTCCAACTCTCATTAATGAGCTACTGATTCCAAACAGCATCTACATAAAACGATCAAAGACTTCATTATTCTATCAGTTACCACTTATCGAGGCCTACTGTGAGCCAAGCACTGTGCTAAATAAACACTTTTAATGTGCTAATCACATTACTGAGTCCCTGCAATGACCCTATTAGATAAATTATTACTATACTCATTTGACAGATTAGCAAGTTGAGACTACAAGAAGCCAATAACGAAGAGGGAAAGCTGTATAAGGGGGCCAAAACAGGAAATAACAACTTGAAAAGACACAGAGCAGTTGGCCAAATTCTTCCCTACGACTTCTCAAAGCGCAGGCATGAAGCTGCTCAATTGAAATGCAGGTTCAATTCTGTAAAAATCTGAGTACTACTATGTGCCAAGCCGTGCTCTGTGCTCTCACACACGTTATCTCCTTCAATCCTCACAACAGAAGAATGAAGCTCACAGCAGGGTGACCGCTCACGCTGATCTGTCTTGCTTTAGCGCTGGAAGTCCCACGCCCTACTAACCCTAAGTCAGTGCCAGGCAAACCAGAACAACTGGCCACCCCAGGGTACAGAGACTTTACATTAAAACCTGAGTAAGTACACCACGCAGAAAAACAGTAATTCGGTAGATTTCTACGCTCACTCCTCCATTTACTGCTAATTTGATATAGTTCTCTTATAAATGCAAAATAATTATTTGAACGCTCAAATACCTGCATATATACTTTATGTCTGCTCCTCCTCTTGGCCCAGTGTTTCTCACCTTCTGTGGGCTCCAGAACTACCACAGGGATGATCATAACAACATGGGTCGTTTAAGGGATTTTCCCCATTGTAATTTTTATGACTTGAGGATGTGACCTGTGCCCTAGGTCATACTGGTAACGATAAAGCCACCACCGCCACCAAGGACAGAGCTCAGATCTGTGGACCGCCTGTGTGTGCCTGGATTGTTTTAAGTGTATTATATACACTATCTAATGCCTACTCACAGCAACCATCTGCAGTATTTACTACCATTAGCCCGATTTTACAGAGCAGGACATCAGGGCACAGAAGTACCTTTCTCAGAGACATTCCAGCTAGAACCCGATTCTGAGGTAAACTGTCTAAGATCAAATAATTCAAAATGGTAGAGAGGAAGTTCAAACCCATCTAATTCCAAAGACATACCTTTAACCACTACAGTTAAGATGGCATGAATTTCATCTCACAAGCCAAGAGGCCACTGGCAGTGAACTTCTGAACACTAGGTTAAGGGTTCCAAAGTGCATGGGTGGGAGGTGGGGGGAGCAGGTGTGAACTGCCAGTTGTTCTGCCCACAGGTCAGCCACACGTCCCCAGCTGGAACCATGTCTGGATAGCCTGACTGACAACAGATCATTTGGAGAGGCCAGACTGCTATTTGTGGAACACGAAGCCAAGAAACTAAGGCATGCATTTAAGGCAGGAAAAGAAACAAGAACATGCAAGATTCAAAACTGTTCTTCTTTAAAAGACAAGTTGGTTTACCTTTTGCATAAAGCAGTGAAATGGCACTGGATTTCATAGTGATACCTCGGACCTGTTCATCTTCTCTGCTATCCATGTACCGTAACTGCAAAAATGCAAAGTATGCACCCTTAATTCCCAATGAATTAAAATATAACATTAAAATAAACTGATTTGGACTTTTGTTTTAAATACTCACATTATAAACTAAAAAATCATTCACATTTTTCTAAAGGGGGAGGCACTGGAGAGGGAAGTTGTCATGGGGAAGAGAACATAGACAAATTGAAAGACATTACCACTTTCTAAATCTATTCAAGCATGCATATCCTCTCCAGAGAGCTGCTCATTCAAATTTCAGCCATGATTGATTGGGTAGTCCATGAACGATTCACAGAAGGTAATGACAGGGGGATTCCTTCTTCATCAAGAACACCCACTGTTTTCCTATTCACAGGCTTTCTGACAGAAGTCTGAGCAGAGATTCAAACAGAAGGTCTCTCTAGAGGCAAGAGAAGCCTTCACTCCCTTTCCCAAATTAGCAGATTTTAAATACACTCTCAAAAACAGAACTGTAGGGTACAAGATATTTCTAACATTACCACTTAGCTGTTGGCTTTCACAAAGCGTTAATGCCAACAGATAAGGACCTGAATCTTTTTCCAGGCTTTGCACTGACAGTGGCTTCACTTAACTGGAAAACCTACCCTCCCCAGCTCCTCAAACCGAAGCACCTCACTAACCTCCCTCCTCCCTCTGCAGAATGCTCTGCCTTACTTCTCCCTGCCATCAAACCTACATTTACTCATTTCCTTCATTCGAGAGCCTTAAGGATAATTTATTGACATGGGATGGCCACATTTATTCATCCCACACTAATTCCTTAATTGTCAGAAAGGCTTCCATTTCCATAGCTCTGGCAAAACCAGACTTCTAAAAGCTACCAATGGCTTCTGGCCAAACACAATAATCTTTTCCAATCCTCACTCTTCTTGATTTGTGTGGTATTAAGCATAGTTAACAACCCTTTGTACACACATGTGCTCACATGCATATGTGAAATTTCCAGGAGTCTAAAATCTCCTGGCTTCCTTCCTATCTCTCCTTAGATCCCACTGCTGGCTCCCCCTTCACTTCTCCAACCTCCCAGAAAGGCATTCTGCTATTCTTCTATACACGTTTCTTCTTTCAGTCACCTATGTGTTTTTTCACTCAATTTTGCTTCTCCATGTCCTCTCTCTGTCCTCAGTTACCTGATAGTGCTGATTATGTCCTGAATTCATCGAGGGAAGGAATATCTCTATTTCTCTCCTGCAAGTAAATTATCCAAGGCTTTTTAAAGCACAGCTAGAAACAAAAATCTCCTCAACTTCATTTCCTATAAGACACGATTTTCATCGTGCCCCTCAGGCTTCAGAAGCCTTCCTGTGGTACGCAGGCTAGCCTTCAAGGTCTCCCATGAGCTGGCAGAGCCTCGCTATCTGCGTGTTCTATCCCAGCAGTCTCTTGACATAAGCTCCTCTCAAACCAAGCACAACTCACAAATTAGCCCTGTCCCCCTTTATCCATATTATTTCCCCCTAACGGTTTCTCTACCTTCTCACCCAAGTCACTCACCTGGGGAGAATCTTTTCCTCTCTGAAAATTTCCACAATTGTGCCAGGATATCATCTGACTACTTACACTTATATTAGTATCAGGTAAAATGAATTGGCAGCTTCTTAGATGCATGAACTATGCTTTACACTTTTTTTTTTTTTTGGCTTTCTAAGAACACAACAAATCGTTCATCACTTTGTAGATAGCTAATACCTACTGAAATGTAACAAGTATTTACCATATACAACAACATACCTTGCCTGCCAGGCGGCTGGAGATGATTCCATTGCTAGATATGAGACAGTCAGCAAGAGTAGTTTTTCCTGTTAAAATAACAGCAGTAATTCAAATCTACCTCTTTTTTAAGGAGAAATGGATTTTATCTACAGATTTAACATCTAACCATAAAAGTTGGTTTAGCAACGGTCTCGTATTTACGTATACTGAGTGAAGAATACGTTAACAGGCATGTTAAAAAGTTCAATTAGACTTCTGAAGAGAACATCTATCTGGAAGGACACAGATTCTAGCACTCTATAGTGCTGACCGTGCATCTCTAACTCCGTAATCCCATCAACCTCAACTCAAAAGTTGCAGAGCGACTTTTTTTTTTAGAGTGCAAAACTTTTTGGAATTGAAGCTAATTTACACAGAATAAAATGCAGTTAAAGGCTGACACAAAACCGTGCCAATCAAAATATAGAACACCTGACAAACTTTCACTAAAGTTCGTAGTTACTAAAATCTGTCCTACAAGAATTTGACCAAGTTTATTCTAATTACGATTTTAACCATCTGATATGTGTAACAGTGACCTTGCCTCTAAACCTAAACCTTTGATAGCTCAGAAAGACAAAAGGATAGCACAGCAATAACTTAGTTCTTTGAAGGGTATACCAAGTAAAGCAAGACTACAGACAAAGTCATTTCAAAAATTCTTATTTTAATGAAATCTCAAGTTCTCACTTAAGAAAACGATGCAATTTTACAAGAATGCTAATCACTAGTTAGCTGTCTTTATTTTAAATGTTTAACAGCGAGCTGCTCTGACATCAAAATTTTAAAGGAAATAAGAGTTGCTTTTTAGCGAGCATCACTGTCAACTGCCCACAGCGTCACTCCACTGACACAGGTGGAGTCACACCCTTAATTACTTAAAATAAGCCACTTAAAAAGAATTCTTACCATGGTCTACATGAGCCAAAACACAGATATTCCTGATGTTAGCAGTGTTTTTCTGGAGTTGAATCATCTTATCCAAACTATTGAGCACCATGGCTGCTTATTCCCTGTAAATGAGAATTGCGAAGTATTAGGAAGGGCACAAGGGCCGAAGGGCGGGGTTTGTTAAACGCCGGGAGCTGACAAGACTCGGCTAGGGAGCCGCGAACCGAGAACCCGGCGAACGTGTCCGGACGGGATCCGCCCGCCGGGCCCAAGTCCCAGGGGAGCGCCTGAGTCAACACCGTGTCACGGCCGGACCCGAGGAGCTCGCTCAACCCTCGGGCGCGACGGGCGCGATGGGCCATGCAGCGCCAGGGATGGGGGCACGGACGAGCGCTCGGGCCACTTCTCCAGGGCTACGACCACAGGGAGGACGGGTGGCAGATAGGAGGGTGGCGTGAGGGGGACGCCGACGGCCCACCCCTCCCCCCGCGGTCTCCCCCGAGTCTCCCCTTGCACCCCGCTCCCGCGCCTCCCCCGAGGTGACGTGCCCGGCTCGTTACCGCCCAGAGCCCGAGTAAAGTCGGGGCCCTGAGCTCCGCCATTCCCCGCCGAGAAGAAAACACCTCAGCCCCACGTTCGTTCCTCCGCCGCTCTCCGTGGGGTCCCGGGTCTGCACCCAGAGGCCGTTCCCAGCCCCGCTCGCCCCTGCCGGCTGCGGCGCCCCACTTCCCCACCCCGCTCAGAGCCGACCCACAGGGCCCCCGGCGCGGCCCGCACTCACCCGCCGGGACGCCGCACCCCGCCACACACCGGCTTCTGAGGCGCCCAGAACTCAGCCGGTCCGGAACCGGCGCGCGG
>NW_006430726.1:5090611-5093670 GCF_000325575.1 Pteropus alecto | reverse complement strand
GATGACGTTACCGGAAGCCGGCGCCGCGTCCGTCTCCCGGGAGCCCGCGTTGCCTGGACGACGGCGGCGCGCGGGACCCGGAGCTGAGGACGTTCGGAGGCGCAGCAGAGCGGACGCTGCGGGCGGAGAGCATGAGGACCCGGTGCCTGTGTCAGATCTGCACCTGCGGGTGAGCCGCGGCCGGGGGGCGGCGGGCGGAGCCCCCGAAGGCCGCCCGGGGAGGACGGTGCCCACGTTTCTGCCGTGCAGACGCCCCTTCTCGCCGGGCGGGAGTAAATGAGCACCGGCGGCCGGATTCAGACTGGCGAGTGGTGCGATCTGATCCGACTGGGAGCTGGGATGCCCTACGAATAAATTTATAAAAAAAAAAGGATGGAAAAGGAATAAGACAGAGAACGGTGTGCAAGCCCATGAGTTCCAAGCACGTGTTACGGTCCCTTCCATCTCCAGCTTTCCGTCCCAGCCCGACGGACAGCCTGTTCCCATTCGCACCCAAGAAGCGCCCCTGGGGGGCTGAGTGACAGAAAAGGCAGTAGTCTCCACCCTGAACCCCAGAATTGGCCTGCGAGCCCTGCCTGACAACCTCTCACCCGTACCTATAAACAGTCTTCTTCCTTAGCTTCTCTGTTGACCCAGGGATTAGATCGATACTTGCTAAAGAAATATGAATCTCAGTCGGTTTGTATTCGATCCCGTCCAAAGGAAAATCACTTGGATGTTGAAAGCATTCCCCCCTCCTAGTTTCACGATAAACGTTTCTTATAATAATTAGATGTAGATTAAACGATAAATTAACATTTGAGGTATGAATCTGAAAACTAATGTGCAAAAATTGGTTAACTTTTTTCTATAACATATCCAACTCAAGTTCCTGTCCCGTCCAGCTGTCAGGAAATTCAGTTTTCAGGAGGCTCCCCTTAATTCCAGACGCTTAGTGATCCAGGGAGCTGAGGCATTGCAAGTGTAGGGGTCTCCTCTGCACTTCGAGCATTGGGGATGCTTCCTATGGAAACATCTCTTGCTGAAGCTCACGTGATCCCTTCAAGACCGGTGCCACCCCCACTTTCAGGTTTATGTTGGAGGCACAGGTATTTCTGGCACAGCTGGGAGCCACTACTGTAGGGTTCCATTTAGCCAGCTCTTTTAGAATCTCATCTTTTACCTCCTTCCTTTCTCTGGAGAAATCCATCTCTCTCCCCTCCTGTTCAGTCTAGGACATCCCTTTCCCCTAGGGACCCTAAAAGACAAGTTACCTTTCATCAATCGTCTCTTTCATGGATTTTTTTTAAAAGACAGGAAAATGTGTTGACTTCGCACAGCTTCTATTCTCTGCCATCCAGCCTCCTCCAAGCAAACTGATTTCTCTTGCGTTCTTCCTGGGGGCTCGTGAAGTCCAGATATCTCAGGGGGTCCCGATTCTCTACAGATAACTTTTCTTCGCCTTTCCCTGGGCTTGCGTTATCAGCCCTTAGCACATAGCCTGGGAGCCCCAAATGGTACCAGACCTCAGAAACTGAATTCATATTTCAGAACTTGCGAGTTTTACTTTTTTTGTTTGCTTGGGTTTTTTGTTTTGTTAACAGTTTTATCTTTTTTTTTTTTCCTGATTATAAATATACATGAGGCATAGTATAAAATTCAAGTAAGAAAATCTATAATATAGTGAAAAACCTTCATAATCCTATTCCCCACAGATTTCATATGTTAAGATTTCTATATTTGCACTCTTTGAGAAAGAGAGAAGCTACTATACATAGTATTCTACAGCCCGCTTTTTCACTGCTTACAATCTTCCATCTTCCAATAGCATTCAGAAAGATCAACCTCATTCTCTTTAACAACTACACACTATTATCATGCACTGGTCAGGGTTGTCAGTTATGGACAATATACTCTGGCTCATTTAGGCATAAAAGAATCTATTAAAGAGTATATACAGCTCACAGAATTGTTGGAAGAACCAAAGAAACAGTTGTCAAACTAAGCTTTCAGGAACAATTCCCAAAAATCTCCCCGCAGCCCTGGGCTTTGCCAAGGGAGCCACTGCCTCTGCCACAATGGGGAAACTGCAGCAAAGCTGTAGGCTTCAGAGCCACTCATCACTGCCAAGGTCAAGAAGCTGCCAAGTCAGGAAGCCACCTTGCAAACCAGGACGCTGCCGAACCAGTGCTGGCTCCAAACTCTGTGCCTCTACCACAACCCATGCAAGCAAATTGGATGTGCCCTACCCCTCCCCCTGGGTAGCTCTCACGTGAGCACTAGGTGAAAAGAAATTGTGTGTAGAACCTGCCTGCAAGGGGCCCAGGAAATTCACGTGTTAGCTTTTTGGTTTCCATAGTATAATGAGACACCCTACATAGTTGTCAGAGCGAAGCCAGAGTTTTCACCACATAAGATAGACCATAATTTATTCATTGCTTTTGTGAACACCACTGCAGAGAAAACAGAGGGTTTGTGTTTTGTTTTCTTAGCAAAGCTACTCTTCAACTGAGAGATTCTGAGTATATCGAAGGTCTCTGATTGAAACGCAATTATCACGCATATGTTTTGGAAGGTGTAAATAATCTTTCAGTTTGTTTATGTTTGCACAGGCGACATCGTTGTCCACAGGGGACCACCAGGATTTATGAACATTCTGGCGTGTACTGCCCCACAACTGAGTATTTGGAAAAATATCCTACATATGGCAGTGTTCTTCCGGCTCAGAGTCTTAAACCCAAGCAAGAATTTCGAGGATACCGTGCTAAAATGGAAGGAATAACAACGTTTAAGTAAATATTGAGAAACTTTTTGCTCTACTTACTTTTCTCCCAACTCTCTGGTCTTAATAAAGTTTTTTAACTCTTTAAACTGAACTCTTAGTGGATTTAAGTTGAACCAACCCAAGAAGCAAGAAACTAGTCGAGTCGCAATTTGAGAAAAACGAAGACGAGAAGTTAGAATGACAAAAGTGAAAAGAAAAAAGATGCTAAGTTCTATTGATATATATATATATATATACATACACACACACACATATATATATAAATTCAATAGAATATATTTGTGTGTGTACATAT
>NW_006430726.1:5086145-5090596 GCF_000325575.1 Pteropus alecto | reverse complement strand
ACCTGCCTAAGTCTCTTATACTTACCCGCTTCCCATGTCGCCAGGGCCTAGAGGAATGCCTAATTGTATCTGCAACCCCTCTGGTTTTTGCACCTCTGATCTGCTTTCTCTACTTTAGCCTGCCAAGAGGGTCTTTTTAAAACGCAAACCTAATGCCGTGGCCTCCCCACCTAAAACACTCTGACGCTGTCCTACCGTATTTAATACACGCCAAAAGCCTCGCCAAAATCCCTTCACGGTTTGGTCCTTAACCTGCTTCTCTCGCTGATTCTCACCGCAGTGCCCTTTGTCCTTTTGTGTGTATATCCCACGGGACGTTTTTCATTTCTCAACAGGTTTCTCTTTTCACAGACCCTGCCCAGATACTGTTTCACCCGTCTGAAATGTCCCCTCCTTCCTACCCTACTTAATGCCCTTTCCAACTGGTAGGTCTTAACTCAGTCGTCACCGTGAAAAGCCTCTGACACCACCTCACCCAGTGTTCAGGCCAGGTCAAAGCCCCTGACGTGAGCTCAAAGCATCTTTCTATTATTTATCATTAGGTGAGTTTCAGTGCTCCATGAAAGCAGGAACTATGTCTAGTCTTATCTTGGCATTCTGCTCCCAGAGTCCCAGGACAATGCCTACCAGCTCATGGTAGGCACTAGGTATTTATTCAGTAGATAATAGATTAAAAAAAAAAAAAAAGTCTTCCTAAGCCTAAACTTTTCATGTGGACTTAGCTTTTCTGATCTCTTTGTATCTTTGTCAACGCAATGGGTTAATTCTTTTCTTAATTCTGTTAACATGCACAAACATCCAAGGCCTTTTTAGGTATCAGGCGTAAAAAGATCAATGAATAGAGAGGTTCCTGCTTTCAAGGAACTCATACATCAGATTTCCATAATTTAGAGTTCAAATAAAACTCTCTACCCCAACTTTAATTTTTAGTGTTATCCATTTTCACTTCATTTCAGATAGAGCTCATCTGCTTACACAGCATAGACCATGGTCTGAGGCGGCAGGAACTCTGCCCTGAGACAGAGTATGACTCTGGATATGTCAGATGTTTGGGGACATATCAGACGAATGAAAGTGCATGTACCCTTTATGACTTTTTTTTTTTTCCCTTAAGAATTTTATAAGATTTTGAGCCAAACTGACAACAATTGCCGGGAAGCAAGATCTCAAATGCTGCTTCGCTACTTCTGTGTCGAAAGTCGCATTGGGTTTGGAGGTATACTTTCCTACACTTTGCCTGACTAGAGAAACCTGGACGTCTAAGCTTGCTCTCTGTCCTCTCCCTGGTCCTTCCACTCCCCATACGTGTTCTAGCCTGTTCCTTTCTACCTGCTACTTGGGAAGAGCAAAGAACAACTCAGATGTCTTGAGAAGCAGAGGTATGTGACTTCTACAACTCTTCATCCCCGAAATAGTAGTTATTAAGCCTTTATTGTCAGGCACTGTGCTAGGTGCCTGGGATACAGGCATGAGCAAAAATGGCCATGATCCCTGTGCTCAACGGACATTGCACCTAGTGAGGTGGCAACCAAAAACATCTCTCGAAGTAAGTATAAAGTTGCAGCCGTGATAAGATCTAAGGAGGATACGTACAAGGTAACTTGAGAGCCAGAGCAATTTATCAGGGACATAAGAATGAGCTAAAACAGGAAGGATAGGAAACAACGGGATTAAGCAGGTAAGGAAGTGCATTCCAGGCAAAGGGAGCCACGTGCAGCAGCAGCATGGGGAGAAGGACATTCTCAAAAGCCAGCAGTCATTGCGAGCCCTCCAGCCGCATCAGAGGAGCGAGGCTGCTGGACACCAGGCTGAAGAGGCTGATGGGTGGGCAATGGAGTCACAGCATGAAAAGGATAGGGATTCAGGGAGTTTTCGTTTTGTTTTCTGGTGCTTACGGCATACACAGAACATGCGGCTTCAGCAAGGTTTAAGCCAATCATAAAATGATTGACACAGTTGATAGAGTCCAGAAAGAAAAAAAAGCAATTTTGAAGACTTGTGGTAACAATAGTAGTTGCTACCACAGTGTCCTTACTACATATCAAGCACTGGTGTGTGTGTGTATGTGTGTGTGTGTGTGTGTGTGTGTGTGTGTGTGTGTGTGTCACTCCTTAAAACCACCCTATGAGATAGATGACATTATTGTCTTATTTCATATACAAGGAAACTGGGGCATAGACAGGGCACCTAAGATTCCAGTCATGCGCCTACCAATGACTGAGCCGGGATTCGGACCTGGGCAAGTCCGTCTGGTCAGAGGCTGTGGTCTCTTCCCAGCTCCGTCACACAGCGTATAGCACCCGGCATAGCTGGGTTCCGGCGTGGCTGCTGGCCACGGCAAGGGCTTCCAGGGGACCCAAGAAGGGGTAGGACTCACATTCACACTCTGAGTGCGACTTCTGTCCGAAGGCCGGGGTTGGTTCTTGATGACGAGCTGGAAGACAGCGTGACTTCAGGAAGAGGGAAGCACGCCCGAGCAGGTGACCGGGGTCTTACGAGCAGGACGGACGAGGATTTTGACGAAGCAGACCTGGGGCACACACTTAAAACTTTTTTTACGTTCGTTAAATTTTTCACCTGAGATTTCCTTCTGGGTTAGGAAAAAATTCAATTACTGGGGGACTTTATTTACGTAACATCCAGTTAACTAAGAATCCAGGGTAATGATGTTTTGAAACCAGGATTTTTGACACATTTATGTTCTTTGAGGTATTTAGTCACTGGATAGGACACAAGGGAATTCAATTATGTCTTTCAAGTAGTTTATCAACTATCACCATTTGATTTTCTTCTTAAACTTTTCAAGTAAAAACAGCTTGAAAATTTCAATACAGCACTGAAATAATTAGAAACGAAAGAACCCGCGAGGCTATATTTCAACTTTATCCATTCCAGGTCAGATTATCGTCCTTATGAAATAACCCCACAGCCTCGCCATGTACCGGAAAAATATAAACCGAAACAGGGGGACATGGACCTTGGCACTACCTACAAACGGGATTTTAATCCTCATAAAACGCAGCCTGTGGCAATCGTCCGACCTTTGGAGAGACAACGAGTTAAAAAAGGGAAACTGGACACTGTCCCAACCTATAAAGGTAACTGGCTGTTTTAAACATGAAGGAGCCAAAAAACCAGAACTCACTTCCAGCTTTGACGTTCAACTTCAAATCATTCTTTTGGTGTGTTGCCATACTGAGCCCTCACGGCTTAGGAAAAAAACTTTTTTCTCATTGGTCAAAATAGCACTGTATAATGGGGGGGAGGGGGGCGGAAGACCAATTGCCTGATTGAATGTTAAGAGACCTGGATTCCTGTCCAAATCCAGCCACTTAGTTTTCTCAGTCTCAAAATATATAAAAAGAAAGGAAGCCATCGAATAAGCATTATGTCCCATTTGTCACATCTGTGACATTGGTTAGCACTGTTCCTTTCCTTCCATCCCAGAATGAATTTAAACTCCACCAAGCGTACATACAGGAGTCTTTGAGAAGGTCAGATAAATAACAACCTTCTTCAAAACCAAGCTATAGATTTTAACTCAACCCTGTCAATAATTACATTAAAGGAGAATGATCTAAGTATCACTTAAAACAGAGATTGTCGAGGTACATGAGGAAGAAGAACCAGTTCTGTCCGTCTGCACAAAACGTATGTTAAACACAAAGCTATAGACAGGCTAAAAGTAAAAGGATGGAAAAATGAATACCCTGTGAACTCTGGCTGAGAGAAAGGATTGTAGGGTTGACCATATTAACAGAAAATGTAGCCTTCAGGACAAGGACTATTACCAGGAATGAAGAGGGACATTGCCTAAGGATGGAGAGACCAGTTCGTGTTCCCATTCACTCCCTCTCCCCTGGTTCATGAGAAGACCATGTTTGACCCAGCTCACCTTTTCCGGCCAGGCTGTCCCACAGGTCTGTGCTAGCCTTTAGATGGCCTGCTCCTGGCTCAGGTGTCCACTCTCACCCAAACGTCAGCAGCTTGAGGTGGGAGTCACCGTTTGGCCCCAAGACGGTCATCTTGGCAGAAACGTCTACGGATGAGGACTTTTTCTCTTCAAAGGCGAGGTATCCGCATGATAAGCCTTCGAGTTGTGGCCTTTCCAGTGAGCACTGCATGGACTTCAGTCTAGATGCTAATACTTTACCTTGCATAACTTCACAAGTTAATTTGTTGTTTAAAAATACATATTTGGGGGTGAAGTGAATTCTATAGTACGTCTCAGCTTTCTACCTTTCTCCCCTAGAAACTGAAAACCCAAATTGCCCTCAATTGAAACGTAAGCACTTCGGTTCGCTCCATGGTGTAGGCAAGCGGCAAGCAGCAGACTTAAGGCACTGAACACCCCATCTCAGGCTGAGCACACTGCTCCCCTTCTGCACGGCACATAGCGTCCCTGACACCCACAAAAGCGCTCCGCGTAGGCCCCGTCCTCGGCAGGAATG
>NW_006430726.1:5068483-5086125 GCF_000325575.1 Pteropus alecto | reverse complement strand
TCATTTCCTGAGGAGGAGAGTTTGAAGCCAGGGACCTTTCTGAGACAGGATGTATCACCCCGTGCCTTTGCTCAGGGGACCCTGCAACCTTCCTCTCAGATGCACGTTGGAGTTGACATTCTCTCCCCCTTGAAGAGTCTAAGAGTGAGGAGTAATCCCCACATCACTTCTGCCACATATCAAGGCCCACGGTTTCACACAAAACTCTGAGTATTAGGGTTCACTTGCGTTTTTATGAGTTACAGTGAATATCCCAACCAGTTCCTGGGGGCACAAGCATCATCTCCCAAACTCTGTCTCCACAAAAACAGCTTTTTGGGCTTTGGACTCTCACCAGTCAGGGTCAGAGGTTCCACTCCCTCATGGTGTAGTCAAGTGAATCTGGACGTGGAAAGTTCCACATATTGAAGAGGGCAGATGGGAAGAGCAAGGTAGAGAGAAAAAAAACCGTCTGACCGGCATCGAGAACTTCATACTTGATTATGTTCCAATTTCTAATGGCAACGGATTTTTGGCAGTGAGAGAAGTCATGATTTTGAAAAGATGGTTGTTTTCTTCGGTATTTAAAATTGCTCTTTTCTCTCCCCCAAGATGATTATAGGGCTTGGGACGTTCCGAAAAGTGAACTGTATAAACCAGAACAAAGTTACTATCCCCCTACCGTGAAATTTGGAAATTCAACTACATTTCAGGATGACTTTGTTCCTCAGAAGATACAGCCGAGGCAAAGCTTCAAACCCAGCTCCGTGGTGGAACGTTCCCCAGTCCCTTTTCACGCCGACACAAGCCACCGCCTCGATTATGTGCCTCACCAGCTAGATTCCAAGTCCCCACGGCCCAAAGAAGTCTACAGGCCGGCCGAGCAGCCCTTCGACGACCTCACCACACACCGACGTGACTTCCAGGGTCTTGCTGGTGAAAGCACAAAGAGCTGCAGGCCCACCGACGCCGGGGTGACCCGCCACGCTCGGTTTGAAGGAAGCACTGAGTTCCGCGACAGCTTTCAGCCCTGGGAGATCCCACCGCCCAGGGCCCGGGAAGTGCATGCGCACATCCCCCCCACAGGGACCATGCAGCTGCACAGCACCAGCCACCTGGACTACGTTCCCTATCAGGCCAGACGCGTCGTCCCTGTCAGGCCCATTTCTCACCGAAGAATCGACCAC
Source organism: Pteropus alecto (assembly GCF_000325575.1). Classification (NCBI taxonomy): domain Eukaryota; kingdom Metazoa; phylum Chordata; class Mammalia; order Chiroptera; family Pteropodidae; genus Pteropus; species Pteropus alecto. The sequence continues at coordinate 5,084,959 of NW_006430726.1, read as the reverse complement.
CTTCCTTTCCAAGGGAAAAGCACCACGAAGGAAGATTTTCCGGCTTGGGAGAGTTGTCGTCCGGGGCCCATTAAAAAGCAACCGCAGATCCCCAACCCGTCTGGAAAATTCGATGGTCTGAGCACGTTCCGGTGCCACTACGTACCACACGCACCGATCCCCACGGAGAGCTGCAAGCCCTCACAGGCTCCTTTCCGGAGCACTGGCCCGCTCGACGCCGTAACCACGTACGCTGTGGAGTTCGCGCCGAAGCAGCAGGAAGTCTGCCCGGCCAGCTATGCTTGCCCGCCGGGTCACGTCTTTGAAAACACAAATTCCCAAGGTCACAAATTCTTCCGCGAGATCGTGCCTGCAGCCAAGGCCTTCTAACCAGCACCTCACGCTGGCTTTCCAAGGGCGAAACCAATTGCTTATAGGAGGAAAAAAATTATGAGATCTAAAACAAATCGTGTTAAAATTTTTAATCAAGGAAATTGGAAAACTTGTTATAGGGGATCATGTTCTTCAAATCCATTTTGCATCGCTATGCTAACCAAGATGGCTCTTTAATACGCATTTCTAGAAGCTGAATAGTGTACGTTCCCACTGGAACCCTTTTAATCTCCAACGTACCGTTCGGTAGCTTGCCTCCAACCTACCACCATTCAAACCTGTGTGCATGACGATGGCCCCTGTACCGTGAGTCACGAACCAGTCGCCATTTACCAAGCGTGCTAGAGCCGTCTACGCAGCACCGAAAATGACACAGGGACCCGTCCTCCAAGGCAGCAGCGATCCTTTCCCTCAGCCTGCAAGGCCCCTGCAGTGGCCGCCAAGTTGGGTTTTGGGGGAAGGCGGCCACACAGCTCCTCACGTGCTCGAGCGGGGAACAGCCACTGCGCCGTGTGGCACGGAGAGGCTCCGCAGGCCGGGAATCCAGGGATCTGGGTCCAAGTTCCAGCGACATCGGTTTGTACTAGTGCCACCCCGTGCGGGTGACTCATGTCGGGGTCTCAGCGTCTTCATCTGTACGAGGGTGTCCGCCCTGCCTACCTCGTGAACAGTGCGCCTCGCACATGAGCTCACGTGACACGTTCACCACCACCCAAAAGGTCAAAGTGCTAAACACATGTCAGGGACTGTCAAGAATTCACTTCCTACCTCTCGTCCCCGCTTTTCCCTTCTTCTAATCAGGGTATTCACCTACTCAGTGATCGCTTCTGGCCTTAGCAAGGGTTGCAAAAGAAACTGATTTGCTTCGAGCTTACGAGTAGGATGACTTCGGAGACGTCGTGCCCGATTAAGCGTCACCAGCACCTGTTACAGAGGGTGGAGAACTGGGACTGGGGGGGAAATCGCACATTTTGAACGACGTTCTTTCCAGACGGGAAATAATGAGTCGTTTTAGGAATGACTGAGGGCTCTGAAGAAACCTCCCAGGTGACCTCGGGTAACTGTGCACCTGATCGCCACGCCCAGAGTCACGATTCAGGAGCCCGGGGCCCAGGTGGGGGCATAACGATGCCCTCCTCATCCCCTCATCCCCATGAAACAGAGAGAACAAACTGCATCTACAGGTGCTGAACCTTTCCTAATGAATTGTGTGCTGTTTTCCCTTTGATAAATGATTGCATCATGGGAGAACGTGATTTATCAAAAAGTTTAGTCTTCTGTAGTTTTAGATTTGTTTCAAACTGTACACTGAATTGAGAATAAGTCCATTTAGATAACATATTTTTAATTATTTGAAAGTAGTTTGTTTTTATTTACATTTGTATTTATCAGCGAAAATCATGTAGGATTTTATATGTCTATGCGACATTAATAAAGCATTGATAAAAGGAATGAATTTTCATGAAATCGTTTCTGTACCTAAATTTCTCCAGAAAATCGAGCTACTGAATAAAGTCTTATCTAGGTTAACCTGTACCTAATTAGACATTCTTACCTTTTTAACAGAAAATTTTATTATATACGCAAGATAAAAAATTAAGGAATACTACAACACTGTCATCCTGGCCCATTTTCTGATGATCTGATGGGGTTGGTCTCCTCTCTGGACAGAGGTCAGCCACAGTAAGACACCTATTGGGGTTTCCGGAGGTAGTTTGCCTTGGGCCGAGGACACACCAAAGAATAATGGTGTCTCCCTGAAATCTAACACTCAATAGGACAGGTGTGAACATAGAGATTGGAACAGTGTACATGGGACATTTAGTCTAAGAGTTCAGGACAGGCTTCCTCAAGGCGGGGACAGCTGAGCTGAATCTTGAAAGGCAAGCGGGGACAAGCAAAGTGGGGAGGTGAGTATGGCAGGAACACAGGTACAGACGGACCCATCTCTCTGTGCAAGCGTTAATGAGACTTCTAAGACGTGGAAGTGGAAAGCTAGTGACCGATTCACCATCTCCTTGGGTCTCCTTGAAAGGCTGTGCAGGAACACACACACACACACACACACACGCACACACACACACACACTCATACATTCCAACGGCACCTGGAACTAGTAATATCACTTAACGGCCTGCCAGACTCTAGAAGGAATTTCCACCAAGCCGGAGCTGGATGCGTCTGATGAGAAAAGGGGAACAATTCAGGGAGAGACAGCAGCAGGACACTTCCACCCCGCCCCGCCTCATCCCCCGGACACCCGCGCATTCTTCGGAAAATAAGACCAGACTCAGAGATTAGAAAGACAGACTTTGTGGTTTATGAAAACCGCACCGACAGCTCTAAGAGGGAACCCCGACAGTGATGTGGGCTCTGGGTGACGATGACGTCAGTGTAGACCCTCCGATGGTAACAGAGACGCCCTCTGGTGCAGGCTGGGGGCACAGAGCAACTCTCTATTTCCCATCCAATTCGGCTGTGAACCCAAAGCTGCTCTAAAAAGACCATCAGAAACAAAAACCGTACAGCAGGAAGAAAGGAGGGGAGCGCTCGCCAGTCACAGGTTGGGGACCCCACACCCCAGCTTCTCGGTACATCAGATTTGCAGACTCTTGTATAAAACCGATACCCAATGCCCATTCTGAGGTCCGCTGTGTGAGGAGCCTCGTAATCCAAGGGGTTCACGAGGGTGAACCTCGTAATTGTAGTTAGCAAACTTCAAAATTGCTGTTTAAAAAGGGTGCTGACGACACGCTCTCGAAAGGGTCACCGGGTCCCATAAAACCACAAGAATCGTCTGCTTCGTTAAGGCTTCAGCTTTTTCCCTCCCCGTCCCCCACCCCTCAATGATCTTTTATGCGGATGGGCAGGTTCTCACCTCAGGTCACAGACAGAGCACTCTCATCAATGACAGCCCTCCCCAACCTGCCCACCAGCACTTGACAGCTGCTCTCTAGGGCAGCCAGGGCTACTTCGCTGTTGCCTCCCATATCCCTATTGCTATTTTGTGCGTAGCCCCTGCAGAATATAACGAGGCGGCATGGCCAGGAGGGGCTCGCGGCCAGTCGGCATTGAAAGACGCCGAGTCTGGAAGAGCAGAGGGAACTGTCTCTTCCTCCACAGACAGACGAGTACGTGACCTTGTGCAAATCACTGTCCCTCTCTGAGCCCTGTGTCTGCATCTATGAAACGGACTTCAAAGGATATGTATTCAGAACATATCGAGAACTTTCAAGACCCAACAAGAGGGAGAAAAGAACGGGTAAAAGATCTAAATAGGTACTTCCCCAAAGAGTACAGACAGATGTAGGCACTACTGGTAAGGCTGCTGGAACGAAGTGCCACAAGCTGGGTGGCTTGAAAATGCAGAAACGTACCGTCTCAGGCCTGGGGCGAGAAGTCTGAGATCGGGGTGTCGGCAGAGCTGGTTCCTCCTGAGGCCATGAGGGAGCGTCTGCTCCACGCCTCCCTCCTGGCTTCCGGAGTCCCGCTGGCCATCTCTGGTGCTCCTTGGCTTGTCCATCTCTGCCTTCATCTTCCATGGCATGCTCCCTGTGTACACACACAACTGTGTCCAAATTCGTAACAGTTAATATCACTCGCATTGGCATTCACAGACACAGGACGTTCACCAACATCCCCCACCCTAACACTTGATGGCATCTTAACGTGACCACCCACGAAGACCCATTTCCGCATAAGGTCTCAGTGTGTGAGTGAGACATTTTGGAGGGGACACAATTCGACCCATACAGTCCACATCATTAGTCATTCCAGAAATTTCTCCCAGTTGGAAATGAGTTGCTAACTTTTCCTCTCTCTCCTGATGATGCTCCACTCTCAGGCGGGACTTGCGGGGGAAGGGAGGATGAAGGAAGAAGAAAGAAGGACGAATGTGTGCTTTCCCACCCATCCCTATACTCCTCACAGGGCACAGAATGAAAGGGTATTAGCACCTCCTGCTCGCCCAGCTACCACCTGCTTCGGGCCGTCCATTTGGGACTTCTTTCCACCGCTCATGCCCTCGACATTCTTTTAACTCTAATTCACGGGGCGTAAATGATGGGGATAAGGGACTCGGAGAAATCTCTGTGTGATCTGCCGTGAATCTTGTCACCCCCGCTCCAAAGGACAGTCCAGGGCATCAGACCCATCGGGGTTGCTCCTGGACTCACAAGGAGATGGTCAAAGTGACAAGACCCAAGGCTCGCAAAAACATAACACGAGTAAGCCACCCACATTGATGAGGATGCCACTGAATAATTGGTCAATTTATTTCTGAATTACTTAAAGGTCATGAAAGAGAAACAGTACTCTTACATTATAGAAACAGTAGTAAAATACAGTACACAGGAATGTCGTTTGAATAAGACAAAAAAAGTACAATAGCAAATGAAAAATAGCAACTTTAAATACAAGAGTGAATCGACTTAATAAAAAAATTTTGTTAATAAGAAAAATATATGTCCCATGTCTTTATTACACACTGTACAAAATAAAATATTGCACCTTTAAGTCATATAAGTATCTACAAAGAGTATTTTACAAACGATCTTTCCTTTAATTTAAAAACCTCCAACGATCAAGTGTCGGTTGATGATCAGTAACTGATGGGCTGGTGTGTCCTCTTCACGTCCCCCCCACTCGTTCCCAACCAGCACCCCCTCTACTTACAGTAGTGCTCATCCCAGCGTCAGCGAGGGCGAGGTCGGACAGGACGGCTGGTGCTCCGAACGTGGTAGAGACGCGGCAAGCTTGTCCGCAGACAAATCTGAGGCCAAATGCACGGTCCGCTTATGAGTGACCAGGGACGAGGTCCAGCATGACCTACTGCAGGTAACTCTGTGGCCAACAGGCCACAGGCAGCCTGGGTACAGGCAGCTGGGACACCGAATGAAGAAGCAGGACCGCTTCTTCCGGGCTGTGTGACTTCTAAAGCCACGAGTGGCAGCATGGAAGGGGGAGAGCCCCACAATCAAATCGGCTTTCGAATTTGCAATTTCGGACCAGCCCCAAACTCCTTCAGCAGCAATATTTACTCCACACGGACCCTCCGCCCTGACACCATCACTGACACCGGCACTGGCTCCATCTAAACCCAACCCAATTCTCATCTAACCCGGCCCAAACCCAAACTCCCAAAGCCAACGTGAGCCTTAACCCTCACTCAACTTCTGTTCTCACCTGAACCCAACCCTACAACTGAAACCAACCCCAAACGTATCCACCCAATCCCAACTCTATCCCTCGTCCTAGCTGTAACGTCCAGACTAACCCTAATTCACTTTGGATTTACTGAAAAATAGGTTCCAATTAAAACAATTATTTACCATAAACAATTTTTTTTGACAACCGTGTTTCATATTTAGATCACTTTCTTATAATTCTTCCAAAATAAAAATCCCTAGGAATACAATTTTATGCATAAATTAGGTCTAATAAGGCTTCGATTTTGCTGTTTGTGTGCAAGAAAATAGTGCTTAGGAAAAGTTTCATTCACAGCTCTTAAAAGCAAGCTTCGCATATACTTCAAAATCAGTAGAAAAGGTTAACTTTCCTTCGCCTTTGATTCCCAAGATGCCTCCCTCCCTTGGCCACAGACAGACTTCCGTAGTTGTGAAAATGGCGGCGACATTTACACTGCGTGTTCGCCCTCGGGTTCTCTGAAGGCGAGGGCGAGATGCCCCCCTCCCACGACCCTCGGAGCGGTGAGCGTGACAAGCCTGTCCGAAAAGACCGACTCTTTTTCACAGACTGAACTTAAGGACCCATGACGACGCATTAGTGCCAACCTATTAGCAACTACCGGCCAGAGCGTCCAAAATGTAAAATGCCTTATAAACCTGTGGAGACCCTAAAGCTTGAGGGAAGAGGAAGTCGTCAGTTGCTGTGATTCCCAAGTCGTCAAGGCGTCCTGCTCCACGCTAGCCCAGCCATGGCGGGAAGCGGCAGCACGTGACGACGCGCTGGCCATCCTGGCAATCTTCTCATTATGAGGTCCCGAGCGCCATGGCGTGCCCACTCGTCGTGTTGTTGTCAGTCCTGGAGTCTGTCGTGTCGAAGAGCTGGAATTAAAAACCGGCCGCGGGAAAACGACAGTACACAATATCGACGGCGATGCTTCTGCAGTGACCTCTGCCTGATGGCGGAATCTAGAGCTCTCGAAGAAGGACACGTTTCTGCACCAGCTACGTTTGGGAAAGGAGCTTCTACACGATTTCGTCTTCACAGCAGCATGAGGACCCCCTCCAAAAGTTTACCCTTCACGACACGACTGGCAGCATCGCTGTTTGTAGAGGTCCAGGGAACACAAATTAAGGTGCTTTACGGACGCGCAGTAGTGAGTTGTGTCTGTGCATTCTCCTGCGAAAACAAGCGGAGAAAGCCCACATCCGTTTAACACGCAGCTCGTCAGTGACCTCGTTACAAATTCATTCGATTTCGCGGAACCTGTCAGTTGAGACCACAGAGGGAAGGGAGGAAACGGGGCTTGGGTTGGGGCCAGCACTCTGCACTACTCAGAAGCACGCTGGACTCGGTTCTCAGCTAGGCCAGGTGGCCTCTCACTGCTCTCTGGGGACCTCACAGCCCTTCTGGCCCACGCTGCGCCTCTCGGTGCTGAGAGCACAGACACCCCGCAAAACTGATGGAAGCTACGGGCCTGCTCCCTAGAAAAACACGTGTACGATTAAACTTTACATATCGCTTCCGGATATTTGCTACCTGCACCATCCCACCCACAAGCGCCTGTCCAGCGGAGGCGAGCACCAGGCAGAAGGGGAGTCTGCGGAGAGAGGTGTCCGGTGCTTGCTGGCAGACGGTCCCCAAGGCCCCTGACATCTTAATGATTCAACGTGTTTCTCTCCAGAGACTGAGTTGTGTCCACATCAAAGCAGCTCGTTTCCTAGTATCCCAAGATACCACATCCATCCTCACTGGCCCCTCGGACACGAGGCTGACGAGGCGGGCGCCACGGGGATCTGACACCTGGGACAGTCGTGATACCTGAGAAGGGTACATACTGTCACAGGAAGGCCCGACGCAGTGCTGCCAGGAAGACGGCTTCGCGCCCTGCGCACAGTGCCTGTCGGCCACCAGCCGGCAGCTGCTCCTGTGGACGCAGTCGACCTTCCGGGACTGGAAGCCCCTGCCACAGGCTGCCGTGCAGGGCCTCCACGGGCCCGTGCGCCAACACGCGTCACAGGCCCCTGACGAGCAGTTTCTCCTTAGGGCGGGTCTGAATTAGACAAAACAAAAAACGGGAGAAGAGGGTGTCATTTCTGGCTGGGATCAAGCCTTTCACCGTATGTCCTACATTTTCGATGTATTAGAGGTGCGATGGTCAGAAGCCTGTTCACCGGGCAATGGATCTGCATTGTTCACGGTCGACAGCACAAAGTGACAGTGTAGCCGTGAACACGACGGAGATGGCAAACCGTGAGCTTCCACTAGCTTCCAGCGCCAAGGCAAGGCACACGCCTCAGAGGACGAGCCGTCCTTATGATCCGGAGCTCATCCATTAAGGCCAGGGAGAGAAGGGCATCTCCCAAGAAACCACGTCAAATTTGTCAACAGACTTGAAGGCTTGATCGCACGAAAGGCTGAAATAGACTCATGTATGGCCAGGAATTTGAACGGGGGCCATCTCGTCTGCCAAGAGTAACACTCTTACATTTATACTCAGGCCACGGCATGGCTCATGGTCAGACCTGACAAAGCCTCCACTCGAGAAGAGGAATCTCTGTCTGGTTCCTCATCTTTTAAAACAGAACAGAAAGTGAACGCCCTCTGATATTTGAAGGGACATTTAGGCTGGAAGGTAGAGTCATCGTAGAGGGGCCGCTTTGGGGTATGTGCCCTTGTTCCCTAGGGCAGAGCTCCTGGATAATATATTTGCACCCCAGGCGAATGTCTCCCCACCCTCATAGACGACTGGGAGAGCACCGTAACTTGACCTCGTTCAAAACCTGTCCTCCCAGGATTTTTGAAGTGGCTGGAACAAGACACGCGACACCAAAGGCTGGGGTAGCGGTGGCCATATTCTGTCACATGGGCCGGAGAGGTGGGGAAAAAAACTAATACTCGGAAAGAACAAAGAATGAAGCAGGAACACACAGAGCAGCAAAAAGGAGTGAAGAAAAAGAAAAAACGGTGCCTTCTCATTGCTTGTTTACGGTCCTTCCGGAAGTCATTCTCGCTTTGGATTCCTGAGACATGTGCGTACGCCCATGAAAGGCTCCTTACCGGGGCACGTGTTCTATAAGGAGTGATGAGACTACACTGGAAATGTAGTAAGATGGAGAAAATTAGGATCATCTGGACTTTACTAACGGGCATTGCGCAGTCGGAAGCAATCCCTGGCATAGCCAGTAGGGGGAGTCTCCATCCAAGGGTTCGCTTAATCCTGTCACCACGAACTGTTTTTAGGATGGAAAAGTCAGAGGTAGGGGAGGTTTCGTTTTCCCCAGTGGGTATGAATTTTAGGGGCCAAACCTTGAACTGCTTTGGACAACAAGGCAGAGACCACGTGCTCGTCAGCTGTCCCCCTACACAAAGACCAGCTTTTCTACTGGAAAAGGTTAAACAATAATTCAAAAATACTCAAAAAATATTTTTAAAAGGATACCAAACTGTCGTGCACAAGTGTTGGGTGGTCCTGCCTTGATAAGAAATCTCCCACCCTCTCTGCATAAATCATTCGGAGTCACCTTTTCGCTGCCTCCAGTCTCAAGGACCTTCACCAACATGGCCAACTCTGCTCCGATCGAAGGCAGGGCCAGTGGGAAGTCAGACGGAACCACTGAGCTTCCTAAACACAAGACGAGAGGGGCACAGGGGGCTCAGAGCAACCAGGAGCTGAAGCCCAAGGGGCTGGTCACTGATGACCCAGAGAAAGGATGCAGGTCGGTCCAGCACAGGGCATCGCTTTTTCCCAGATTGGGGACAGGGACGCCTGAGCGAGGCGGACAGTTCGGGCATCAGACTGTATAAAACATGAAAGCAGAAATGGCAGCCAAAGTCACAGAGTAACCAAGTTCCTACGAGTCTTTCTCCATTTCTCGCCCCTAGTCAGGCTGGCCCCACCCCCAGCTCCGAGAAGCCCTCTCACCATGAGGTCCATCGATCAGAGGGGGTGACTGATTCGGTCTGGGCCCGGCTTTAAAAAAGATGCAGCTTGCCAGGCTCCACTTCCAAAGACTCTGACTCACTAAGTCTGAGTTGAGGCCCAGGAATCTTTGCAGAAATGTCCCAGGTAATTCTGACTCTCGACTAAGGTGGGGGCCACTGCCTTGAGGAACAAGCTCTGTGCCCTCGGACATTCCCTCAAGTCCCCACGCGGCCTCCTTACCCTCAGTGTGCACTAGCTCCACCCCGAAAATTCTCTCTCCCTCTGAAACTCTTTTCAGCGGAGACTGCAGCTCCCCGTCCTTCCCCGGGGCCCGCGGAGGCGGTGAGCAGACAGTCTGCTCACCACCGATCTTCTCCCCATGGCCACCAACAACGTCACTCCCTGTAAAACACCCTCTGACGTTTACTGAGGCCCTGCTGTGGCCACTGGCGGTGTCCAGTCTGCTCCTGCTCCTTCTCCAGGCAGTGTCAAGGGAGATCTGATACCCCACCTACCTCCAGCCAGCCCACAGTCAGCAGCAGGGGTGTGTGGGGAAAATGGGACCAGAAACCCACAAAAGACACCCACGGGCGCTCGCTCAACTAACTGAGTTCTTCATGCACCACCGGATATTTGAGGACAGAGAGCAGCATGAAAGGAAAGGCCAGGGAATCAAAGCAGGACAGCCAGCCCTGGAGGAAGCAGAAACGAGAGAGAAAGTGAAGGACAGCTTGACCGCCGCCCCGCTCCCCGTCCCCCCCTAACCTCCCCCCACCCATTCTAGGCATTTTCCTTCTATTATTTCTTTTTAAAATGCCCATCGTTTTCTCCAGCAAGAGGAGCGAGAATGAATGACATACCGAGGCTGTTCTTCATGCCCCAGGCCGCTTAAGCTACGGAAGCAGAACTGCCCGGCCCCTAACTTCCCGAGGACCACACATCACACCCACTTTGCGGGTTAGGAGGGCTGGAAGTCCAAGGTCACACAAGGGCATGGAGGACGCCAAACTGCCTCTCAGTCTGCCCTGCAGGCTCTGTCCTCACTTTCTGCCGGCCGGGGCACTCCCTGGGGACGGTGGAGTCACCAGATGGAAGGAGGCTGGGTCTCTGGGTTGAGCTCATGGAGCCAAGCACTTCTCTCCCTAAACCATTGACGGGCTCGGACAGTTACACAAGAGAAAAGCAAACTCCTGTCTGTCCGAGCCCCTTAAGAAGATAAAAGTTTGTTTTAGTCTCTGCTAAGCCACGGTGCCAATATCTTAATCAAACCAGTTTCTAGACAGAAGCATAAAGCAGCTCGCTAAAAACATCAGAAGATTGACTCTGTAAACCTAAATGAACTATAATGAGGCTTCACCAACTCTGAATCCCAAGGGAACAATATCTGCCTGTGCTCAATGCTTCTCTTGCTTCTCCTTGGTGGGGCGGGGGGGTGACCCTCTCTGAATATGATCGATACCCAAACGATGTGTGATTATCAAAAGGTCCCATTCATTCATATTTTGGTCCGACGCACACTACTGAGGCGGGGAGCGGCACTAAGGCACTACAAGAAATCGTAGGAACTGTCAGTTCTGAGAGGTGGGAGAGAGGAAAAGCCACGTCATGCCCAGGGCGGAGCTGGTACCTCCTTCCATCACTGCAGCCAGAGTCGGCACCGTCGTGGTGGCGGCAAACCGCACGATGCGTCTGGTTCGTCACGGCGCGGCCCAGGCAGCGTCCAGGACACTGGAACGGAAGCACAGAGCACCGTGAGGGACTCGTGCGCCCCAGCCCGCGGCCTACGGGCCGGGCAGGGAGGCCCCGTCAGCGGAATCGCCCGCTGGCACCCCGACCTAATGTCCAGCCTCCACGAAAATAAATTCCACGGCTTTGGCCACCTACCGGTGGCCTTCTGTTATGGCAGGCGGCCCTAGCAGACGAGCAGAGGCTCCCTCACATCGATTTAAAATTTCTTCCCCAAGATTTTTATTATAATGTTATCTCAGGGGGCGCTGGGGACGTCGGTTCTGAGCCGTTTGTGGACACATCACTAGCGTGTTTTGTTCCTTTCCTTGAAGGCTGTCCTCATTCCCACCGCCCCCAAGCAGTCTACCTGGAGCTCGGTGCTACTGCAATGACCTGACCTTCGTATGAAAAGTCAGAGACACCACGACATCCAAATGTAATCCCTGAGGTCAGACCCATACATTCATGTTGGAGACCAATCAGATTTTTCCCCCCGAAATGAAAAAAAAAAAAAAGCATTCGAAACCAGGGGGATCGATGACAGCACGGTCAAGACACGAGATCTGTGAGCTTTACCTGGCCCCCTGGTTCCACGACCCACTGGACACACGGATGGCCGGGACACGGCCTTCGTCCCCGAGGCCTGTCCTTGGGGGCACACGCTCTGGGAGGCATCCCCTGCACGGCGCCGCTGGCTTTCGTGCGTTTGCACGTCACCTGCCGACTCTGGAACCCTTCGCCGCAGGACACAGAGCACTCTGACCACGGACTCGTGAACCACCTAGGGACAAAAAACTACAGGCGCTTAGTAAGGACTGGGTGTCAGGCCAGCGCCGTGTAACGGGCGGGGAGGGCCCGCAAAGGAAGCGCCGGTCCCCGTGCCGTTCGGAGGGCCGTCACATGCCCGTCGGAGAAGGGCTGGCGGCATGGATGACGCACAGTCTTGTCCTCAGACTTCCTTTCACTCTGGGGAGCAGCAGAGTCACCGCACAGAGACAACGAACACAGGGGTCAGGGGAAAGCCATCTGCAAGAGCTGTCACCTGTGTGGCCCCCACAGGGTAGAGAGCGAGGGCAAGATGAGGTGGACATTTCAAAAAGGTGCATTTCGACTCATGGAAACCAAAGAGGAGAAAACGTTTTGGAAGCTTCTATGCGCTGTTTGTTACAGGCTCTCACAATGTTCTCACGTTCTTCTCATTCTTATAGAGAAGACACCAGTGTCCATGGGGTTCAGTCACTTGGCTGTGGTCACAGAACTAGCAATGCAGGCCACGAAACACGGCGGTGATTTTGTCACGTACAGAAATCCCAGACATTTTCACCTGCCATCGCGATTGTGGCAGGCACCTCCAAATATGATCTATATTCACTGTCACTTCAAAATGAGTGTGCTGTGGGATCCCAGTGTGCTAACAGAGAAGCGTGATACCATGCGATTTTAATATTTCAGTGACGGGATTTGATATACTTGGTTTTCTTTGTCGTCAAGGACATTTTATTTCACAGAGTTAAAACCCTTCTTCCGAGAAGGGGTCTGCAGGCTTCTCCAGACTACCGGGGGGTCCGTGACTCAGAAATGTGAAGACCACTCCATCCCCACAACCGCGCAGAGGGACCTAGGGCCCGATGAGCTCGACCAGCTCTGCTGGGATGAAAGATGTGACTCAGATCATTTTAGGAATGTGCTAAGCCTTGAGACCATTTAATAAACAAGGCTGCTGAAAAATCTCCCAACTGGGAATCTTTCCACTTTGTGAAAACCAAGAATGGACATAAAGCAGCTTTCCTGGACCAAGTCCCCCCGCCTCCATCACAGCACCAGTCTGCTGCTTCCTGGGGTGCACACGACCCTTGGCATGAGACCGCCCTCTGCTGAATACCCTGGGGACTGAGACACGTGTCCGTCAGGGTGCCTTTGACACCCAGGGCCCTCTGAGGACATGTTCCAGGGCACCTGTTTTGTTTCCCAGTGTGACCCTGACTTCCACTCTCCTTCAAGGCAGAGGTCGCTGGACCTAGTGTGGCATCTCACAAGGGCAGTGAGTGGAAGAGAGAGGGAACAGAACGTGTTAAGGCTCTGAGTCAGGAGAGCAAATGGCACGTCTAAGGGACACAGACCAGTGTGGATGGAGATCAGACAACCAGGCTGGGGGAGAAGCTCTGAGACGCAAAGGTGGCCTGAGGCCCACGCACGGAGGGACCTCTAGTCTTTCAGTCATGTATTCCACCGGGCAGCAAATATTGACTGAGTACCTAGTATGTGCGAAGCACTATTTTAGACATGGGGGTGATAAAAGGAACAATGCCCCGATGCTGGGGATTCTGGCCTTTGTCCTAAGAACAACGAGAAGTCATCGAAGGCTTTTAAATAGAGGTGCATCATCATGAAAATCAGGAGTCCCCTGGAATAGCCCATGTGAGAAATGATGAAAACCGGGACGGCAGGGTAACCATGGAAACGGACAAGGGCGGGTGGGGGTACTGACCCACACATAAAGGCTGATAATGGGCTCCGCTCCAGGGGTGGACTCTAGGGACCTGAGGTTTTAACTCAGGCCCCTAGTGATCGCGGCCCACTGACCCACCACCCTGGAAATGCTGAAGTCAGCTTCGCTCCATCTGTAAGGAGCAGGCGGTGCTGTGAGTGCCGGAGGCGGATACGGGGGTCGATGGTGAGCAGGGCCTCTGAGCTCTGTTCCCACCTGTCAGACAACACCGACTTCATCGGTGCTGCGACGTGATCCGCACACAGTGCCTAGTGGAATGCCTGGTCTGGGGTACGCGCTCAATAAACCCCCGATTGCATTAAGTCCAAGGGACGGTGCCTTTCAAAACGACCAGAAACCTGGCACCGATGAGACCAGCCGAGCGAGGCACGTACCTTGGGGGGCAGTCCTGGATGCCACAGGGCTGAGACCTGGCCGGCGGCTTCTGGAGGTGACCACAGAGGGCCTCGCTCACTTCCTGCCCGTTGGCCATCACACACTGGGGTCTCCGAAGTCGAGCTCCCAAGTGGCCACAGGTGGCAGAACAATGTGTCCAGTCCCCCAGCCTCCAGAAAGGACCTGTGGAGAGGAAATGCAACATCATAACAGCCCCCAGGGAGAAACGATCCCGGGCTGGCGAGGACTCTGCCGAGGACCGCCACACGCTGCTGCCCGGTGAGCCGCCTGTCCGGTCTTTGCGTAGCTATCACGGAGGGCAACAGGGTCCTTTAAATCTCACTGACCCTCAGCTAACTCACTGCAATGCCTGGCGGGGACGGCGGCCTTGGATCACAGCCCGGGCAGAGGGCTATGGGAAGCTAGCTTGGTTTGCCAGAAAAGTCCCAGAGAGAGGGAGGAGGGATTCTGGGCAGCGTCCTCAGCATCCTTCGCTCAGAGCCAAGAGGACGAGAGAGGGAGGCCGGGGGGGCTCGGATGGGTTCCATTTCTCAAAAGAGGATCAGGCAGAAAAACAAAAGATGACTTAGCGAGGACCACAGCTTCAGCAAGAGGTTAGAGATGCATTTCCATTCCATTCTTACTTTTCCACTACTTCTTTCTCTAAATTGCAGATTAGCCCTGCAACTGCACAAATAATTTGCCAAGGAGACAGCTGGAAAGGTAAAAGTGGGCACTTCCTTTGGAGAATGTGAAGCGACCACCTCCAGCAGCCACAGCATTTGTATCTCAGTCCCCATCTCAAATGGCCTGTCCTTCCCCTTTGACGCTTGGTAAAAAGATGAGGCAGAAGGTGACGATGACAGCTTTGTGTATGTATGATCACAGAAGGGGCCAGATTTTCTTGTAGTAATCACAAGTATAATTGATAGCTACCAGCTGTGTCCACACACTCTCTTGCATAGCAGAGTGATTTCTTCAACTTGTTTTCCAGTTTTTCCTTCCGATTTTTGCATTTTTTTTTGTCTTAAGTTGCACATGGCATCATTTGCAAAGCAGAACGGTATATATGTTTAGTTGCCTTCACCCCCGGGATTATAGTTTATTTAAAACCATTTTTATAAATAGCCAAGTTTATTCAGGACCTTGCAGGTGACAGGTACTAAGTTAAGCACTTTAACCCTAATTTTTCATTTAATCCTTATGGTCATCTACTGAATCGGATTATTTCTATTTACAGAAGTGGAAACCGAAACAAAGCTAAGTGACTTGCCCAAGGTCCTCCATCTGTCAGCTGGACTGGAACCCAAGCGTGTCTGACTCCATAGCTAACTCTTTCTACTATGTCACATTTCACAAAGACACCTTGACAGTTCAAGGCAGGACACACATGCGTTTCTTCCAAAAAAACACGTATTTTTTTAAATTGAGGTATAAACATGCATATATAATAAAAAGCTCAGATATCAGGTGTGCAGTTTTATGAGTTCTTTCATGAGGGAAAAGCTGGCCATATGAAATGTTATTTACCTTATACATACAGTAGTATAAGGTAAATGTTATTTACTACTGTATGTATAAGGTAAGTAACATTTCATCCTCCCAACGGTCTCCTCCTGCCCATTTTTAATCAATTCTCCTCCCCTCCCAGGCAACCGCTGGCTCATTTCTTTCAGTATATATTATTTCTACCTGTTCCTGGACTTCACACAGTATGCACAGCTGACCCCCAGCACAGAGGTTAAGAGTGCTCACCCCCTGCACAGCAGAAAATCCACGTATAACTTCTGACTCCCCCAAAACTTAACTACTAAAAGCCTACTGTTGTCCAGAAGACTTACCAATAACATACATCACTGGAGGAATAGAAATTTTGTATGTTATGTGTTTTATATACTGTATTCCTACAATAAAGTAGGCAAGAGAAAAGAAAATGTTACCGAGAAAATCATAAAGTTTGTATGCAAGTGTTTTCTAATCGTCTCAACTCACCAAAACCTTTTCCAATATATTTATTGAAAAAAAATCGGTGGATAAGTGAGTCTGAGTCTGCACAGTTCAAACCTACATCATTTGACGGTCACCTATACTCTTTTGCATTTGGCTTCTTTGACCGACGTAAGGTCTTCGAGATTCACCAGGTCTTTGTGTGTATCAGCAGTTCATCTTCACTGCTGAATAATATTCCACTACATGAGAGGCACTTGCTCAATAGTTAAAAGGTTGAAATGGTGTAGCCACTATTGTTCCTAAGTAGTGCATACAATACAGCACGAGGTCCAATGGCAGTGTCTGCGTGTTCTCCCGTGATTTGTCCATTTTTGAGCTACAAAGAGTTGAGATCGTCAGTGCTGGTTTCCTGTGATTCTAGAACTGCTGACTT
>NW_006430726.1:5064478-5067088 GCF_000325575.1 Pteropus alecto | reverse complement strand
GGTTCTTAGGCAGAAAGTCACAACCTTCTAAGAGAAGAATCGTTAGGACAGAGTGTTGGACTCAGTGCCCGTGTGGAAGAGGACCGTGGCGGCAAAGCCTAAAACCACCGCGTGTCTATCTTGCTGACTCCTCAACTCCAGAACCAACACACTGGGTGGCCCTGCTCGGTGCATCTGATGGGACGCACCTGGAAAACGACCAGGACTGGACACCTACCCAGCAAGCGCAGTACGGACGAAGCCACGGCCTCTCCAAGAGCATTGGTGGCTGTGCAGACGTAGGTCCCTTCGTTTTCAAGAGAAACACTCTGCAACAACAGGGATCCATTGAAAAGCAAGGAAATATTGTCACTCAGAGGTCCTCCTCTCTTCACCCAAGAAACAGTAGGCTGAGGGACACCTTTGGAATAAAAACAAATACGACAAAGGCAGATTCCTTTAAGAGCAGGGCCACAGAACCAGATGACAAATACCACTCAGCAGGTTGACCATAGTCAGCAAATGGATTTAATCCCATGTGGTGGGGAAAATGGCTATTTCTACTTGTATAGCTTTCCTACAGCAGGTGGAACATCCTCATGAAGCAAAGGGCTTTGGTGTAGTGAGCACCTGATCGGCCTATGTATACGAGTCAAGGAGCCGGACCCCAAAAGGATGAGGTTTCTCTGTCTGGGGAAGGGGGAGGCGGAAGGAGGAGCAGTGAAATCCGGTGAATGTGGAGGCAGAGACAGCAAATCCCAGTGCTCAGGTGTCATAAAGAAGTCTTTGGGAAACAAAAATATCTAATATGGGTCTTTATGCTGTTCGCTGTTTACGTGCCATGACATGTTCTTCCTTCAGGATGAATATAAACGTTCCTCCTTCGGCGAAATAGGTTTCGTTCATTAATGCTTTTGTAAAAGAGGATAACTTCAAGGAACAAAACCAAATGTTGACTTTCAAGTCTGGGTCGATGTTGGGAGGTGCCGGGACTTTAAGTAACATCTCCGGACACCAAGGGGAACATGAGGAAAGAATTTCTTCCCCTAGATCTTGAGAAGCCTTAGCATTTTGGGGGTTGTAGAATGCAAAACTCAGACTCATTTGGTTAAGAGCTGGGGCATCCCAGACTTCTGAGGATGTCCTCTACTCCTGCAGGGCTCTGGTTAGAGAGACTGTGGCAGACAGGGCAAGCCTTTCCAACAAAAAAAGAGACGTTACCACTATAAGCACGACGTTTGTGACGCGCCACACAGTCAGCAAAACGCATGCTCCACAAACACAGTGACACTTTGATTTTCACAGTTACTTCCAGCCTCTTTCTTAAAGATGAGGAAGCCCATCAAGTCAAACTCACCCCGGGACCTAAATACCCAGAGCAGCGCTAACCACATGTGTATAGGTCTTTAGTTGTTTCTTCTACAAATACACACACAAAAGAGAGATTAAACTTTCCTAAGGTCAACAGCCAGTAAACACTGGAGCCAAGATGGACACCCACACAGTATATTCTAGAACAGATTTCTCAACCACATGTAGGTGGTAGGTCTTACATGTTTCTCCATAAATTTATCCCTAGGCATTTAATAGTTTTTACTGCCACAGTAAGCAGGTTCTTGAAACACGTATTTTATAGTTGTTTATTGCTGACAATTAGAAAGACTATGAACACATATATTTATCTTGTATCTAGTCATCTTACCAAACTTTATTATTTTCAAGAACTCTCGATTGTGTTTTAAGCTAAACGACTGTAACTGCACATAATGTTAATTTCACCTTTTCTTTTACAGCATTTAAACCTATGATTTCTATTAACTATTGCATTGTATTAACTAATATCTCTAGAACAATGCTGAGTATTAACAGTTTAGCAGGCATATCTGTCGTTGACAGCTTTAAAGGGAATATTACTAATGTTTTACCCTTAAGAATAATGTTTATTTTGGTTTCTGATAGTTGTTATCAAATCAAAAATATTTCCTTCTATTTCTATCTTACACAGACATTTTAAAATCTTTGAGTTAACGTCTAATTTGCTTATTTTAAAGTTAAAAGATTTTAAGGCTATTAATTTTCTTTTGAGTACAGCTTTGACTGCGCATCTGATTCTTCGAAATGCAATACAACCGCTGCCATTATTTCATTCATTCAAAATGTGTAAACGAAGTGCCTACTACGCGTGAGACACTATGCTGGTGCTAAGGAAATGATGGTGAACCAAGTTCCTCAAGAAACTTCATTTTTTTTTTTTTGGTGGGGGCGCTTTGGAGGGAAACGGGTGATCGCAATAAAAGGAGTTAAGGGCTTATGATAAAGGGTGACAGGGGCTACCACTGGCACACGGCAGCTGTATTGACTGCAGACTTCATAGATGGCGAAGATTCCCACGAGAAGGAACATCTAAGCTAACTCGTTAGGACAAGGAGGAGCAGCAACTCATCAAGTGAAGGGTGGGGGTGGGGAGACTGTTTTAAGTGGAGGAAACGGTGTGCATAAATAGTCCTAGGCACAAAGGAAAACACATGTGGGAAAACATAAATTGTTTTTTTATGACTGGAGCTTAAAGTACATGGAGAAGGAGTAAGACGAAACTAAAGAGGTAAGCAGGTGCCCCTCAAATGAAAATTT
>NW_006430726.1:5036027-5064420 GCF_000325575.1 Pteropus alecto | reverse complement strand
AGTGGTGAAAATACCAGCTTGGTGCCTTGGAAACCTCAGTCTGGCTGGGTGTAAAATGGGGAAGAGGCGGCGGAGGGAGGTGGTTCCTGAGGCAGCTGAGATGAGAGACGAAAGGGGGCAGTGGGTCTAAAGATGAACTTAGTAAATATTAAAGAGGAAAAACTATCAGGACTTAGCGGCAGACGTTACATTAGGGAGTGAGGGAGAGCTGAGATGCAGAGCTGGGCTGCTGGTGTGAGCTGTGCTCGGGGAAGCCCGAAGTTTGTCCCAGCAGAACTTCATTGCTCATCAGAAATTAAAAAGGAGAAAAGGAAGGAGGGAAAGGAAGAGGGAGATTGGAAAAAAGAAAGAGAAAGACTCCCCGACATGATTTTTTGAGTCCATTTTGGTCACCTGCTATTCTGATGCTCTGTTACTTAAGTGCTTTAAGTCTCTCGAGCCTCTGCTTACAGCACTTGGTGTACCTCGAACACAGAGAGAAGAATTAGGGATTCCCACGGCAATCCAAGGAGTTAGGGGTGAGGAGAGCAGAAGAGCTAGGTGATGGGTGCCTTTGCCACGATTCTTGAAGCTTTGGCCTTGCTTAAAAAAATGTGCCAAACGCTTGGTGTTAATGGGTGTCTTGCTAGGAGTAGAAACCAGTCGAAGAACTGAGTTTTCCATGTTGGTTGATGGAGGGCGAAAGAGAGACCACAACAGGTCAGTCCAAAAGGGGGCCAGAGGCAGAGGGCCCAGGCCAGGGCAAGGCCCCAGAACTGGCACAAGCCTATTCCGGAAGGCTTTGTAGGTTCAAAACTCTGGAACGGACAGAGGTCAGAGACTATTATTACACTTACACCTAAACCCGAGCATGGCAAGGCTACGCTACTGAGTTTGCAAAGACGGCAATATTCTACCCGTACAAGGAATGTCAGAAAGCGACACAAACCTTGTCAAGTTTTTAGACGTAAAAGGGGAGACAAAGGTCTCCATAAAACCAGCCCTGTGACTCAGCACCTAGAATCACTGTCACACATGCGAACTTTCTCCAAGCCCTGCAGGGGCCAGAGGAAACTCACATGCGAGCCTTCAAAACACTGCTCTTCGTGGCCTTTCCAAACTGCAAATGTTTGCTCTGGTGAAGCAGCTTTAAAATGTCAGGAATAGTTTAAACTTATTTTTCTAACCTCAAAGATAGGCTATTTCTCCCAAGACAGCTCTGAAATATTCAATGTTCCGTTTTTCAGAATGCTGAAATTGTTTTTGGAAGGCCAAAGCTGTGAGGAAAAGTTCAGACCTGGAGGGGCTGTGACACATGTGTTGCAAAGAGTCTGTCCCTCTGGGGTGTCTTTAAAGAGTCACTATTTAAAAACTAATTTCCTCCATCCTTGAAGGGCCCGTGAAATCTCCTACACTCTAAAACCCTTGGCCTACTCAGACCTCTGTAAAATGCTTGGGGTTTTTTGTTTGTTTGTTTGTTTTAATCCATGTGCCATGTAGTTTTCTTCCCGCACGTTTTTGCTTGTTTGTTTGTTTCCCTCGGCCGCACAACACTCCTACGATCGTCTGTATTTTTTCTTTTCACATGTGACAACGGAGAGTATATGCTGCCCTTGGTTATCTCGAAGGCACGTGGCATTGCCAATTGATAAGATGCGAGGCACACCGAAGACAGGGCCAGCCAACCACAAAAAGGGGGTCGTCGCCAAAGAATGAAGCAAATGAACAAGAGTTCAGTTTCAGTGACGGAGAAAACATCTCAAAGCCACTAGCGCACTGAGTGTGCTCATGACACCACCATCCATGTGCAGGACGCAATGATCTGTGTGAGGAGCTCTACTCCTTTGGCCATACGCTACCGATACTTTTTAGGTACGAAGGACGATCCATCCGTGATGCCACATCCAGAAGCACCTCCGCATGTGGCCTTTATCGTTCACAGAATTCTCTTGAAGAGCCATTGACGCGCTCTTCTCCGATAAAACGATGCTCAGAGGTTGGCCTCATCACGTCCCCAAGCAGCTTGGCCTGAGGTGTTAGGGACAGTCTGGGTCACGACGTCATTGGTCCCCAATTCCACAGCCAGGAGCCTCTCCCCAAAGGCTTTCAAAACATGTTTCCTCTGACGTGGAGGAAGTCGTCCTCCTCGCTGACACAAGTCCTCTTCCCGGAGTGGTCATCCCTGACCCCCCAGGAGCCCTGGACTGCTGACTTGCTTGGGACAGGGCGGTTCTCTTAACTCTGGCAGCCACAGGTTGTGAGCGCCGCACAGCTCACTGTTGGAGTGGCCTCCAAGGTCTCATGCCGAGGCTGGCAAGGGCCTGTGAGCGATATTCCACATTTGGTCTCCAAATCAAGAACCTCCCGTGGTTCCTTGAAGAATAAGGCTCGAAGCCAAAGCAGGTGCAAATCCAGCCCAGACACATGTAGGAGCTACACACGTGGCGTGAACCGTGACTCTGGCATGGAGAATTTCCAAATGGTGGCCCATGCGGGGACAATCTGATGAACAGCAACCTATCAGCGTAATCCCAGGACGTGGAGGAGCAAACGGCTGTGTCACTCAAACGCTACACTAAATGAATCACTTCCTCGGCCATCAGGCTCCATGGCCTTCAAGTTGGTCCTGCTGCCATCACCACCAAACCCCGGAGGACACACGTGGGCTGCTGTCAGTGGAGCTGCTCGGGTGACAGCTCCTTCTGTTAAATCACCGACTCGTCTCCCGTTTCTCCGAGCTGCCCCTGCCTACTTTCTAGGTGGTTCCTTTCTCCTTAGGAATGGTGGGGAGGCTCATCCTTCTGGCTCCGTGGCTCTCTCCTTGGAGGAGGAAAGCACGATGACCCTTCCGTTTTACCGGCACCGCCACTGACAGGCGCTCACCCCACCGACGACCCAGGAGCCTCACTGCCTGTAACGCTAGGCTCTCCTGCATGCTGCTCCCTGAGACCCCTCTCCCACGACCCTCTATGACATTGAAGTCGGTTCCTCCTCTGGGAGACTTGGGACACCGAGGAGTCGGTTGCTGACGTACCTGGTTCCACCTTCAGGATGGCGTGGGGTGGGAGGTGACCCCGAGGCCTGAACGGACACCATCCATGAAAATAAAATGACGTTAGTGTGTCAGTCACGAAAATGAATATGTGAGTGTTGAATTATCAAATACATAACTAGGAGGAGGAAATGAATGAAAAGATGGGAAAAGACCGTGGGGCCCCATCTGACCAAATGGCTGCAGCCAGGAAACCCTTGGCCTAACACCCAGGCTAGCAGGAGGCCGGCGTCTGCTCCTCCACCTGGGTCCTAGCTCTCACACCGCAGGGCAGTCCTCCAGGTGAGGTCAGGCCCCGGCTGTTGCCTTTACCTGAGCTCCTGACACCCTGTCCCCAAGCTGGGCCACTTCCTAAGTCCGGACTTGGACCTTTCAACCTTCTCTCCAGTTAGACCCCTTAGCTTCCCATTCTGCTCTCTCCGGCCCGGTCTCTTTCTCCATCCAGTGCTTTCGGAGTCGCACGGATCTGGGGCTAAATCCTAGCTCACACACTGGTAAGATACATAACCCTGGGTATGGAACCTACTGCATGCATCTGAACTCGTTTACTCATCAGCAAAACAAAGATAACGATAATATCCTCCTCGAAGGCCGTTCAGACCAACACATATTAGGTGCTTGAGTTGTTACCTTTGGATTTTGAGTTTTGATGGTTTTTCAGTAGGTTCCTTACTGAGATGCTGCCTGTCAGCATACACACCTTGGCTCTTTCCATGTTTAACTCCACCTCTAAATGTCAACACCCCAGCCCTAGCCTGGGGACAATGATGTCCCAGATCTTCAATTCATGACACATCCATTGCTCAATGCCAGAAATGCCTGCTCTCTTGGGTAAATCAGAGACATGGAATTTCAACTTAGTAACTTGAGTGAATGGCCCGACCATCCAACCGTTGGCCATGGATGCGATTTCACTGCGATTTATAACTTTCTGCAGTTTCTTTTCCCTCTAACTTTTCCATCCACGCCGGAGGCAGAATGCGCCTTCTAACACACAAACCGGCTCACACTGTCACTCCGCTTAAAACTCTTCTCGTCTCTCCACTGCCAATAACACGAAGTCCGGGGTTTGAGGATGACATTAAAAGCCCTTCACAGTCTGGTCCCCACTGATACTTCCAGACCCACCTCTTCCCACTCTCCCTCGACCCTCTGTTCCAGGTCGCGCGGATCTGCTTGCGGTTGTGCAAAGAAGCTGAGGGCTCTCGGGGTTCTATGCTTTGGCATATGTGCCATTCTTTTCGCTGCGAATGGCCTTCTTTTTCATCCCAAGCGGCAGATTGTCGTCATATCTATTCCATAGACCTCCTCTCACCCTGCAGAAGCCTGCACCCGTCTCTCCTCTCTGGGACCGATGTACTTTATGAACGTTTATATTTTTTGCGCTGGTTATATCACAGTTTCCTTGTTCGACAGCTGCAGAAACCGGATTTTACTCACATCCGTTCACTAAAACACTAGATGGGGCTTAGCGAGTGGGAAGTGGAGACTGGGGAGGTAGAAGGAATTTCCAACCGTCTACGACTGATCATCTGACCCAACATAGGGCTAAGAGAGGTGGTTGTTGGGGAGATTCCTGTACTACAGGCAGGAGTGAAAAATAACAAACACACCGTGACAACAAAGGGCAGGAGCGTAGCCTTTTTGAGTGGGAGAAGACGTTTGAAATATGTTTAAAGATAATCTGAGCTATTTCCAGGATTGTATATGGTTCAGAAAAAGAGAAACACAGTAAAGAATAGAAGATACACTTCAAAAATCACAGAGTAAGAAAAATAAATGAGCTTCATTTAAAATATGGTCAAAAGCACCACCAAAATGTCCAGCTCATAAAAACAGGAGTAAGCAGATTACTCTCAGATTTTCTTTTTAAATATTCCAAAAATTATATGCAACCTCTTATGGGCAAATGTGTTTTCTGGAGAACTGGTTCTTTTGGGGGGAGGGGCGGGGTGTGGTCGAAGGGATTTGGGACAAAGATGTTAAATCACCACCATGATACTCCATGCTACATCATATAAACCAACAGTCGGCAGTGGGAAAATCACTGTCAGAGAGATGAGGCTACGTTTAGGAATTTAACCACATAATCTTGCTGGACCACAAAAATTTTCTCCAAGTCCTGCCCTGTAAGGGAAATTATTAAACCCAGGAGAAAAAGCCAATCATTCAGCGAGACACAACAAGAACCCTTCGGAGGTGAGCTGCCCTTCCAAGGAGCTCAAGGGACAAGAAACACAACCGACACAGAATACACGTGCAACGAAAAACTGTGAGATAAATAGTGTTCCCACCGAGCATTAACACAAGAGGAAAAAACCAAAATCGACTGATGCTTTGCTAGTCAGTTTCCTCAGATGAGCAATTCCCTTTCTCACCAGAAGGTGGCAGTGAAGGTGCAGTTGAAAAAATATTTTTCCCTCCTGTTTTTAGAAGAAACTTTTTTTTTTTTTTAAAAAAGCAAGACAAAAAATTCTTGCAACTGAGAACTTTTAACCTTTGGAAATACAGATTTTTCGGGTTCTATTATTGAACGCAGTTATTAGAAATATCATGTCAGAATGACTAGGAATGGTCAGTACAGATTTCTATACTACAGGGGTTAAGGGGTTAAATAAAGTGGGGTTAAGGAGTTAAATAAAGCACATCTGATGATCTCGAAGAACTATAAAGCTGTCTAAAAGGTATGAACAGATGAGCTCATTATCATTGGGAGAAAATATCTGAAGGGTAATTGGAAAATAAAAAGAAAACTTACACATGCCCCCGATGGACAGAAATCATCTCAAGGCACCATATGAAAACTCAATTTCGTGTAGCAGGATTTAAGTTTGCAAATGTGACAATGCCCTCATCCATGCAATGAAAAGTCCCTTCTCCCACTAAAATAGAATATTTCCTATTTGAGAGATGATCGTAGGGGGCACACATGACTCACCTAGGATCCTACACAAGCTCGTGACAGAACTGTCTGCAAAACACGTTTCCTGACCCTTTATCAGCTTCACTACCTGCCTTTGAAAAGATGGATCTCCATTAAGAAGTCAAGCTAGCTAGGGCTTCTGCCCATAGGAAAACACAGTAAGTTCACGACAGGTTTATTTAAAATGGCTCAGAACTTAAAACGAGGAGAGTTTATTTTGAAAAGGGGGAAAAAAAAAAGCCTGATGTGTTCCTGGGGTCCAGTCCACAGGAACGCCTGCCAGGTGAAGGAGACCAAACGGGACCGTTTCCCACAAGAGCTGAGTGGGGAGTGGGGAGGAGGGGGAAGTGTACCCCAACACGGAGCCCCATCGAGGCCCTGGGCGGCACGGTCAGGGGAAGGACCGAGATGCCCCACACGCCGGGCCGACCAAGAGGAAACCGACGTTTTGTGGTCTGTGCTGGAGGCGTCGCTCACAGAAACAGTTTGCCCTGAATCCTGCCCCCGCCGACTTACGACGGCAAAGAACACGCCACCGCCGTTTCCAGGGTTCAGCCCCCCGACCCTAAACCGTCGTGGGAGCGAGCAGTGGAGGAACGATGTTAGGAGCTGAGGTTTCTCTCAAGAGAAGTCGGGTCTGTTCTGCAGGCTGCTGTGCAGGTGTAGGGCTGCAGCAACGGGGAAGTCCGCAACTTGGCAGCTGCAAAGTTCCGTCCCGCCCTCCTCCTGGCCCTTCAGTGACGGAGGTGTGTTCTGCCAGAAAACTCACATAGTTGTGGGTGGGGTCAGCTGGGAGGCTGGAGATATTTGTTCTTTTTTTTTTTTCAAAAAGTCTGTGTAAAGACTTCCAAGGGGTGGAAAATAATACCTCGGGGGTTAGCGAATTTCCACTGTTTGTGGAGCCAAAGGCACACTCTGGGAACGTGGCCCTGGGGTGGAGGACGGCCTGCCGGCTGGCTGGGCGGGCGGGTTTTTTTGTACCTGCGCCTGCGCCATGTGACCGGGCACAGCCGCGAAGGCCTCACCCTGGGGCTCTCTGGGTCACGGCCCAGGCAAGACTTGATTGAAGTGGCTGCAATGGCAGCTTCGCCAGTAGAACATGGAAATACACCATGGGCCCACGTGGGGAGCCTGCAAAGGGCCGACCTTACTTCTGAGAAGCCCACAGTGCCTCTGAGAAGCAGATCGAAGCCGTTTCCACAGCTCCCTCCCCGGCCCTGTGCAACGGACGTGTGTGTGTGTGTGTGTGTGTGTGTGTGTGTGTGTGTGTGTGTGTGGCTTATGATACGGCCTCAGTTTGGGGAACACCATGGGGCCGAGCTAGGACTTAAGACTCCATGTCTTAAAGAGGCAGAACAGCCAGAGATTAAAGCCAGGTCAGAGGAAGGTCAGGCTGAGGTCCAGGCATCTCTAGCAACACCGGGCTGGCCACGTGCTGCCCCCCTGGAAGTGACCACACTCACCTTTTACAGGACATCGGATCGTCACGTTTGCTCGCGGGGCCGCCTCCACGGTGCCTCCGACCACAACAGACAGATGGTCGTGCTGTGGTCCGCTGATGTGTCTTTCCGTGGCCAGGATGATGGGCGCCTCTTAATTGAAATGGACAGGAAGGTCTGTTAGGGTCAGGCTTCAGCTCCTGGTAAACCGGGTTGTGTCTGGTCAACTCTGATGAGCTCTCCGAGAGCAGGAGCAGAGGCCTGGCTCCCTGGACCCTCATGGGAGGGACAGGCCTGGAGGCGCTCAGTGGACAGATGGACAGATGGACGGACGGACGGATGAATGGACGGACGGACGAAGGGATACGGTCAAAGAGATAGCTACAAAGGTACATTGCGACAACCACGACAGACGATGAGGATATTCTGGTGATTTGAAAAAGATGGAATTCGATGTCTTGAAAAAGAAGGAATTCTTATGATAATTTGAAAAAGGAGGGATTCAGAAGTTTGCGAGAAGCAAAGAAGGCGTGGCGGGGCAAGAGCAGAAGCGGGTTAAAGCAGGACGAACACCAGAGGCACGTGGGGCTCGGGGAAGGCGACACCCCAGAGAGGATGTGGGGGGCATCCCTCTTCCAGGCTGGTCTCCCGACCCCACTGTGAGCAGGAGACCTCCCGGAGCAGGAGGTCACCCTTCCAGCTTCATCGCGCACGCACAGAGTGGGAACAATCACGTTTGGCGTGCTGCTCGGTTACCGTGTATTCTGGGGACGAGAACTGGGGACCGATCCTGCCTGGGTGACCCACGGCCCATTCGCTCCTGGGGGAGGGCCTGGGGCAGTGACAAGCTATCCTAAGATTTGAGAAGCTAGAGAGGGACTCGGCCTGGGGAACGGCAGCTGCCGTCACAGCACGTCCCCAGGCCCCTGTGGACCTGGCGTCACCTCTCCCAGGACTCTGGATGGTTCTGGGATGAACGTCAGGGGAGATGTGCACCTTGCGAGGGGGACCGATGTTCCTCGCAGGAGTTCCAGAGCCTGGGGACCGATGTTTTCTGGAAAGACGGTGAGGCTCACAGGCAAGCACGACCCAGGAAGAGCAAAGCCTGAGGGCTGCACGCATCGGGAACGCAGCCAGGGGAGGGACCCGAGTCCGCCACACGGATCCAGCTGGATTCCACCCCGCCTTGCCCCGCGGCCCAACCTCGTCCATTTGGGCCACTGACACCAGAAACCACTGCACAGGCAGGAGGCAGACGCCTCTCCTTTCTCGTTTTGAACCCCAGAACGTATGCCTGGCACAAGGCAGCACAGCTTACAGCTTCACCACCTAAAACACTCCTTCATGATAAAAGCACATTTTAATATTGAAATGGCATTGCCCCTCCCCGCAGAAGACACACGGCGATAGCGACAGCTGTTTTCTGAGGACCGGTGCAAACGCCACTGGCAGGTATGCACCAACCTGGAAGGGACGCTTATTCTCGTCCCTCGGCTGCTGGCACTTTATAAATGAAACCTCCATACTAGCGACACTGTTAATTAAACCTTGTCTCATTAACTCCCGATTCTTAGAGAGCTCTCGCTGTTTCAAAGAGTGGCCCTCAGGCCAACAGCATCAGCTTAACTTGGGAACATGTTAAAAATGCAAATCCGTCTATGGCCATGCCACCCTGAACGCGCCGGATCCCATCTCATCTCGGAAGCTAAGCAAGGTCGGGCCTGGTTAGTACTTGGATGGGAGACCACCTAGGAAGACCAGGTGCCGTAGGCGCAAAAAATAAAAAATAAGGGATTGTAAGCTGACCAGGTCCTTGCAACCTGTGAGGTCAACCAAGGGTTGCCTCACCTAAAAAATTTTAAAAAAGAAAATAAAATAAAAAGGCAAATCTTCAGACTCCTTCCTAAACCTACTGGGTCAGAACCTCTGGGAAGGGGGTCTAGAAATCTGTGTTTTAACAAACCCCACCAGGTGATTCCATGCACACTGAAGCGTGAGAGCTTCCGCTCTAGGGTTTAATGTAAAAAACAAAAACAAAAACAAACAAAACCCCAAACCAGGCCATCCAGGTTCCAACAACGGGCGTTACCTGCATAGAGCACGGGAGAAGTCTCCACGTCCGAGCCGAGACTGTTGGCTACCGAGCATCCATACAGGCCCTGCTCCTTCTTTGTGGGGTTCCGTATCTGAATCTTCCCCATTCCAGACCAAATTATTCTGCAGAACAGAGAGAAAGGGGATGCCGTCACGTGAAACATTTGACTGCTCTAGGACCACAGCAGGTCTCGGAAAAAGGAGACTAAAAGATTTGACTCTGGGCTGGCAGAGGTCCCAAAATACGACCTTGCCAAGTGTCCCGCTGACAGGCAGAAAGACACGTAGAGCAGAGGCTGAAACGCCTTGCCTCTGGGCGGAAACTCACAGAAATGGTAGACAGAGCTGGCCAGCGCACAGACATCCAGTCTCTTTTTCTCACTTTGCACGAGAACAGACGTTTCTGGGTGGACGTCAAGCTTCGTCTACCACACTTTTCAAAAGACGCATTTGCCACCCTTGGTCTGCTGGGTGTCGACCCCTCATTTTCTGCCTAAACCCTTCCTGACGAACTGCGGGCGAGGGTTTTTCCCACTGGGCAAGCTGGCGGGCTTCCTGCGAGGTTGGCCTGGCGATGGTCGCTGTATGGATGCTAACGATGTGCGGGTAACGATGCTAAGGTTACACGAGACTGGGTCTCGACTGGGCTGTTCAGAACCAGGGCCGACTACAGGAGTTCCCCATGGTCCCTAAGTTATTGATATTCATGAATACGTAACTACCAGCTTCAGAACGCGAGTCGGTCTGGGACACTCGAACAGACCAGGTAGTCACTCACGGAATGGGGGAAGGGCAGGGGAGCCTGTTCTGCTGTTATTGTAATTCTTTCTCTAGACCTTCTGGGCCAGGTACTACTTCCTCCCCTGCCCCATAACGCTTTACGGGGACTGTTCTGATGGCTCAATGCTGTATGTTTCTTCACAAACTCGGCTGGGCCACGTCTTCATTTCCTGTCACTTCACGCTGCCTACTCTATGCTCCAGCCAGAATGAACTTCTAACAGTTTCCAGAACGTTCCACGATCTTTCATCACCCCGAGCGTTTGCATATGTTGTTCACTTCATCTGGAACGTCCTTCCCCGTCTCTGGCAAAGCGCAGCCTACCCACTGAGTCCTGGATCACATGCTAATTTCCCCTGCAAAGCTTTCCTCAATCCTCCTAGAGTTATCTTCTGCTCCCTCTGGGCTCTTTCTGCTCTGGTTCATATATTTAGTTGATGAAATTTCTCTTTCTTCCCACTAGATTGTGATCTTTTCAAGAGCAGAGACCAAATCGTATTCACAGCTGTGCATTCTCCGTGCTTAGCGCAGTGACTTTATACAGCAAGTTCTCACAAACCTTGGATGACTAAATGCATGAATAATCAGAATAGAACAGAATAATGACACAGAATCAATGTGCTGGGAGGAGTCAAAGCCCCTGCAACACACATAGGAAATACATAAAAGTGTCTGGAAATCAAAGCAGCTGAACTGCCCAGCACAAAAGTGGGAGTGTGGCTGAACTCCATTTCCATTTTCAAGCCCCGAGTAAGAGACGGTTCATTAAGAACAAAAACAGAACTGATAACTGAACTTGACAAATAAACGCATCACGAAGTTGTAAGTTATTTCGTGTATATGTTTGCGTGATTTAGCACGTCTCAAACCCTCTCTTCGGTGAGCAGGTCTCAATTTAGCAGCACAAGGAGACGTCACTGACAGAGAAACGGATGAGCACACGTGAGCCTGCGCTGCCAGGTGGAGCCGCCCACGCATCTGGCCTCGATCAGCCCCTGGGCTGGACAACCGGCAGGTAGAGTTCCTCCGGGGGTCTCGGCTTGGGCTCTGCTCCATGACCTCGCTCCCAACAGAGCCGATCTTTCCGCAGGCACCATGCCCCTGAACCCGCCCACAGCCTTCCCTCTCTGGCTCGCATCCCGACTCAGTGGGCTCTGCGATGCGACTCCGGGCCCACGTGACTTCCTCCACCGCATGGCAGCATCATTCTCAGAAACACGATTCCACTCCTGAGTTACTCGGATTAAAAAGATTTGTGAGATTCTGAAAAGATACGAAAGATGCTGCACGACGACTCTGCATAGCAAGTTCTCAAAAACCAGAGGCGAGAAACCTTCGTCGGGTAAAGAAAATTAGACATAAGTTGAACAAATTGATGAGGTACGTTTTTGTTTTTTGGTTTTTTTTTTAAATGGAAATAAAAATAAATCTGACTCTTTCAAGAGCAAGCTATAATTTGCCATTTTCACCGTGTCAGTGTTTGCGCCGAGAGCAGACGCCGTGGTGGGTAAAACTGCTGGCCCCTGAGCGGGAACCAAAGCTGTGACACCACCGTGTAGCAGTCGTCACCGTATTCCTGACTACCAGCAACCTGCCATGAAAACAAAACACCAGTGTCCCTCACAGACGTCTCTAATGAAGTGGGGAAACTTATTCATTTTACGATGCTTGAGCACACTCATTTTTAATATTCTGTTTCTGCATGCTGAAGCGCAGCGTCCCTCACAGACGTCTCTAATGAAGTGGGGAAACGTATTCATTTTACGATGCTTGAGCACACACATTTTTAATATTCCGTTTCTGCATGCTGAAGCGCAGCGGGGTGTGAGTGTGTGTGTGTGTGTGTGTGCGCGTGCGTGTGTGCGTGTGTGTGTGTGTGTGAACGCTGGCTGAACTAGCTGCGCTCGTCACGGATACCACTTTTCTTGAGAGAATGACGGACGGGCAGACCATGATGATTCTTCCTTGGGTATCTGGCAGATAGGCTTTTTAAATGAATCAGGTGCCTGATTCAAGGAAAATGACAGGACGGTGTTTGTTGCCGATGATAAAAATCGAACTTTCAAGTGAAAATCAGAATTTCGGAAAACTAGTCTTCTCCCTTGTGACAGCTTCCCAAAGCTCAAAGACTTTCCTGATGACATCGATGGGAGGTGACGTTAAAGAATGAGTATTTTTAAAAATATTTTTAGTGAAACGTGTCAACATGTGGGAGATCTATATGAAGCAGTGAGCCAATTTTTCCCAAATGACCAATGTGTGATATTATGAAATCTTGTGTTGGTAATAGATCCACTCCAAGTACAAGATCAGTCAAAAGGTTTCCTCATGAGTGAGTACCAAAATTCCATTAATACGGTTTTAGATTCCACCTTTAACTAACCTTTAAGAAACTACCACCTGTCCAGTTTAAGTGTAACATCCAAGAATAGACACAATCATCTAAAAGGAGTAGAAAACTATTCCTTCTTTTTCCCACTGACTTATCTGTAAGAAGCCAAATTTCCTCTAGAAGCTTCGATTCAAACAACGTATCCCCGCAGATGGAATGCAGACACATGTGTGAAAGTCCATGAGAATTTTCCTCAGACAGAAGAGAGATTTGCAAAGACGTAAAACAATGCCCCTGTTATCAGTAATTTTTTTAAATATCACTTTAAAAAATTATGTTATTTATGTGAAAATGTGAAGGATTTAGTGTTATTTCTAAATGGATAAATAAACAGATATTTTAAATGTTTCTTGGTTTTACTTTCTAATATGGCAAACATCAATAGATACAACCCACATTAACCAAAGCTCTTGGGGATCCTCAACCATTTAAAGGGGTCCTAAGACCAAAAGATTTCAAACTCCTAAGCTAGTGGATCTGAGAGGTTTATCCCACTTCTAAAATTTCATCATATGCCTTGTGTTCAGAGCTCCGGAGCGAAAAATTAAAAATAAATAAATTTGTTCTACCTTTTCACTCTAAGACAGCCTAATGATGCATTATCAAAAAAAACTGAATTTTACCTCGATTTCTTCTGACCTTTCAAGTATTAGGCTCAATGCACAAAAGACGCGATAAAAATAAAACTTGCATTTTTAAAGTACCTCATCATCTGCAAAACAGCTTAACATCTGCCGCTTTGTTTGCTGCATAATAATCCCTAGAGGCAGATAAGATGCAGCCTGAGCTCTTAAATGCAAATTTTAGAAAAGCAAATGGTCTATAATCGTACATGTACAAACAGCAAAATCTGGAGACAGTAAAAGATGCGAAAGTGAATTAGTAGTTCTGTTAGTCTCTGTTATTTTATGTAAACCGAGTGAAATGTGATATCTTTGTATAGACAGATCACAATAAAATATGACTTCAGATTTTGTTTTGAAGATCTCCAAAAAATTTGATCCGTATCAGCTTATCCTTTTGAGTAAGATGCCCTCCCTGCCAGACTCATGAGACTGATGATGTGAGCTCAAATGAGATTCCACGTGTCCTAGATACGGAGGGGCACTGTGAATTCTGAGTTGCAGCTCCTACACACAACAAGATAACTGCACATTTCCTTACTTGTCTGATAGCCTTTTATCGACTCTTTTTAACTGTTAAGCGCTCTGCGGAGAACACATACATGTTAAACTCAGTCTAACCGTATCCAGTCTCATTATTATGCCTATTGCACTTGAGATAACACGGTTTAATTTAAAAAAAAAATCCAGTGCCTACGTGAAAAACACGTCCTCACATTTTTGAGTTTTTTTTCCTAAAGCATCCTGCCGGAAACACATCTCTAGGAGAGAAAATTTGAAATGTCCTCCAGAAAACTGGAATGACCATTAAGAAGATATTGCGAACGCTGAATTCCCACTCCACTTACTTGTCGGAGCCCTGTAACAACACTCCGTCCTTGGTCCACGTGTATGCGGCCTCACCGGGGGTAACGAGCTCGCACAGTATATTGATGACTGCTGTCCTTTTCGTAATGTACACTGTATTGCCGATCCTCGAATTGACCGTTTTATTAAATGAGATCGCGGGGGGCTGGCTTTGCCTCACGAGAACTGGTCCCTTTGGCTTGAAGGTCAGCTTGCCTGAGGTTTTCGCACTGGCACGTTGGGGGGCACTTCCTGTTTCCCCTCTCAGCTGAGCTGTAGGAGGCGTCTCTTCCCGGATGCCCCCCCATGGCATGCGTGCCGGCTGTGCCTTCGCTAACTCTGCCACCAGCTGATATATCACCTGGGACGCAAGGTCATCGCTGACCTCCCCAGTCTCCATGAGCTGACTCATGTTTCTTATCAGTTCGTCGAACTGGGCCGTGTCCATGCTGTAGGCTCCCTGCTGAAGCGCTGCTTCGAACTGCTCATGCTTCACGTCCCAGGAGTTGGGGTTTCCTGGAGAATTTCGGCAGGGACCCAACAGCGCTCTCAGGAAAGGCTGGTTATGAACGTGGCCGTCATCCGGGTAGAGCTCATTTTTATCAGTCCACATCTGTCTCATTTTGTGCCACGTGGTCCCCAAACGGTCCATCTCAGGGTGCTCCCTCGAGTGGTCCCTCAGGGCCGGGGGCGCGATGAGCCGGTTGTCGGTTCCGATGAGCTTAAGGACGAGGGTGTCCTGGGCGGAGCCTGCGACGCACCGGTACACGCCGCTGTCGGCCGCTGCCAGGCTGTGGATTTTCAGCGAGCCTGACCTGGTGATGCCCAGTCGTCGGGAGTTCTGCAGACAATGGCCATCTTTCTCCCACTGGATCAGGGACTTCTGGAACCGCCGTACGGGGCATTTCATAATCACGGACGTGTTGGGCAGCAGGTAGGCCCTGCTGCCGACGGTCAGCTGAATACGCTTCTCTTCCCTTGTCTGAATATAGACTCGCTGGACACCCAGGATCAGAGGGCCCTGCTCTCCAGCTTCCGCCTTCACCTCTGGCTTGATTTCTGCCCCAAAAAAAAAAAAAAAAAGACAGAGAGAGAGAGGGAGAGGGAGGGAGGGAGAGAGAAACACAAAGAAATATCTCAATGATAAAAGCTTTTTGACGGTAATCTTTCAAGGCTGACGTGAGCCAACAAATATATCTTTTTTCCTCTTTAAAAACATTTGAGAATTAAAATGTGAATGACGGTCTCCAACGTAGACGGCCACGGCTCTCTAGGACTTTAGCGGCAAAGCATGCAAGTTTGAATGAACTGCGTGGAAACATGCAAGTTATTTTACAAAGAAAGCCCCGGTTTGGGGAGGCAGGAGGTTCGATGGTGACATATTTCCCTTGATAAGGGGATGCTTGATATGCTGGGCCTCCACCACCCGCAGCGCTCGTGCCCTGGGGAGCTGTCCCCCTGACGAGGGGCACCCCTCTGCTCATCTGCAGGAAGGCTTAGATGTGTTCAGGGTTGATTTTGCAGTGGGGGGATGAGGTGGCAGGCGGGGTTCTGCCTTAGTGGAGAACCAGCCTAAGTGGCCAGGTGAGCCACAGAGAAGCCAGGCTGCCCCTCCGGTTGTGTGTCTATTTGCTAGATGGTTGGCCCCGTGGTCTCAAATGTTTCCATGGCCTACTCTGTCGTAGCAATTGCTCATACGGGGTGCAAAGCAGTTAGTTAGTGGGCATGCCTAGGGGTGATCTGGGGTTCGGGCCCTGCCGGGCTGCCAGGCTCCACCGCTTGGGCCAATTCCTTTCTTTGGAGCTTCTGTGAACTTCTTCAGAGCAATGCCTGAGTGTGGTGTCGTTTTCTGCTTTGGGGCGGCTGCCTCCCTCTGCACCTGGGTGCACCCCTAAATGCAACACTGGCCAAGCCTGATTAAGCAGGGGCACCATCCACCCTGCATCGTCCCGGAGGGGCTGCAGGCCATGCAGCGGTACCGACCCATCATCCCTCCGGCTCTCCCGCCGTGCTGGACGTGAGAAACACCGCATCTCTTGGCTTGTCTAGAAAATAAAAAGGTCTTTCTTCTGGATGTCCTCCTTTGGTGCCAGCCTGCCACCTCCAACAAAGGCCAGCTCTAGGTGTCCGAGGCCGTTTATGGCAGCTGCCTCTGCCCCTTGCTTGTACCTGCCCTGCTGTAACTCCTGCTGTCACTCCAGTCCCATCCGTGCCATGACGGGGAGTCTGGGTGCCATTCCGGGCTGCTGCCCCAGCCGTTGGGGCTGGATGCTTCCACGTGGTCTCACCAACATTCGCCTCCTGCCACTCCCAAGCAGGCTCTGGCTTCAATGCAGCCTTCAGCCTTCCCCTTCCCCTGCTGGAACCCTGGCCCTCAGCACCCAGCCCTGCGTGTGGCCACTTGGCTGGACCTGCTTCCCGCTCCTTCCACTAGCACCGAAGCCACGACAAGCTCGGGTGGGGCTCTGGCAAGAACCTGGGCAGCTTTTCGGGTTCTGTTCAGACGTCCCAAGGGTAGGAACACAGGTCACCGAGAGGAGGCTGCGAGGGATGCTGTGGGCGTGTGAAGGCCCCTGAGGCCCCACGGAAGACTGTGGACAGCGAGCGTCAGGCCGAGCTGAAGGAATGGCTCCCACCTACTGGCTTCTCACTCACTTCTCGAGCAGATGCTATCTGGCTTCCACCCCACAGACGCTCCCTGGGGAAGGCCAGCGACGGTCCCCTCGTGACAAGTAGGATACCTCCCTTCAGTATTCTCGCTTGACCATTCCTGGACACAAGGCACTCTTAACCGCTCACTGCATGAGGGAGCCCTTGTTCTGACCGTCTCTGACCACTGTTCACAGCCAGTACCCCGCTGGGTGTTGCTTGTCCTCAGGTGTCAATGCTCGGCCATTTTCTCTCTTTACCTTTTGCCCTAAACTTGTCATTGGATGACCTTGTAATTTTAACTCACAACTCCAGGTTGATGCCTCCCAAGGTTACCTAGCCGAGACCTCTCCCCGGAACCGCAGACCTAACTGTCCACCGCTCACTAGAAATCTCTTCCTGGTACCTCAAGTTCGAAAATATTAAATTCTAAACACATTATCTCTGTCCCCTCCATCCCATCTCAAAGAGCCCCCTTTTCCTATGTTCCTAAGTTCACGGCATCACCTTCCGTGAACCTCCTCAAGCCGGAAAACAGGGAGTCATCCTGATTCCTTGACGTCCAGTGGGAACCTGGCCCTACCTATCACTGACTCTCAGGGCAGTGAGGCTATTCGCATCTATCACCAACTCCACATTCAAAGAGGTCACACTGGGAGCTGGACATCAGCCACACGGGGAGTATTTACGCCACGGCAATGAGCAAAGACAACGAATGAGAGCTACCTCTCCCCGCCCACTCCCCACACCCACCCCGGCCCCGGGCTGGTCGGTGAACTTTCCCAAGGACACCACTCTAGTTGGGAATTAGGCACTTAGATTGACACCTGAAACAGGCAGAATTCATCCCCCTGCTCTCTCACGAGGACACCACCTTAACTCAACTCCCTGCCTGCTGTCGGAGTAAACAGACCCGAAGAAAATCGGACCTTGTCATCTCCTTCCCAGGTGAAACCTAAACCCTGCGGCACGGAGTTCAAGACCCTCTACCGCCGACCGCGCCAGCTGTCCCTTCGGTACCACGCATCCAGAACCTGTGTTCTAATCCCACGGAGCTGCCCACAGCTCCCCTAAACATACCTGTCCATTTGACATCCCTACCTTTGCCACCTGATGATGTCTGACGAGAACTGGGATTTGAACTCGAGCGAGTGACATCTGACCTACGGTGTCATGCTACCTTTCAGGGATTAAGTGCAACCGAGAAAGAGGATGGCAGAGTCTAGGGCTGTGCTGGTCCTTCAAAAATGGGAAGAACGTCAGTTACCAGATACGAGGGAGGAAAGGATGTGAGCGAGGGATGAACTCCTAAGGTTCGGGGAGAAGCAGGCAGAGGCCATCATTGGACCGTATGGTGCACCACCGGCCCCTAGGGGGAGCTCAAGACATGGGTCCCACCTGCCCGCCACCCAGCTGTACCTAACGGTCAAGACGAAGAGCAAGAAAATTCACTCCTCTAGAGACGCCGGGTTTTACTTCAACTCAAGACACTAATCAGGACACATTTCTACAAGTGAAAAAACAATCACAGTTGGATTTGGCTTTTCCTGACTTTGGGGGGCGGGGTAGGCCTATAAAAAGACCATGCGTTTCCAGTCCGGAGAACAGACTGGGTAGATTTGAGGTGAAGCAGAGCGGAAGGTCAGAAGGACATTATATCATGCGGCCTTGATATTCCTAGTGAAATCAAAGACACGTTTGTCCACAGAGAAATGGGGCCAGCACGGTAGTCAGGAAATAGCTGCTACGGTGAAACTTCTAGGGGATTCTTAGGAAATAGGAAAAAACCACATTATTACCCAGCTAGATTCAGGTAGCACAAAGATGAAGTATGTCTAACCTGCATGGTGATGCCATTTCCTCTAGCAAATCCCAGTAGCTCAGGCCAGGGAACCAAACAACAAACGAAAACCACCTGAAAGATACCAGGGCCAGCGACGGGCAAGGCCATCGAGGCAGGGGGTTGAGGAGGAGGGTGAAGACCCGCCTGTAGAATTGGTTAAGTGAGTGGCGCGGGAATGCCGGCTAAGAGGGTCGTTTCCAGTGCAAGAGAGGGAGGTCGGGGACAGGAGGGAGGGATGGAGGACCCAGTGGCCACAGGGAGGCATTAACTAAGCAAGCAGGAGTGAGGCGGCGTGGGGGGACGGGCAGGGAGCTATTCCCAGCGTCAAGAAGTGAGGAAGTCAAGGGGACAGGGGTCAGCGGAACTGATGACGCTGGCAGGGCGGGATATGAGCGTGCTGCCAGGCTCGTCGGCACGGACGTCGGGTGTGGATGTGGGCAAAGGCTGGGGAAGAAGAATGGACCCGGCGGCGAGGCGTCCCGCGGAAGGCGCAGAGTGGCATTCGCAGGCGTGATGAGAGCCGTATCGGGACGTCGGGTGTGGATGTGGGCAAAGGCTGGGGAACAAGAATGGACCCGGCGGCGATGCGTCCCGCGGAAGGCACAGAGTGGCATTTGTGACGAGAGCTGTATCAGTGCTCGGCAGGCGATGTCAGTGGGAAAAAGGTGCATTGACAGAGGGGGAAGAGGGGACGGTGGGAACGGGAGCTCGGCCCCCCTTGGCCCTGGGATAGGGTGGTGGGGAGAAGGGAGGCCATACCACGGGGCAGGGAGAAGCCACGTTTCCGCAAGCGAGGCCCACGGAGCAAAGGTGATAGAGCGAGGCCCGGCGGGGAGCCTGCCTTCCTGTCTCCCGGCTGCTCCCATGACCTACACGTTTGGCACGCTAGAACATGTGGTGGGGCAAAGGAGAAATATTACTGTCTTTTTTCTTGTTTTGTTTTTTTCTCTCCTTAAAACTCATCGTTTTCCTCTGCTCTCTGCTGCACGCCATCATAATTTATAATTTCATCTCGTACCGCACGGCATGCCCTAATAACCACGATGGATTCCCACATGTTATTCTGTTATTATTTTAGAGGAAGCTGCCAATATTGCTTTAATTTCCCTCTCCTCTAAGGCAGTTTATGGTCTAGCCACACTGCCATAAAACCATCCACAATTAATAAAAATTAGACCGATAAGCGGCTCAAAGCATGACCCCGCCCCCTATGCCACAGACATTCCTGCATTCCGGGACACTGTAAAACTTGGAATCTCAGTTTTTTTGGAATCTCAAGATTTTGAAAATTTGTTCTCATTGTCCATGAATCAGCACAGAGAGGTGGCTAAGACTGTGGGCTCAGGAGTCAGACAGACTTGTGGTCAACAGGGCCAGGGGGCCAATTGGCAGCTAAGATCCTGGTTC
This sequence comes from Pteropus alecto, assembly GCF_000325575.1. Lineage (NCBI taxonomy): Eukaryota > Metazoa > Chordata > Mammalia > Chiroptera > Pteropodidae > Pteropus > Pteropus alecto. The sequence goes on along the minus strand of NW_006430726.1, from coordinate 5,044,393 downwards.
TCATACCTTCTCTAACTCTTGAATTCCTCGTCTCTAAAACGGAGACTGTCGCTTTCTCGCCATGTTGTGGGAACTAAATGAGTTAATGCATGAGACAAACTACACAGTAAGTGCTCAATAGATGCTATTTTTTTCCAAAGGTGATTATTGTTTTTCTTTGTTTCTATGCGTTTTTCCAAGAAAATTGTTGGTAAACTTAGGAGATATTTATATATAAATCATTGTTTTTTGCTTAAGTGACATTAAAATAATAATTTCTGACTTTTTTCTTACCATAAGCTCAGGAGGGTGCCCAGGTAATTAATATTTTATAGGCGAATAATTAAAGGTGGTGGAAAACAAAGCAGGAAACGGGCCCTGAAGCTGCATGTTCCCAGGATGCCTGGTCCCCACCTCCCTGCACCACCTCCCACCACCACTCTGCAGCCTCGTTTTCAACTGCTGTAGAGATACCGCCCTCAACTCCTTTGTCACCCTCCTGCATGACACATCTGCCTGCACATGCGAAGACATATTCTCTCCTGCACACCTAAAATACAAATGCTACATACGTATCACAATACGAACCCCTTACCCTAAGCTTATATAAGTTATAGCTTACTAATTATAACTGCTTATAATTTAATTATTTAAAAATTATACTCAAACTGACATTTTCAAAAACCAAAGTTATTTCATGTTCTCTCCCTTGCTGGCCTTAGATCGTACACAAGAAGAAACTTGTCATGGTCAAGTGGGGGGGGGTTCGAGAAAGTAGAATTCCAGACGCATTCGCTCCGCGTGCGGACAGTCCCTAAAACTGACTTTCCTCAACACTGTACCGCTTGCTGCTTAGAAGAATTCTGACTTCTGCTTGGTTTGCTCGACCCACAGCTCAGAAACGTGGAGATATCTGGAAAACGAGGCCATCGAGACACGACGACCAGAGACAGCACACCGCGAAGCGGTGACCGCACGTACTTACTGCTGCACACGGGCATGTGGCACGGTCTTACGAGGGGGGGGCCGGGAAGACCCCTGCACGAGGCCTCGCCGAGGGGGACGCGCTGGCCTTTGGCCGTCAGCCTCTGACACACCTGTGTTCTTCGCTGGGTTCCAACACCGCAACTGACGGAGCACTGCAGGGGGAAACGTGCGAGAGGGTCAGACGGGGCGGGGCGTGTGTGGACAGAGCATCCAGCAAGGGGGAGCCTCACGCACGGCTGCGCCAGTGAGCAGCCACTTCCTGGGCGCCCACGTCTTTCCAGATTTGGAGTTTCCCGCTCTTTTTCCCTTCCCTTCTCTCTGAGATAGTAATTCATTTCTGCTCATTTATTGTCATGGGTTTTTTTTTTTTTTTTTGGCATTGTAATTGATGTCTAATTTATTTTTCAGCTATTTATTTACATAGTACGATGACTTTGATTGTTTTTTTTTAAATGATACAGACCTATGACCAAGAATTCGAAAACTAGAAAGGCATAAAAAGGAAAGTTTTTAAAAAATCACCCCAAACTGCTGTACGTAAAATAACATTACTATTTGATGCGTATGTGCGTAACATCGAAATGTGATCATCACTGTGTGTACGTGCCATTTGAAATTTTAATTAGGCGTATTAGAAATTTTATATCTGGTATGTTAGCCATTTTATTAAGGACATTAGGGAAAAAAACTAAAGTAAAATTTAAAAAGTTGCTGAATGTGTGATCTTTTTTTCACCGTAATGGATCGATTCCCAAAGAACCTTCTAGAGTTAAGAAACAAGACGAAAGAAACCAACAAGAGATCCAAGTAGTTCATTTTAACGACATCTTTTGACTTTTAAGAAGGTCAAGCTGCTGCTAAGAAGGAAAAAGAAACAAGCCCATTTCCATTTCCTCCTACCACTCCTCCTAACTCGCCTCAGTTCCGCTAAACTATTTAGGTGTCAAGATTACTGATGTTTACAGTCTGTTCGGAAATGCAATTGCCGGCTGATTGAATTCTGTACTTAAATGAATTATCCACCCTCCCTCGTTGTGATCTGGGCCTGCACATTCCGGATTCTTCCCTTCGAGTCATCCTGGCCCTGTAGGTTTTTCCAGAGCTTGTTAGAATAGCCTTCCCTTCTGCCTCTGCTGCCTTTCTCCATGAACGGCTAGGACGAAAAGAAAATAGTTGGAAACTGTTCTCGTCTTCTTGTGCTGAATGCTGCTGTGAAGACATGTGAGGCCAGACGGGGAATTTCTATTAGCTGTTGGCCTCTTTTCTGCTCAGAGGCCCGTGGGCTCTTCATCCACAAAGTCTAGCACCGTAAGAAAGCTACGTCTCCGTGGGTCGTATGTTCTCGGCGCGTGGTATACCATCGCAGGTAGGTTAAAGCTCCTGTTAAAGGAAGTGAATTTCTCTTCATCGTCTCTGCGTATGTTTCTGTTCCCTTTGTTTTGTCCTTATAAACACCAATGACGCTCGTGTTCGAACGCCTCCGTCAGCCTTCCCCATCCCTCACTGCCTCTAAAATCCGACTGTACATCTTAACTCCCTTTCGTATCATTTTACGAGTTACTCCAGCTTGAGCACCATCTCTCTGTTTTCCATCATTTTAATTTTTTTGTTGTTGCATATAATGTAACTTTTATATGTTATTTTTAATTTTTCTTTGCCGGTTTTCCCCCGATGGTTCCAGTTGTCTCTTTATCTCCTGCTATTGACTGATAATCAACTTTTGAACTCAAATCTCATTTTTAAGCCACCTTCCTCCTCAGGCGCTATGATTGTCACTTCCTCGGGAATACAGAGCCTATCTGCTGGAACTTTGCTCTGGGTGATAGCTTGGCGATGTCATGTTATTGCTGTGACTTGTCCTTTCTATTCCTCTCCTCCTTCCCCTTCAATTCTGTCCCCAACCCCGTTTCGATGCAAAGATTTTGTCCTGAAGCTTTGAATGGGGCTGGTTGTTCGTGACCACCACAGGCGGGGGATAAGCTTGGGCAGTCTATGTGTTTGCCATTCTCAACGCTGGGTCACCAAATTTCCCATTTCCTTTGCCCACGTCTCTCATCAGGTTTTGGGGCTCCAATGGTCGGCGTGATTCAGAGGAGAGGCTCTGGGGCCACTGGCTTGCCGAGTCACGATGCAGCAATGGCTGCCCCTTCCCTCACGCCACGTCGTCCCTGGCTGCCTTTCCTGGCGGGCAGGCCCCCTGCGTGTTTCTCCCTTGGCTCTCCCTCCCCGGTTCTGTGGGGACATTCTCAGAGTTTTCGGGGGGAAGCTCACAGTCCTCCACCTAGTCTCTGCAGTCAAAGAACTGTCGACCAGGCCTTTCTGGACTGTCCCACACACCGCCAGGGAAGTGTGTACCCTGCTTGCGCCTGAGGAAATGCCTGTCAGCTCTCAGCCTTCCCTCCGTTTGGTCCAGAGCTCATGGTCTTTGGCAGGTGTGTTTCATGATTTACAGCTGGGGACTGTGGCCACTTCATTGTTCACTAAAGACAGAGTGTTCTCTCTTTTTCATTCTCTTGTGGGTTTTTTGTTGGGTTTCGAAGGAAGGAAATGGAATTTTTTTTTAAAAGCCTTTATCGTCATCTTTAATGGAAAGCCATAATTATTAATGTTTTTCAGTACAGTGAAAAGCCTTTTGGGAGCGTTAGAACAAATAATTTAAAATTATCGTTTGTCGAATGACGAATTTCTTCACAAGTCAAATCATCCTCTCGGAGTTTCCCATGTAATAAAAATTAGTGTTAACCTTTCATTAGACTACGATCGTTTGTCCTTTGTGTTCACATAACACATAAAAATCGCCCATCATCACTCATAAGCCATTTCTAACGACACACGTTTGACTTTTTCTGCCCACTTTGAATGGAAGGATCATTTGTAAAAAATTGTGTTTTATGAATAGAGGTCTTATGCGACTTCGTGTCTGCTACGTTCAAAGGAAGACAGCCATTAGAGAACATTCGACTCACACAGAGATGACAGACTCGGCGCCATTAACAGCAGTTCACAAAGCAGCCACCCTCTGCCAAAGACCCTGTGGTTTGCTCCATAGGAATCTGGGCCATTTCCCAGGCGGTGCTCGTGGGAACAGTGCATCCCGAGTTCCTGCATGTTCCTAAGTACGTGTCTGTGGCCTTCCAACCTGAGGGTCAGGGTGACAGGGTACGCAATCCTGGCTCGCATTTCCTGTCTCTGAGTACATTCGAGACGTCGCTCTACTGTTCTGCAGCGTGAAGCGGTATTGTTGAGTCTGATGCTAATCTGATTTCCTTTCCCTAGTACAGGACTTGGTGCTTCTGTCTGGATGCACCAACCCGTTTTTCTTTACCTTTAAAATCCGGTCATTTTAATAGACTAACTCTTAATATGGAGCATTCTGGGTCCATTTTCCCAGGGCTGAGGCGCGTACTTTCCGGGTGGCGATTCGAGTCTTTTGTGTATACTTCTGTCGTTTTGGTTTTCTCTTCCTGATACGCTCATTATATCCATATTTGTTGCGTTTTCTTTCCCTGTCTTTTACATCTGTGGTTTTTTGCACGAATCCTTTTCATTTCTCCTTGACTCTTTTCTTTCTCCTCCTTTATTTCCCTTATTTACTCACCATGTCCCGTCATTCCTGTGTTCCTTCTGAATTCGTCTACCTTTCTGAAAATGTTCCCCTCACTTTCCTGATTCTTTCCTGAACGCTGTCAGCTCTCTTGTCACATTTCTGGCCATTTCTATTTCTATGATAGGTTTCCTGAGTTTTTCCTCACTTATTTTAGCTCGTTTCGTAACGGTACGTTACATCTTCATCTGCCTCAAGGCCAGCGTTTCATTGCGTTGGCATGTCACGGATGCTTTTATCTCAGAGTGTCTTCGTGTGGGGTTTGCCGATGCTCCTCCTAAAATTAAACAGATTTTTTTCCCTGTACTTTTCAAAGCGTACGAGTGGGTTTTTGAAAGCGTTTCGGGGTAGTTCCCCTCCTGTCAAGGGCATCCTCTGGTGTCAAAAAGAGGTGCCTTCCGGAATCTTCCATGCGCAAGGCTCTCTGAACATTCTCCTCCTTCACCCCTGGCGTTCTTTCTCAGGGTATTTCTGAAGTCTTTAAGACGTGGGTTTCTCTGATGCTCTCTTGACTTCTCGAGGCCCCTGAGCGAGGCTGCATGCCCTTCCTCACACTTGGCCACACGCTGGGGCCTGCAGTCTTCTGCCTCAGTGTCACTGGGTGGTCTCAGACCTGCCTGCGGAGGGTCCCATTCAGAGCAGGACTATTTCCCGGTGGTAGTATTTACTGTGGCTGTCGGCCCTGTCTGTCCTCCACCCCCTTTTTTTTTTTCTTATCTCTAGCCGCTAAACTTGAAGTTTCTACACAATTTCTGCCACTGGATATGGTTCGGCCTCACCCATGTTTACCACTTTTGTTCGAGTTGTCATCTGGGTTCTTTCCTTTCCTGTGGCAATCCTAATTGCTCTATTTGTTTTTTAAAGAGAGGTTTGGGACGCTAAACCGCTGTGCTGCCAGCATGATCTTGCTTCACTGGAAGACTTCTAACTATTCATAAGGGAACTACTGTTCTTAATATACCTTTTAATTCGTGGCATTCATTTTCCGTGGCTTCAACTACCATCTAAATGTGGATAATTCCCAAAATTAGAACCTCAGTGCAGATCTCTCCAGAGCTACAATTCACTACTGATCCCTTTACAGACCCTCAGACTACATGGACTTCAAAAGTAAATTCATTTTCTCTCCCTTTCGAGTCACCTTTCAAACACGTTCTTTCTCTACTTTTAAAATTAATGTCATCTATATCCATTAACTACCCAAGACAGAAATCTGGGGTGTCCCTCTTTTTCACTCATTTCTTATCAATTCAATTACCGAATCTGCCAGTTACATTTCCTAAATATCCTTCAAAACTACTTATTATTCTGTCCCAACTGTTTCGATATCTCGTTGCTATCGATGCCATTTCCTTCTAACGAGGTCCCTCAAGCTCCAGTCCGTCCCTTCCTCCTCTAATATACTGTCCACATTGTGGCCAGAATTACATGTCTAAAAGCCTGCATTTTACCTCCCTGTTCAAACACCCTCCACCATCCCTCCGTGACCACAGGGATAAACCTAACCTCTCCTTTCTACCTCATCTTCTGCTACTTCTTCAGTGCATCCTATCCCCAAGCCACATGAGACTGAGCAACTCACAAGCTGTGCCTCTGCGTACAGTCAGTCCTGTCCCTGACTCCAACACCTCGTTTGCACTGTCCTCACTCTCCTTTGAGACCCAGCTCGAGGGCTGCATCTTCTATAACGCTTTCTGGGACCCAGGCTGACTTAGATGTTTTCCCTCAATTTTCATCGAGTTCTGTAGATGGGACATCTTTGTGGGACTTTTTACACGAGCGTAAACATTATTTCACCTATCTGTCTCATTTCGTATTCAGGTGTGCGTGCGTGTGTGTGTGTGTGTGTGTGTGTGTGTGTGTGTGAAAGCGTATGGACTTGAATGCACTGGGTACATATTGAATGGGTCAAAATATAAGCGTTAATTGTCAAATTGAGCCTACAAAGAGATTATTCAAGTACAAAAGTGGTGACCTACAGAGTAATTAGTAATAAGAAATGCATAATTAATACTACGTAATAAGAGAAGGGTTAAAGAAAGGTTTGAGAATAAACCTTGAAAGCTGAGTGTTCTTGCATTCATGGAAGGAACCCCTGAACAGAGAGAGCTACTGCCTGTGGATTGAAGACCTTGACCAGCCCACACTAACGCTACAGGACAATGACTGACAGACTGGACCTTCACCCAGAGCTCGGGTTATTTCCTACCCCCAGCAATGCCAAGATAAAGGTGACAAAATGTCCCAAACGAGGTTCCGGATTTTGTAAAACAGAGTCACAGATTGGAATTTCTTGAAGGTATTTCTATTCTCAGCACCATTGATAAGTTGAAACTCTCTTATCACTAATTGTGTGTGTGTGTGTGTGTGTGTGTGTGTGTGTGTGTGTGTGTGAGAGAATAACCCTTTCGTGAAGGTCTGTGCTGGCTAACGTTTTGCAACAGATGCTCGGGGCAGAGAGCCCTGACTGTAACATTTGCCAATTCCTGGGGTGTAATTACCACCGCTGTGGCTGGTTTCAAGCTGTCGACCTGGTGTCATGGAGCACAAGGTGGGGAGAGTCACAGCTGGTTCTCCCAAGTGGCCGTGCACTGGCTCCAACACGCCACTGCCTTCGTGAGTCACCGGAATGCCACACTTGGAAACCCAGATGTCCTAGACTTGCCTACAGCTGTGCTTTGTAAACGTTCTCATCGATAAAGACCTTTTCCTTTCTCCTTGGCATGGGGGCACAGTTCAAGAACGGGAAGTCGGCAGGTCCCGGGCACTGAACAGAGGAGGTGACGAAGTTGGAGGGGGTCAGTGGCGTGAAGTTGCTGGTGCCCGGACAGAGACAGGGAGTGAGATGGAGGTGAAGAGGCTGTCCTTTTTGCTTTCTCACGATGAGGCTACGCCCCATTGGGAGAGCCGGTGACAGGGAACTGAACAACGTAGAAACTGTTGCCAGAGGTAGAGACCCATCCAGAGAGGTAGATGCAGTCAGGTAAGTAGGAAAAAGAACACCAAGGAACGCCATGAAGTTAGAATGACGAAGGCAGGGAAAATGGTCCGGTGTTCTCTCAGCGTGCAGAGCATAAGGAACAAGGAAAGGCCACTGGGCGTCAGTCACGGGTGGGGCCGCAGAACAGGGTCGGGGACCCGGATCACAGGAACCCACCGTTTGGGAAGACTGACGTATACTAGTCAATGCTCCTTTCACCCGGAAAGCCGTATAAGAACGGAAGGCTCTTTTCTGCCTAAATCTTCATTTGGATCTAAGGAAATCAAGGAAAACCAATGAGCCACTGAATGAGCAAAGGCCAAGCCTGCCGTGAACGCAGCCAGTGTCTGGGAGAGAGGACGGTTCCAGCTGCAGGCCAAAGGCCTGGCTCTGGGGCCAGGGTCAGTGGGCCATTCCAGCGTGGAATGGCTTCATCCTGAACCACGAGACGGACGGCTGTCCCCAAGTGAGCCGCCCTGTGGCGGAGGAACCAGTCTGGCACAAAGCTTTAGGGATGGTGGCAATTTGGGGTCGGAGTCTTTGCCAAAACAAAGCAACTCTGAAATGAGAGGAAATTTCAACTGACAGGGGAAAAAAAAAAAAAACGAACCCAGCAGGAAACCCAAACTGCTGGGCAGCATGTGTGCCTGACTGGCCCTGAGTCAGAATGTCCCTGTTGGTCTCGAAGGCTGAGGCCAGCTCTGCTGTCCTGCCTACGTGGGCACACCTGCTCCTCCCCCGCAGTGCTCATTTCCTAGAGAGGTGTCCTTGGCTGGGGCTGGCGGAGGTCTGCGTCACCTCTGGAACGCAGGAGCT
>NW_006430726.1:5020992-5035968 GCF_000325575.1 Pteropus alecto | reverse complement strand
AGGGAACTGACCGGCCTCAGGTCCAACCCAGCTCGGGTGGGTCGCCTCCTCTTTCGTCTCCACCTGTGCCTCCCAGCGAGACTCCGCACACTGAATGATTTTCCTGTCCTGCGTCTGCAGGTCTGAGCTTCTCTAGAGATCATGACTTCAACACTATTCTGTGTTTCTCCTGACCGTGCAGAGACTCTTGAGGAGAAGAGTATTTACCCACTCGGAGCTCTGTAGGACCTGCCAGCGATCTCATGGCCGCTGGCCTCAAGGACACCGTAAGCCAGATGGGAAGACCATATGGATGCTCAGGAAGTAGCTCCCCGTTGACATGCAATAACGATTGTGAGTTAAGGCTGGGAAGCGCTCTAGGATTTGAGGGAGTGGAGACTTCACTGCACCCGAGTCCCAGCTCTCATCTTGGGGAAGAAAGACTTAGAGGCTGAGACAAAGGAGGAACAAGGTGGCAGGGACGGTCCAGGTGGGGACGGGGCTTACCTTCGACCAGTCTCCCACGGCTAAGTGTGGAGGGCAGTCGGTTCTGGCACAGGACTTACGAGACGACGCCTTGGGCCCTTGGCACAATCCATCCGACAGATTCAGAAAGCTGCCGTCCGTTAACAGCTGCCGGCAGGCAACCCTCCGATGCTGAGTCCCCCCGCCACATGTCCTGGGACACTGAGGAGGCAAAGGGAGGCGGGTCAGCGTGGGACTCTCGCGATTCCAAGCGTGGCGGGCTGGCCATGGAGTCACCAGGCTGCCATACCTGCTGCCATTCTTCAATGTGCCAGCTAGGAGGGCAATCGAACTGATTGCACGCTTGTAAGGCATGGGGCTTCTCGTCCCTGCATTCCTCAGCAGGGGTGGGGGGCTCCCCGGGGTGCAGACAGTGCACATCTCGGGTCTGGATTCCAACGCCACAGGTAGCTGAGCAGGGCCCCCAGGAGCCCGTGTGCCACCTGCATCGAAATAAAAGTAGGGGGAGTTGGAGGATCCCATGAGTCCATGAGCAACAGTGAGAGCAGGTACAATTTCAGGTTCTTCTCACACTCCACGCACAGCCTGTGGCCACAGGACTCCATCGGTACACGCGATGGAGTGTGTAGACAGAAGGACGACGTGAACAGACAAGAAACATCAGGGATGTGTTTAAAGATTTTACCCATCCGGGAAAGCCCAGAGCAAAAAGAAGCAGGTGTCTCCCCGTCTTCATCTGCCGCCATATAGCCATAATAAAAAATCTCGGTTTTGTTTTGCATGGAGCTCCAAGGCAAGGATGATGTATACAGGTGTCAGAAGAAATTTTAAATGCTGAAAAGCTGACACTTCAGGAAATTTTCGGGGCACCTAGATTCATTATTTGGAATACCCCTAGAAAAATTCTTTTGTGTTGGGATCGGATTTACCATACATATTCATAATGTGATTCCTTTCCAATAAGATCTTGGAAAAATTGGGTTTTCTCATGAAACATCTGTGAAAATGGAAAACCTGGGCAGCTGCTTTTCGTGCATATTTCTAAACTGCCTTCAAAGAAGATTCTCTCAGTTCAGGCCCCCACCAGAGGCATGAGTGCCTAGTTCCCTACGCCCATGTCAACACAGGTAGCGCCATTTAAAAGAGTCTCTGCCCGTCTGATGGGTGAAAAATTGTGCACCGTGGTTATTTCAATTTGTGGATATTTTATTATTAGCAAACATAAATTTTTAACTAGTTCCTGCAGAGACATTACACGAGGAAATAATTTTAAAATGTTTAAAATGTACATAAAAGGGTGGTTTATAACAGTGGAAAGACAGTAAATTTTTTAAATTATGGACTCCCACTCATTACGCCTTTGTGGGAATTTTAACTCACGAATGGAAGACACATTCCTCCACACAGGATTTGCACTTCCTCTGTCAAGGCCAATGTGAATTAATATTTCAGATCACAGAATCCGAATGACTACAAAGCTCCTTCCTACTTAAAGAACTCCTTGTGGTTTTTAAATTCTCAGGACAGCCTTTTTTTTTAAAAAACTACTTTATTGGGGGTATGACTGATATGTAAAAGGCTGTATTTAATGCATACAGCTCAGTGAGTTTAGGGATAAGCATACACCCGGGCAACCCTCATCACCATCAAGGCCACAGACATGTACACCGCCTCCCGATTTCTCCTTCCACCTCCTTTATTATCATCATCATCATCACTATCATTATCGTTTCTATTACCTGGCGTGTGATAAGAACAGTCAATATAAGATCTACCCTCTCAGCAAATCTCATGTGTACAATACAGGATTGTTAGCTACAGGTGTTATGCTGTGGAGACCCCCAGTAGCTACTTGTCTGGCATAACTGTAACTCCGTACCGTTCACCATTACCTCCTCCCACCCTTTTTCCCCTCTGCCCCTGGCAACTGTCATCCTACCCTCCGCTTCTCTCAGTGTATTTTAGACTCCAAGTATAAGTGAAATCACACGGTATTTATCTTTCCACGTCACACACTGGGTCGCCGCTTTAGATTCGTGCTTCAGCCGGTTTGGGGTTTTCCCTTTCTTTCTTACCAGCTCCGTTCTACATTTCTTTTTACATATTTCACCCAGTATTTTGGAAGCTTTTAGGAAAAGGACTTTCAGGATGTCTAGTCCATCATAAGGCTAAACCTGGATGTCCACATTTACGTACTGAAATGATAAGTTTAGCAAGTTCAGCTCTCGGCTGAGCACGATTTCCCCTCCATATTCTGAAGATATATCATTCCTTTGTTTTCTGAAAACTCCAGCTGCTCAGTTCTTTGTCGTTAATACGTCTTTCCTGTCTTGTAGCTTCACTGTGATGTACCTAAGTGGGGATCCATTTTCATACACTTCTCTTGATACGAGGAGTGGATGTTTTTTAAGTGTTAGTGAACAGTTTATTTCATAGTTCGCTTCTCTGCCATTAACTACATATTTCTTAACTTTCTTCTCCCCAAATCTTCAATTTTCTCTGCTTTGACTTATTTGACTTCCTCAATGCTATCTTCAAGCCACCCATTCTTTCGATTGTCTATAGTTTATTCTTTTATTTCATCGACTTGCATTTCTAGGTTTTTTAATTGATTCTTTTTAATGCCTATCCTTACTACATCTGCCTATTTCTGTTTCATAATTTCTAGCTCTTCATATGGATATTATTTATTCATTTATCTCTCCAAAGATCCTAATAACACTGACTTCCGCATCTTTTCTTCAGGTCGTTCCTGTATTTTAATTCCGTCTGGAGTATATTCATCTTGCAGTGGTGCCATCTGGCGACCATCTTCATTGGGACTGGATTTCTTCACGTGGTTTGCAATTTCATTTTGCAGGCTCAATCCAAAGACAGGTTTCTCTCTCTCCACCTCCCTTCCTCCTTTTCTCTGTCTCTTAACACACGCTGTCTACGGTTTGGCCTCCGTTTGGCCCTCGAGGGTCTCCAGGACCAGGTCTGACAGGGACAACGTGGCACGGAAGCACTGACAGCGCACGGAAGATCCGATCCTTGAGCCCACAGGTCATCTGGGGCTGTGTCTGGTCACGGGGCTCTCTGTGTTTGTCCCTCACTCCCTGGGTGAGCAGCCTCATAGAAACAAAGGATTCAGGTTGTGATCAGCAGTAGCTTTTTATCTGCTTCCATCACAAAGAAGCGGTGAGCCTGGTCCTTCTCCTCATGAATCAGGAGGAAGGCGGTCAGTCCTGATTTGCCCCGACTGCTTCGGGGCCTCAAGCCTGGAAGAACCACAGGTCCAGTTCCACTCACCGCTTCATTCTTCCGTCCCCTTCCTAGCCCAGGTGGCGGTTTTCATGATTTTGCCCTCGATGTGTCATTTCAATCTCCCTATTTTTATACAGCATCTACCATTGGTCGGCACTGGGGGCAGAGTGTGAAATTAAAACACCATCTTCCCTGGAAGCCTATTAATTAGTTATAGTCTAAGTGATTCCATCGAAATTTCCAGGAGCTTTGGAGGTGAGGGAAATCCCCGACAGTAGATAAATATAGGTTATATTTTGATGACCATTAGACTACATGGCTCAATTTTTAGAAGGCTCTTTTGTTTGTTTGTTTCACTATTAAAACAGTTCAGCTTAAGTGTGCAACTTATTTGGAGTGACTTCAGGATGAAGTCATCTTTCAAGAAAGTATATAGCTAGAAGGATCCATTAGAGGCACAAGAGACTGGAAATGGAACTATTTTCATCCAGGAAATGGGTAATAATTTCTTACTAAGAGACGATAGACTAAATACAGAATTTTTTTTTTTTTAATTCAAGAACCGGTTAACAGTGGGTCCAGAAACACATCACTCTTCCCTCTCGCTTTCCTACTTGCCTCCCCTACAGTGCTGAATCCTGTAGGAGAAGAAGCCTCTCCTTAGAGCAGTGGGATCGTTATGTAACCCTGCATGTTTCTTCAAGCTGCCGGCTCTCTCCTGGAGAAAGCAAACTCCATAAATAGCAGACACTCAGCAGTTAGGCCAGGCCAGGCCAGGCCAGGCCAGGCAAGTAACCTCACAGAGCAAATAAACAGACAACACCCTACCTTGCGGAGTCTGGGCTAACACATCAAATGGATTTGCCTTTGGGTAAATAAAGATCAGCTGACCGTCTGACCAAACCTCAGTGGTAGGTTTCGCCCTGGGGTGATATCTTCCTGCTATTGCCCTTGGAGTCAGTAAATATTTGTATGGAAAACATTACGCAACACCCTGTTCCTGTTTTTCCTACACCACTGGTTTCTAGAACCTAAAACATTTTTGTCAACTTACCTTTATTTTGGCATCGATCCTTTGTCTCTGTTCGGGTTTTTTTTTTTCCAACCTTCAAAAAGTTTATTAAATCTACAACTTTGAAACGAGGAATAGTATTTCCCTTTGCATAAAAAAACAGACTCTTAATTTTGCTAAGTGGCCAAGACATACTCATTCGTAGCTTGGCAGCTCTGTGAGGAAGACACTGCAGAAGATGACGTGCAAAGAGCTCTGGCTGAGGCACAGTGACGAGGGAAGGGGGGTCCCCGTCCATGGCCGGTGCACAAACCAAAGAAAGTCAGTGGGCAGGGCAACTGACAACACCCCGTTGTGAGCTCTAGGTGACGCAAAGGTGATCGCTCAGTCATTCGACAAATATGGATTGGCCACCTGCTGCGTACCGGTGCTAGCTCGCCTGCGCTCCGTCATGTGGCATTAGGTGAAGACGGAGAGGAGAAAGAGAACAAACCTGCCGACCTCCAAGTTTTGCCACTTGGTGTTCATTCACGTGTGATGCAGAGGAGAGTCGGGCTGAAGGGGACCCCTGCTTAGCACGGCGGCATCTGCACATCGAAGCAAGAACCTGGCTGGGGCCTGAGTTGAGCAGAGACGGGGACGCGCTGACGTAGGCCTGGCCGATCTACCGGGGTGAGATCTCTGCACACGTGTACTCTCTGTAGGAGAGGGTGTCCCCTTCCAGACACGGTGTGTCCCGGGAGCACAAGACGGCACGTACCTGGGTGGGCAGGGTTCCGTGTTACAAGCCTGGCTCATGGCTGGAGGGCGGTGGACCATGTCACACAGAGTTTCGTTGACAGTCTGCTGCGTCTGGAGGTGCAAGCACACTGCTATCGCTTCTTGATGGCCTGAAGGTGGGAAAGAGAAAAAAAATGCAAGTGACTTAGAATAACTTACTGATGGAAGAAAGGAAACCGATTCTTGGAACTGCTAGTTCTTAAGCCACTGCCCTTGCGACTATGTGGATTGAGTGCGGGCTGCCTTCAGGGTCGATGTGGGTGCCAACGACTACATTTTCTGAAGTCCCCCAGGCTTTGATATGCTCTTGAGCACCTTTGAAATCAGCCTTTCTACTCTCTCCCTCAAATGCATGCACCCTGAAACATTAAGGAACATCCCCAACTTCCTTTCTACCTTCAGATCAGTATACATTCCAGATGTGTTCAGAGCTGGGAGGTCCCACAAACGAATCGTCAACGTCCCACAAACGAATCATCAACGTGTTCCTCCCACACACACACAGCAGTTTGTCTAAGAGGAACTTGCATTTCAGCTGCTAAATAACATTTCTCTATATAATTGCGTACGTGCTAAATTCAACGTAGAACCCTTACAAAAATTCTCATTATGGTCCGAGTTCCTGTCCACTCTTATCATAATTAGCAATAGGTCTATCGCCATACCTCTCTTCGAAAAAGTGCTTTGGAGTATGCAAAGCGCTTTCAAGTATATTATTGGAACCTCTCATAATCTCGAGAGGCCGAAAGAGTGACGTCGTTATCTCCATTCTATTCATTTGATAATAAGGAAATTGAGGTCGAGAGAAAAATTAAGAGAGCAGAAAACTGGTAGATTCGAAACTAAGAATTCGATCTCCTGCCCCCGAATTCAGCAGGCTTTCTTTTGTACTCCTGGATTCCAAAACGCAAGACGGCCCACCGGCTTCCCAACGCAGGGCCCATGCCTCGTTCAGATGTGAAGGCCGACAGGCATATGCATTTGCTCTGGGGCCGGACAGGTCTGCCTGATCCCCAAAGCCCAAGTCTCCACCACTATTCTGAGACGTAAACAGTTACTGAGAAATCAAAACGGAACGAAATACAGATCAAGCTCTTGATGGAAAAAATCAAATAAAAATTGTGATAGCAACAGTTGATGCTATTTGAAATATGCAAACACATTCAGTTCCCTGTGAGAATGTGTGTTCCGTTACAAGACTATGGTTCCTTTTCCAGCTGCCATGTTCCAAGTCAACCATTTTACGATATTTTACAGAATGCAGTATGGGCCAAAAGTATATATAAAATATGTATGTGTGATGTTCAGTTCTTTCGACTAAATTGTCTCCTGTTTTCCTCAGCTGCAATCTTGTGTTCCTGGCCATGCATGGCAGGATGCAGTCTTAAACTTCCATGCATCTTCCACGAACTTGTTTTTTATAAACACTGGCCACCCTGAGATACAAGGTGACACTTCTACAGCCTCACAACTCTGGTTCTGGTTTGCAAACGTCCAACTTCCTCGGTGACTTTACGGGGACACAGATGTTCATTTTCTAGCAGGCTGCATTTCTTTTTAATCTGAGAAAAATCCCATAGTCTTCCACATATATTTTCCTTTGTAATCAAAATCCTTTAGAAAAATAGATTCGGAGACTATTTTGGCACATTTTCTGAAGACTGAGCGGGTGGGCCTCCAGGCATCAATGTTATCTCATTTCAACCACTGTGGATGGAATTGGATAACACTCACGACAAACTTTTCCGCCTTCAAGCAAGTTACTCAAAAGAATGTAAGCTTAACCGAAAATTTAGGATACTTATTGAGGTAGAATGTATTTTCCAAAGACAGTCACAAGAATAACTCCCATCCCACAGACTGGACCGACAACGTGATTTTCATACTTTTCACTTCAAAAGGTTTGATCAAACCTTTATCTTCAAAAGTAAAAATTATAAAAATAAGTTTACTTCATCTTACACATAATGAAATTTGGGTAATAATACAAGTATGAATTTAGAAGATATAATATAAATCAAGTGTTGAAATTTTATCCCAATTTTTCTAATAGATTCCTCTGGTAGCATGAGACAGCATCCCTCACTTAAGATTTGACTTCTGTAATGTCAAAATAAGGTTATTATTATTTTTGGTAAAAAAAAATACTCAACACCTTCATTGACAATTGAATTAATGATTAAAGTGTAAAAACACAGACTCTAAGAGAGTAAACAGAACCAATAAGTGAGCTAATACATTCCCTTTTGTGAGTTGGGGTTTTTGCAAACAAGTCTTGACTCATTCCACCTGTTGTGAGTTGGGGTTTTTGCAAACAAGTCTTGACTGATTCCACCTGCCAAATAATACACACACACACATACACACACACACACACGTAATAAATACCAGAGCAATGGAGAAAATCTATAACCATAGCCTATTAGGTACTACCCTGTATTTACTACATTAAGCGGTAAAATAAATATGGGAAAAAGATTTGAATAAGACAATTACGTTGATTCAATTACCAAATAATAGCCTTGGCCCCTAGAAATAGATATTCTACGCCCGTTCTAAGCACTTAATGGAACAGTAACAAAAACTGATCCTATCTTGGTCTATAGAATAAACTACAATAATTTCAAAAAGCCAGAAATTACACAGGTAATGTTCTCTGACCATTACCAGTGCCCGAATATAAATGAACAATAAACAATGAATCCCCCAAAATCCAACCATGAGAATTTTTAAGAAGGCATTCCCTATAGAACTCCTCGGTCAAGAGTAAAGAGAGCATACACAGCACGAAAAAAGAGACGAGGGAAGCTTAAAGCAACTTGAGACTAGACGAACAATCTGGACAATAATCACAGTAGCTTCACGAAGTGGGTAACTTTTTCCCCAAGGTAATCTAGATTGTGGAATTTACTTAAAAAGCTAAGAACTTGAATTGACCATAACAATAAGCAGGGAGGAAACGAAGGCGATGGTCCGCATGGAGCTGGGGTGCTATTTCTCCTCCATGCTGCCCCCAAAACAGGAACAGGAGGGAAGTTGGACTTAGACAGTTGTGGGAACCAGCTCTTTCAAACTTTCTAAACAGTTAATTTCTGATAGGAAGTATTTAAGATTACTGAAGGGTGTGGAGAACACCAATTCATCTTGCAATGCCGTTATAAACCCATAACAGAAGAACGAATAGATCGTACCATGTTATGAAAACGAACAGATCTACTTCATACAGCGTTGCCTATGATGCTGAGTTGAGCATGATGTTTTTATTTCAGAAACGCATAAGAAGCACAGACACATGTACACACGTACGGATTATACAGATCCATGCCTGGGGCCATATTGAAAAGCCTAGTTAATGTATATGTTCCCCTCTGCTGAATAGCTAGCATGATTGGGTAGGGCTACTATAAGCTCCCAGGTAATTAAAAAGAGGGAGAGCTATAACATGTTACGAACCTAGCGAGTGCCCAAGGACAGCATCATTCTTGATGTCAAAATGCCAGCCTTGCAACACTCCAGATAGTTGAGTTCTTTTGAGGAGACACTGGTAGAGATTAAGGGCTGTCTAAAGCCAGTTGGCCATCTGCAGGGCATCAAAAACGTCACTGGAGCCCAAGAGGAAGTGACCAATTATCCCAAGAGGAGCTGGAAGAAACTACGGCTAGAGGTCTGTCCTGACGCGAAGTGACATGGGGAGGACAGAACAGCCAGTGGTAACGTGCCACGTCGGCAGCATCTTGCCCCTCGCGTGGTGGAGGACGAGACCGCCTTCCCGCAAATGGGAAAATGGGAATGAAAACCGAACTGGCCCACCCATTGTCCAGGCACATACTACTAGCCTGTGCTGTTGGGAGACAGCGAGGTAAAAATGAGAGGTCATACATGCAACAAATAGTATGAAATACAAAGAAAAACTCAGATGAGACGTATTCGTGATGTAGAACATTACAAAGCCTTACCATAGGGTATTAAAAAGGAAGCATTTCTTCCAGAATGTATATGTGCGCACACACACACACATACACACACACAATACTACGTGCATGCTTACATACATATACTCTGGAAGCTGGAAACTGAATATGTCCAAATTCTTCATGCTTTGAGGAATTAGAAAAGAATTGTTGCCACTTCAGTACGAGAGCTGACTTATGAATGGCATTTAAACATCAGTAATGACAACGAGTGGATTAATTTTATTCCATGTATGACGCGATGATAAGTTAGAACATACAAGTACACGATAGCAGGACCTGACGAAAAGTTTATCGCGTTGGAAATCTGCAAATGGCATACATTATTTTTCTATGAGAAACAGAGATGTCGAAGGAACAACTATACATGGAAATCCGATTTTCCTGTGGTTTTAAGTCTTTGCAGACGCACCCTCTCGGCTGTCCAGAGTGAGCGTTAAACACCCACATTCATCACCACACACAAGTGGACTTGCAGGAGCCGACTTCCAAAACCACATTTAAATGGATCGATCCACAGCGAGGTACGTGTCACTGCCTGTAAGCAGGGCCACCGAGAAGGTGAAACCAGTATAACAAAAGCCATGCTCTCTCAAGACGAGGACTGTGCCTTATTCACGTCATCTCTTGAGACTGAGCATGGAACCCAGAGCAGAATCCTGGAGTCCAGCACAGAGCAGGTGCCCGGTTCCCTGTATTTATAGAGGATTTGGGTTTCATGCCTGATCTCTTCAGTTTTATGGAATTTAGTTATCTATTTAAAAGAAAACTTTAAGCTTGAACCTTAGAAATTAAAAACATTACTTTTTGCAAAGTTAGGAGACTTATTAAATGTACTTATAGTTGAACCAACTTCCTATTAAAAAAAAATGACAATTATATTGTTCATTTTCTATTTGGGATGACATGATGGCCTTTGAGCCTCAGTTTCCCTAGCTGTATAATTTGGGTTACCGGGTATCCAAGGTTCATTTTAATGATATTATTCCAGGATCATACAATACAACACACCCTCACACGGACAAATTGCAGTCTGAGTGTTGAAGGGTTATCAAGTTGAGCTTTGTTCCGATTTGTAACATGTGTCCCAGATAGAAAGAAAGCAGACGGGCACCTTCACATCAGCCATCTGAATCCCGAACTGCATTTTGACACGTGCAAGGCGTTTCTCTTCTCACGGCAGGCTGAAAGGTCCTCAGCACCAATGAGGACAAACTCAGTCGAGTTTCACAAAGCTTGTGTGGGATACGTGAATAGGTCATTCTACTACTCCTAGGTCTATGCCGAAGGGAAGTGAGAACACACGCGAACACGAGAATGCTCAGAGCGGCATCATCGCTCGTGACACCCGAGATGTGAGGATCGCTCAAATTCCTGCCCCACGAATGCATAAATAAAAGGCAGTACATCCACGTGATGGGTCGGCATTCGGTCACAAAAAGGAATGGAGGACTGATTCATGCTACGATAGGGAAGAACCTTGAAAACACCGTACCACGTGAAAGAAGGCGGTGACAAAGGACCACATATCTCGTGATTCCAGTTATAGGAAATGTCCAGAATGGACAGAAAAGTAGATTATCAGTTGCCGGAGGCTGACACTGGAAGGGAAAACAGGGAGTGACCGCTTAAGGGTGCAGAGTTCTTTGGGGGTAACCTGTTCTAAGATTGATTGTCCTGGTGGTCGCACGACTTCGTGAATATACTAAAAATCACCAAGTTGTATGGTTTACATAAACGGTATGGTATGTGAAATATCTTAACGAAGCTGTCACAGGAACCATCCCAGAGGGGTGAGCCATCCTGGGAGTAGAGCCTATGGCCATCTTCACGGCAACATGGGGGATCCTAACATTTTGGCATCTGGCTGCAGAGATGCCCCCTAGCAGACCTGCCCAATTAGACTTCACTGGTCATTTTCCTGGGGCAACTCCAAGTGGTCTGCTGACACCCAAAGACACACAACACGCCACGCTTCCCCAACTGGAGGGGGCCTTGGCAGTCAGGAAAAAAAATGAAATCAAGGACGAGGGAGGGCTAGGTGCAACAGTGCTTCTAACCACGGTGGCATTTCAAAGCGGGGATGAACCTAAATGTCTGCTGAAGATGACTTCTGACCGCGTAGCATCCGACCCCGCAACCCGAGGCTGCCTCGTTCTGCACCCGACTTAAGCACGAGACGGCCTCCACCTGTCGGTTCTGCATGTTCCTACTTATTTCTTGTTAACCAGGGACCTCGCTCCCTGTCTCACTGATACAGCTGCTTGGGCCAAACAACATAATATTTTTTTGGTCAGGATATAGTCCCACTATCCTTTATCTTTCTAGGATAACCACGATTTAAAAGAAATAAAAGGAAAGGCATCGTTTTCAGTTATTTGAACGAGTTCACCTCTTCTAGACTTTTGCTAATTGGCATATTTGGCTTCACCGATCTAGTAATTTCTGAAACCATCAGCAAGACAAACATAACGGTCCCTTCGGCAAAGGATCCAGTACCTCCCAAACATGTCGCCGAACAAGGGGTAAAGCCCGCATACTCCCAGTCGTAGGTCATCTGGCTGTCCTTCTCGTGCAGGGGGACGTCCAGCTCCAGGGAGGCCGGGCTGTCGTCACACGCTCGGAGGAGGCAAGGCCGCTCGGCGGGCAGCCGGGGGCCCGCACACTCCTCCTCCGGCAGCTCCGTCTCCGTCTGCGTGAACGTGAGGAGCACGCGGCACTTGACCTCCCGCGCCTGGACGCCTGGGCCGCACGTGGTGCTGCAGGCCGACCAGGGCTCTGGGATGAACCTGCGGAACACCGAGGAGGTGAGCAATCATGACACAGAGGCCACAGAAGGAGGAGTGACATGCATTCTACGAAGAAAAACGACAGTGACAACAGCTCCATTCAGAGGGACGTCGATCCATGTGGAAGGCGGCTCTTTCGTTGGCGCTCAGGGTAAGTCCTTCGCAAATTTTCAAATCTTATTAGCAACAGAGGGACTTCTCCGCGAGAGATACAAACTCTTTGCTTCCATTTTATTATTCAAATTCTGTGCTCTGGCCTTTCTGAAACACCATGAACAGGTTTTCTTTACTGTGTGGTAATAAATAAACCATTCTGTAGAGATAACATCTAACCCGATTTCTTCTATAATGTGGGGATTTTCACCAATATTTATTCAACAAATCTTCATCGAGTTTACCCTTTGTTAACAGGCGGAGTTTTGTTCAACTTTCTCAATATTGAGGCTCTAAATGATAGGGGACAGATGCTTTCTACTGAGTGGATGGAGCTTTAACATTTGTTTCTATTTAATATATAAATACACTAAACATCTGAGTCTCCTTAAAAATATTAAAGGTACTGTACAATGAGGCCAAATAAAGCACTTATTCCTTATCCTGAGTTACTGTCCACTGAATAGAGGTTGTCAATCTCTGGCCTCCGGGTCGAACCCAGTCCATTCATTTCTGTACAGACTGTCAGCTAAAAATGATCTTTATGGACTTAAATGGTTGGAGAAAAAAAAAAAAGGAGGAGGAAAATATTTTGTGTCCTGTAAAAACTACATAAAATTCAACTTAAAGGGTCCATCATGAAAGATTTATTGAAATACAGTCACGGCCGCTGGTTTGCCTACTGTTGATGGCTGCTTCCGTGCCACGTGCAACAGACACTGATCCGCCTGCAAAGCCTAAAACATTTACTGTCTGTTCCTCTGCAGAAAATGTTGACTGATTCCTGCACTGAACTTAAAAAACAAACAAACAAAAAAACCAGATTTGGTAAGGACATATATATTTAAGAAACTCTGAAGCCACCCTTGTCTCGTGAGAGTTAACGACGAATAGGCCAGAAAAGAGTTCTGTGATAGAGTAGGTTTGGCAAACTCTGAGCTCAGCACCATTCAGCAGGTTTATTTACTGCAAAACATCCCCAAAGATGACGATGCATGAATGCATGCCATAAATACTTAAGAAGGTGCTGGGACTGGCATCATTCCGTAAATTTAAGTACACATCCACCTCTAAGGGGTAACGTTGCATTGAATAACCTCCAAAAACACTGCTGAGGTGTTTGCTGAAGTCACAGGACTTAGTGTTTAAATCCTCGAAAGATAGGGCTGTCAGGGTCTCTCGGAGTTGTCCGACCTTCTTCTCCAGACAAGCCCTCATTACAGCACATCCTAGACAGCAAAACGGGACGCCGTGGCTATATGTGAGCCTAGGAAAGAAATATCAGTTATCTTGGCTCCCAGACCCAGGGTTTGGCACTACAAACCGGGAGCTTTCAAGAGATGAGTGGGTCATACTCATTTTAAAGCTGGAAAAGTCAGTCAAAATGGCATCACAGATGATTGCGATTTAAAAAAGAAAAACAAACGTAAACGTGAGATGTGCAATTTGAGATGTGCCTCCAAGACCTGCTGACTCCTCGGGCTGTACCCTTGGTGCCACTGTCACCTTCCCCATCTCCACACTCAATACCTCAGTGTCCGGGTGTGACCACATGGGCCCGTCGCCTTGCTGCAGTCCCAAACGCCCAACACACAGTTCTTCTGACACCACGTGCACCTCAGGGCCTCAGGTGATGGACCCTGTCTCCCGGGAAACCATCCCTAAGCCCTCCCCCTCACGATACCGTCACGGAATCACTGCATTTTCTGTCCCCACGAGACCGACCTCAGGATGGAAGAAACTTGAATCCGTATCACCTGACATAAAACTGGAGTTCGCCCTACTATCACACGACAGACAGTCACCGTCTGCCACCGAAGAGCTCCGAAGTGGCGGGCGGTTTCTTAATCTTCCCACACCTGGCTTTCCTCCTCCCTAACGCGACACCTCCTCATGGGATCCTCGTCAGAATGAACCCAGGCGATCCGTGAAGAACAACCTGGCACACAAGTCATCCTCCCCGGGAGTGGTTCTTCCTGCGGCCGGTAAATCACAGGTCTGAACTAGAACCCGCTTTGATTTCAGCAAGTACGATCGCCACAGATGGAGAAGTTGAGAAAGCCATGACGGGGGACACACGCGGTGCCCCGACCTATCCCGTTTCCTTGGTTTTCATATGGGGGAGACGGGAGAAGGGGCATCGCAGCTGTGGAAACGTTGCGCATCCCACAGAGATGACGAAGGCTCCGGGGAAGAACTTTTAAAACAACAGGGAACCGTATCAACTGCCGACACATTCCACAGCGGAAAGCAAAGGAGGTCAGAACTACTGTTCCCTTGGCTTAACTTTATAAGCTATCGTTTTTATTTTCCTAATTTAAAAAAAAAAAAAAAAAAGCCTTTTGAACATCCACTCCCTATGTCAATTCAGAGCCCGGGCCACGGTAAACCACAGAAGCAGAAATATTTATCTTCTCCAAGAGGGTTTGGCAGGCTTTCCTCGGAGGATCTCAAATCCAGCTACGCTCATCCCTCCTCTCACTGTCAACAAGCAAGCATCCCCAAACCACAAGAGACAGTGGTAATAAAAGGACGAACTGGAAGCTGAGCTGTTGCGGTT
>NW_006430726.1:5010030-5020959 GCF_000325575.1 Pteropus alecto | reverse complement strand
AAGGGAGGGAGGAAACTATAAACTTCACACTAGGCAGCCAAGGACAGGCCAGAAACTGCCAGCAGGGTGCATTATACGGAGAAATTGCCCAGAGACCACAGAGGGGGGGTGGGGTGGGAGGTGGCCACTCGGGCCAGCAAACAGGTACCGTGGGCTCCGTCCTCCATGCTGGGGACAAAGGAGTGGCATCTTGCAGGAGGAGACAGCATATTAGCTTCACTCCGTGAACAAGCAGAGGAAGACACCAGAGGTCAGAAGGGGCTGGCAAAAAATGCAGGGCTGGAACGAATCAGGGACCTGACTCAGCCGTAACTTACATAGTGCTGCCCTTCCCCAGTGTGTAAAATATACAGTATCTCAGACCTTGAAAGGGACAGAGGTGAGCGGCAGCTTGCGTTGGGCAAGGACAGCCAACAGGTCAGTGTGGCCGCAGCACTTTGTCCAAGGCAAAGTGAGGACAAGGTTGGGGACAGGGCTAGAAGCCAGGCAGGGAAATACCCTGCTCCATCTGGCTGGCCGGTGACCGATTGTGACTCTCTGGGTGATGGGGGAACATCGGGCTAATTCTGAACGCTGGAGAGAACCAGATCGGTGGCCCAGCTAGCCCACTCTGGTGCTGCGCAGAGGGTGGGTTTGTGAGGGCCAACTGGAAATTCAAAGACTGCTGTAGGTGCTGGTTCTAGGCTCCAAAAACCAACAGCCCTGTGTTCTTTCCACTGCCTGACACCACAGCAGCTCTGTGACTTCTCCTCGTAATCCCTTGAGCCACCTGGTACGTGTCAACTTCACTGGTTGTGTAGACCCCCAACTTAACCACGGAAGGGCTGGTTCCCTGTATCCTCCTGGGATGGTCCTTGGTCTAATCATGTGTGTTAACCTAGATCCAGGAATTCTCCCCAAACTCTTAACTGTAACAGACCACTGGGTCTGCCTTGAGTTAGATGATGTCATTCTTTTGGGTGCTTCTCACAGATACTGCCAAAGCAGGACTGCCGCATTGTGAAATAAAGAATTCTAGCCAGCTCAGGCTCTCTAGAGTCGGTAAATCCGGGTCATTTGGATTTGAAAGGTATCGCTGTGCTCCAATGAGTACAAAAATTACATATGTCATGTCAACTAGCTATGCCCTGATCGCCCCCATATAAGGCCCTGGACTTACGTTGGTTCTTCTGTTGCCATTCTGGTCTCTTCTAGTTCTTGTGCTTGTTTCAGCCAAGGTAATTTAGCTTCCACTGGACCTTTTTCTAAGAAAAAAGGGACACAAACAACAAGCTTAATTACTGTTAATCATTAAGGAGCTGGATACAAGATTCTTCGTCGAAGATTTTTGTCAACAAAGAGGTCATGTTTCTCAGATGTGGGCTGAGTCCTTTGGCATGGTACATTAAGTGGCTTCTGGATTGAACCAAAAATTTCTCTTGTGTACTTTCTTGAATGAACACATTATCGAAAGGCTCCCACAGCACAGTTGAATATATTCTCCAAGTTAACATAAAATGCTTTTTGTAAATCAATACCAACCTCTTGTTGGCATATTGAAGTTCTTACTTCAACTGTATCGGCATGCTTTCCTTTGCCATAAATTCTTTTTGCCCACTGAATAAAGCATTTAAGGGAGAAAAGCAAGTGAGAGAAGGGTTTAAAACACTGGGAGGCAGAGAGTCTGTGCTTTGCTTGACTCCAACTCTCCCTGTTGCTCTGATGGTTGTGGAAGAGAGTGTCCATCACAGGGACCTACCCGGCAAGCTGGTGCCCTTCCCGTCCTCCTAAGACATGAAGGAAGAAACAATCTAGTCGTAAACTGAGAAAAAGTAATCTGGGGCTGCTTCAGGGAAATCACAGGCACGAACGAAATGACTATGGAAACACATCGAGTGCAGAAGGAAAGAGAAAAACTTCACCAGTGAAGGTACGTCTTCGGGCTCTGCACTTTGCATGGCAACTTGTGAGCTTTCTGGAGGACAGACGTCACCAAATAAACACTTGTTGGCTCCTTGGCACTGACAGGTGGGAATAATCTTTCTCCCATTGCCACAGAGGAACCACGTGTCATTCGGGTTGGCAATACCTCACTAATGTACATGGAAATACGTCATCACGGCTAGAGAGGAAGGAACTTCTTACCCGTGGATGCTACCCATTCTGGCTCATTCACATGGAACAAATGGGAACTACGAAAGACATCCTAAATGTATCCACAGATCTAGACTGGGGACTGAAAGGGTTCATTCGCTCCATGGCAGGCAGTGGACACCTGACAAAGACGATAGTGTCCCTCCCTCATGAAGCTCACACTCCCGTGGAAGAAATGTATAAAACACTAGGGAACCGAGAAGAATGGGAAGCATGGGGGCATTTTCCTGTTTCTCTTTCTCTTCCTTCCCTTCCTTTTCTTTCCCCTCACCCTTTTCCTCCTTTTTCTTCAAGGTGGAGGGGGCATCAAATTATTTTACATCCACCAAGAAATGTTAGTATAAGCCTAGACAGAAAAGAACCACTCTCGCTGGACTGAATCAACAAGGCTCTGTTTTCCCTCCAGATCAATTCATCCCAGAGGTCCATCTTCTGCATCTAGGTGGATGGGTCTCCTGTAATCTGCCAGGAAGACCATGTTTATAAGACACTTAGTAGGTTGAAATATAAATGGCGCAATATTGGAAGAAGAGCTGGAAAACACCACCTGATTTAACTTTAACCACAAGCCCACCTTTTCTAATGTACATGGAAATACGTCATCACGGCTAGAGAAGAAGGAACTTCTTACCCGTGGATGCTACCCACTCTGGCTCATTCACATGGAACAAATTTAACTTTAACCACAAACTCACCTTTCGGTTTATAACACGGGATGGGAATGATACACTCTTCTTTGATGTGGAGCTTCAGTTGTGGGTTGCAGCCGCCAACGTGCTGTCCACGATGGTTGATACACAGCACGACCCGGTAACGCAGCCCTCGGCCACAAGTCACTGTGCACTTCAAGGAGGACAAGAGAAGCCAGTGAAAGTCTTGCTCACCAAGAGATCCACAAAGGTAACAAAGTCTCATGCAAAGGAAGAGCCGCTGACCTACATGAATATTAAACACAAAAGATGAGGTCACAGTGCAAGGAAAAAGTCGAAATGCCTGGAAATCTTTCTGCTCGGACATTTTTCAAATTTGAATAAAAATCGACACGACATTATTCAAAACAGTTCATGAGGATGAAAGAAACTTTTCTAAAATATCAATAAAAAAATCAAATTTGGATGAACCACGCTGGAGGATTACCTTCCTCTTCTGTCTGTAGAAATCCATCTTGCCAAACTACTGTGATGTGAAGAGGCTACCGAAGAATGTTCAGCCAAAAGTAAAAAGCAAACAAACAAACAAACAAACAAAAAACTCTAGACATTATCAAGCAATTAAAACTAATAAAAACGTTATGCTATTTTTTTTCCTGAATTTTTATGAAGTCCGTGCTGTATTTTGTTCTTGCTTATAAATGGAGTATTGTCATGTGACATCTAGCATGTCTCTTCAACTTAGCTACATGTGTTTGTGTGTAGTTTTTTTAATTAGACTTGATTTTTTAGGTTTTTAGGTTTACAGGATAATTGAGCAGAGAAGACAGAGTTTCCACATGTCCCCTCGCCCCGTACACAGCTCTCCCTGTTAGTAACATCTGGCTTGAGTGTGGTGAGGTCGTTACAATCCATGAACCAACACTAACGCGGCAGCATCGACTTAAGTCCAGAGATCACATCTGGGTTGTTGTCAGCTTCCAAACATCTGTCATTTCTTGCCATTTCTTTTCTCATTCTAAATGAACATTCATTCAGATACCCAACATTTGCGTTTTGCATTCTTTTATCTTAAAGAGTCACCTCCAATATGTATAAACTTGAAGCCCCACCAATCAACTCCTGAGAGGAGCTGAGAGTCCTAGTGCATCTGTGACAGAACAGCCACTGTCCTGCAGATGTGACGTCCCTAATCCTCCCCACATACCTGCATGTCAGTAGCACCATTCCCACTTAACGGGTGAGCAGATAGAAAGCCCACCACCTAAGAACCTTGCTCGAGGCTGTTTTGCTCTCACTTCATAAAGCACAAAGATTCTTTCCTGAGTCCATGATGCCGTCTGCATTGTCAAAGGCAAGATTTAGAGGACACAGGCCTTTTCCAGCATACCTGTGTCTCCAGGAAAGGCCGGATATCAGGTAACCTCTCTGATTCCATCAGGTCACTCATGACTACTACGCAAATAGTGCAAAAATTGAGTGATATCTAAGATTAGACCCTATGTCTCGGAAACTGATTCACCTACCCCAAATTTATCCATTCGAAATGCATGGAATCTTGGGGGGGGGTGGGTATGTTGGCTGAGAAAGAAAATGATATGACTATAAGATATAACTCTACTAGAACTGGCCATTCCTAAAGACTCTCATTTCCTACAAGACTACTGTCCCCTCTCCGAAAAGCTGCACGCTCACCCCAAAGACGGCCATCAGCGTTCACGTATCCAGAACTCCTCTTTGGAGCTAAACAGATCCGTAATGATAGCGAATCTCGAATGAATTTAATTTTGGAAAAAAAAAAGAAAAGTATGAAGTGACAAGGAAGTAAACAAGATGAGGTGGTTAACGGCCCTCTGTTTTGATGTCGTAAGTGGACACAGTCATGATATCGATGGGTCAGGGGTGGTATGACGGCTTTAATGCCAAAACAAAACATATGGGCAAAGCTTAGAAGAGCTGAAAACATGCTCGGCAGGTTGTAAAGTAATGTCGATTTTCGACCACAGGTCATGGCGTGATTTTTGGCATATAACTCAGGAGTTCAAAGAATGGAATGACTTTGCTCTAATAAAATCCTTCCGCCTCGGTCTACTTATTTACATGAACAAGCTTTCCTAATGTGTACATGCAAAACAAAACAAGAAATCCACAGTAAAATTAAGAATAAAATTACGGCTGAACCCACATCCTATTCTAGTAATGAACTATTTTTTTAAGCCCTATTCATCTTCTAGACTCATTTCAGATGAAAATCTACTTTCTGTGTGGAATCATGATTTACCAAAGTTTGAAATATATTTATGTTGTCTTGATTGTGTACTAAAATTAAATATAACTTCATCCAGGGGAACATTAATATTTAGAGCCTTATGACCAAAGGAATTTCAAACAATTCTAACCACTGCACATTTTCTTAGAGAAAAGCAGAATAATGTAAGCAATGAAAGACTTTAAAGCATAAAAGCGCATTATATGAGGACAAATTTCTGTGAAGGAAGTGTATTGAAAATGTGAGTCCAATGGGGAAAAAACACAAAATATCCAAATTCTTTAGGAAGAGCTTGTTCGTACGTTTTTTAAATGAAAGATGGCAACATGGCATTTCATCCTCCTGGACACCTTTTTTAAAAATGCTGTAACACATTATTTTAAATGTCAGCATTCATAACATATTAGAAATGACCTTTTTGATGTTCTTTTCATTTAAACTTGTGATTAAAAAAAAAAAAAAACGTTTTTAGGTGTCAACCTAAATATATATGAAGAGATATGTAATTTTCCAAGCATCTCTTTGGGGGCATGTGAACAAAAAAAGAACCAACGACATAGCAAATACTCATTACGGTCTGAGCCGTAATTAACAGCGCCCTGTGGGTCCCATCTCACCTGAGACCAGTCCATGGCGATCCACTTGGGGCAGTCGAAGAGATTGCACGCCTGCATGACCTTGGGCTTGGGCGCGTACATGCACTTCCACTCCTCCACCTGCAGGATCTCCCCGTGCATGGACTCCTCCACGCACACGAAGCTCCGCCTCTGCATGCCGCCTCCACAGGACGCCGAGCACGCCGTCCAGGGATTATGTTCCCAGCTCAAAAGCAAATAAATAAAAGCACGTTATTCATTTGTGGCTGGTGGGTTTGTTTCCAGCTCACAAGAAGGATCACAGAGGTGGCCGAGCTCAAGGAGCCTGGGGCATGGAAATGAAGACTGCAGTCTTCACGGCCATAAGCCAGCTCCGGGCGCAGGTGTGTAACGCCCTCGTCACCTTCCACGGAGCCACTGTGAGAACCAAATTATTTAAAATGCAGAGTGTGAAAGCAGCTTTAAGCTGTCTCTAAACTATAAAACACCGAAGGCCAGTATTTCTAGAGAATCACAGAAACTCAAAGTCAGAAAGGACCTCACGAGTCATCTAGGTGGGAAAAGGGGTCCAAATTTCTGATCACTTGCGATGCTTGAGCTCCCTCCTGGGCACCCCTCGCCCAAGACCTTCTCGACACCCCCGGTGTCGGCAAACATTGCTCTTGGAGGCAGCCTACCCCACCTAATGATTACGGGGCTGAAGTCTATTCTGCCTTAGCTCTCTCTTTAAAGGGTCTGCCATCCATCCTCCTACATTTTAACTACTGCGACACATCCTACAGTCCCTTGCAAACGACTTGGAGTAAATTACGAAAAGTAAAGGCATCACTCACCGAGGAAGAGGCTGGAAGTGGTCATAGGGCATGATCTCTTTGAATCCATCACTACAAATGAAATCGTTGTGACACAATCATTTCTAAATCAACGAGCACATCTATTAATTTGACTAGTATAGATGTGACATCCCAAAACACAGATCTCTTTCAAATGGAAAACTATGCAAAGTGCTATGAACAATTCACCCAAAATTCAGCCACCATCTCCTTAATTTCCAGAAACATCTCTGACATATACCATCCCCAGTTTGATAACGAAAATATAGGAAAGGCAACCAGCGGCACACGTTAATCAAACGGAAAAGGTTCTCTTAATTTAGTTCACTCTCTTCATTCCTCTTATTCACCTAAAAAGGTTATTATTTTGGTAAAATATATGAATGATATGAACACTGTCATATAGGTAGGACCTTCAGAAAAGCATTTTATTTCACAGACTCCGTCCTTTGAAAAGGTCTCTATTAATAATCATGGGACTACAGGAAATGGGCAGTTCAGTGACAGGAAATGAAACCCACTGAGAATGCTTCCTTCTCCACTTGCACACCTCCACGAGAGCCAACCAGACGGGATCTGGGCGATTCTGGGACTAAATACTGTGTCATTATTTTAAAATCCTCTAGCAAAGCCAGGAAACCTCCCCAGGCACTCCAAGTCAGCAGGTACTACATCATGCAACAGGGGGGTTCATGCACTGCCTTTACGCTCTGGTGTGAAAACTTGTGACTTCCTTGCACAACGCATAGCTATCCTGAATTTAATGTGAACGCTCCGGGAGTCCAAACGTGGTCATGGGTGACCTGACGGAAAAGCTAACAAGGCGAGTTCAAGATATTCGGGAACTGGCCCCATGGCGCCTGGAGGAAGAGATCTTTAATACCACAGATGCTGGAGATGCTCAGAGAGGTTCACTAGAAAGGGTTAAATAGGGCGGAAACACAGCCCACAACAAGAGAGAGCTTGGAGGCGAGGAGCCTAACTCCCACCGACCACGGTTAGCGACGCCGACGCCGGTACCCGCCACCGGTGCTGTGGAAGGGGTCGCTCGGCAAGGAGCGATGGGTGTCGGCTGCAGCCGATCTGTCTCTCCCGAGAACGAGGAGCGCGGGCAGTGGTGCTACCTGGAGGGGCAGGGGTCCATGCTGCACTCCCTCAGCTTGGGCTTCGGCTTCACGTTCTCGGGGTAGTAGTGGCAGTAGTGGTCGGGGACCACCCTCTTCAGGCGGATATCCACACACTCGGCCGAATTGAGCTGATAACCTGACGCGGGAGAAAGGAGATGGCTGAGTGTGGCACCTGCTTCGGTTTCACCTGGCAACGTTATCCCTCGTCACGCACGTTTTTAAAAATTATTCTTCTTTAAGAAACGGGGCGGTTCTCAACCCTGGCTGTATAACTCAACCGCTCGGGGATTTTTAATGTACATCGATGCCCAGATCCCCTCGCAGTCCGATGAACTCAGAAACCGGGTGGCTGGATCCAGGGATCGGTTTTGTTGTTGTTTTTTAAGGTTCTCGGGCTCTTCTACGATGACTAAAAGATTGCCAACGACTACTTGAACTGATTACGGTGGTCTCGGAACTTATAACGAAGAAGTTATACTAGAGAGCCCTTTGAAAAACGCTTGGACCTTTGTGCAGAAGGTTAGTTATTCTGTGTCCTGACTTCGTTGTCACATCTTGCTGTCGTCACAGCACCCAGAGACCTACTTAATGTTTACATGCCCACATAACGTTGTTTTGTGTGTATATCTGTTTTAACCAAAAAACTGACCCTGTCTTTTAAATCTTGGTCTGTTTTCTACTTTTCTGACTCAAGATTGCATTTTTGAGAGCCACTCTGCTCTGGGCTGTTGCTTCTTGTCTGCTGCGTAGTATTCCACTGCTTGCTGAAACCACAGTTCGCTGTTTGGCTGTTCTGGGTACTTCCAACACCAATTAACTTCTATAACTGGGGATTAAGCACTGTCTATACAGGGAAGTACAGAATCCATTCCCCTGTGTCTCCCTCTGCCTCACAGGCCTTTGAAGGGCAAGAAATGAAGACTTATTCCTAGCTCTATTAAATTCAGTTTGTACCGACTCTATGGAAAATGAGCATTCTACATGGATGAGCGCTATAAATTAAAAAAAAACAAACAAACTCACAAAGGGACACTTCCATTTCCTGAAAGAGCTGATTCCAGGTTTGCTGTCACCACAGAAATGCCACGTTAAGTTTTTCTCTTTTTTTTAAGGTCATTTTTCAAAACCAGAATGAGCTCTTCAGGGGGGTGGGGGGGAAGCCCAACGTTGAGTTCTCAGTCTCAGCCAATCGGTCTAAAGATCTAAAAATACACTAAAAGGCCTGATTGCCGCGAGGAATCTGATTTTACAAACCACTAGACAGTTTTCTACAAGTCATGGCTTGGATGGAAGCTGAGCATAGAAGGACAGACCGGTATGTATTATAAAAAGCGAGGGCGAAACCACAGGAACGAAAATCCAAATGGAGTCAATAAAATGTCACTCAGGTGCCAATCTCTGCCAGGAAGCCCACAATCTCAGATGGCAACGGCAAGCTGGTGCTTTCTCCAGACTGACCGCAAGGGTCCCACACAGATGATTTCAGACGAGACCAGGAAAATCCATCCGAGTGCCTTGGAGACCGGCAAGCTAATTTTCTCTATTATCCAAAAAAAAAAAAAACCTGCAAAATGCCATTTACACAAATCATGTAGATTTGATGACTAATATAATTAAATTTTCATAACACTTTCTTTGTGGCTTTTATATGCGTGTTTTCATCCCCCACAAACAAAATCGGAATGAGATTATAGCTCCTGGAATCAAAGAAAATTCTCTCTTCTAAATGGAAACATACTTCTGGAAGGAGATGCGGCACATCCGGGGGTTTATAATTTGAGGAGAGACAGTTAATTTTCCTCCTTAATTTTGGGGCAGTAGAGATAACTAAAAGGGAAAGAAATAAGGCAGGCTGCCTTCCTGTATCGTGAACAAAGTCTGCCAGTGTGCGGAAAAGCGCGGGCTGTAGGGGGACCCCCCCAAAAGCAGCCTCAAGTTCCCTTCACGTTCTCACGACCACTGCTGTCTTCGGTGCATGGTCTCACTGATAGGTGCTCCCATTTGCGGGGCCAGCCAGACCATCTGTGTGACCTTGGGTGCTCAAGGAAGAGACAGATCTACTCTCCTCTCAAGAATGTCACCAACCGAACTGAGCTGAATCCCATTATAAACACCCCTCCCACAGGGCAGATTCTCTTTTATCTTATGAGTCCAAATGGGAATGTCTTTCTGAAGAACTGCATGTGAGAGCCAAGGGATAAGTTAAAAAGAAAGAGATGTTTGTTTTTCTGCTGAGTAAGGATTCAAAAAAAAAGCCTCACCCTCTTGGAGGTTATAATTTGGGGTCCATGAAAGACTCATCTTCCCTGAAGCCGTGGCCCGCATGGGTCTAAGGAAGCGCGTGGGGTTGTGCTTCCGGATATAAAATACACATGAAGAAATCCACGGGTATGTCTCACTCACTCTAAGCCAGGTATGGATCTCATAACTTATCACGACAATGCTAGGATCAGGGACAGCCAAGAGTCATTTTTGACAAAATCAGGTTTAGATTCTGACATGGCAGATGATCCCCGAGTGCCCACTAATCGCCAGGCACTGTCCTGTGCTCCTTGACACAGTTCCTCATCTTGTTCCCCAACAATGCCACAAGGGGGATCATTCTATTTGACCCATGAGGAGACGAAGGCTCAAGAGGCTCAGAGACACCTTAGAGCGAATTTATGGCAAATCCAAAAAGGGGATCGAGACCCTCTGACTCCAACTCTACTGCTATTCCACGGTGCCGCGTGGCTTCTGGATGTGGACACTGGCGTGCAAAGTCTGGAGAGCTGGATTGGCCAAAGAGCTGAGGTCCGGGTTCAGAGAGATTCGTTGGCTCTACCCAGATCTCAACTCCAAGCCGTGTTTTACCTCGATCAACTTTAAGAGAGGGCCAATATTTTTAAAAATTCCCCTTAGAGCCTGCTGCAAAGTCAGCGACTCCAAGATCCGAAGGCGTGCTTGCCTCAGGACGATGCTTATGGTGTTCGATAAAACACGTTTCCCCCTCAGTTGGAACCGAGCGTCAATTGAGAGACGGTGAGAGCTGGCAGGGACCTTAAGATGATCCACCCCACTGTTTAGTTTCCATCGTGATTATTTTCGTGATCGTATTCTGGTTATGGAAAGAAATATCAGTTGCCCATCTAAGGTAGTAAGAGGATTTTTGTAAACGTGTTTAATTAAATTTTTAAAAGGTCCGCTTCAAGGAAAAAGTTCAAGTCAATAAGAGTGCAAGGGTAACACAGATATGGCACAAATAGTGGAGGGAGTGTGGCGACAGATGATACACAAAGATGCTGCTCTACGGAGAGATGGCTCTTCTGATCGGGTGCACCG
>NW_006430726.1:5001639-5009969 GCF_000325575.1 Pteropus alecto | reverse complement strand
CTAAGCGAAGGCCAAGCAGGACCTTCCTGTTACATTAACTAGCTTCCTTTCGCTTTTTGATAAATTTATACTCCTTATACTCTAAGGAAAGACAAGGTGGAAATCTAAGGGTTAGAACGAACAAATCTATGAACTTGATCGGCCTGGGCAAGTCGCTTGGTCTCTCCGTTTCTCAAGTTTTCCACAGAAAAATTAAAATGATACATGCTTTAAGGACAATCAAGAAGAGAAATGCAAGAACGCCTGCAAAACGTGTTTCCCGATTTTTACTGAAAGTAAAGGGTGTTTTGTAAATCCAGTTTTCTCGATTATCTTTAAGAATAAAGGCCAGGGCACATTCGTAAACACCACTGCATTCCAGGCTGCTGAGTGAGACCCCGTGCCATTACACACCTCCACGCTCATTTTAAAGTCAGCTTCACAATTGCAAATGTGTCCTTTCTAAATCTGAGCTCTAAATATCTGCGAACAGAGTCTGAGCCTCACCTCCTCCACACGTCACAGTGCAGGGGAAGAAGTCGGTCTGTCTCCACTGATGGCTGATGGGCTGGTAAAAGAAGAACTGGACCGTGCTGTCCTTGGCTGCGGTGTACCTGGTCTGGACAGACAGAACTGCGTTAACACCTCTGCATATACAATGAGCTCGTGCTTCCCGCACCTTCCATAACAAGGCGAATACACTTCACCTATGCAGACAACCACACGTCTGTCACAACCAACCATGGTACATGAAGATTCCAAGACTTTTAAGATATGATACTGTTTCCGTTAGATTTGTCACAAGTGGGTGCTCAAGAGATCTACAGCCAATCTCCTAGAAGTCATTTCTTCCAGATGATTCCATGCCCATGAATGAGTTCACAAAACATGTAGGTGGACTTTTTAAAAAAATTTTATTTATTTAACGTTCTTTTCTTCCTGAGACATTTGATTATAATGTGCACAAGAGCAGGGACGAAGGCTTAATCTGCGTTTGCTTACAGCATGGCACAGAAATAAATTCTTACGTTTTTAGCAATAACATCTTTAAGCAGCTCCTCCTGAAAAATCCTTCTGAAAGCTCAACCACAGACACTAGAGTGCACACCAATATCTGGTGTTTACACGCGAGCATTCTAGGACCTAAGCCTTGGATCCATGCGTGAAGGTTCTCATCCTGTCCTTGGGCCTACAGCTGTCCCTTGTCCCACTGGTCACTGGCAGGGCCATGGGGAGCTTCAGTGCCAGTAAACTCAGCTGTGTTCTTCCCTGGCTGGGGGTTGGCGGAAATTCAGATTCAGCTGTGACGAAACGTGTCATGACATGAAGGCCAGGACCATTCTGAGCTGGCTTCCCTGAGTTGTTGCAGACAGAGGTGGACGCCCTCTGAGGCCTTGTCCCCTGGAGGTTCAGGATGAAAAATAGAGCAGATGCTCCTTTTCTGCTCTGGGGAGTGAGTGCCATCATGTCTCACCACTTTGCTTCCTCTACCATGTACCTCGTCTTTACTGTTACCCACAATCCCCCGAGGCAGAGGGAGCCAACGGTCCACATCCAGGCGGGACTCTCGCTACAGGGGACGTGCATCCTGGCTATGGGGCAGCCTCTCCGTATTGTAGAAGAAACATCTTGATTTAGTCCCCCAAGCCTGGCCCTGAAAATGCCATGGGAACCAAATCAACTTACAAAAGCCTTCTCTCTCTCCATGAACCTGATTATTAAATCCTACTTTGATAATCAGAAGTTGAACATTAATGCTCACTCTTTGCATTCTTGCTAAAAACAGCCCAATCACCAACTACTACCTTCAAACCCCATGGCAGAGAGCTCCTCTGGGAAGAGGATGGTCAACTACACAGAATGGCAAGGGAGGGACATAAACAAACATTTACAAAAGCATATGACTCTTGCTTGATTAGGAAAACTGTTTTATAACAGTGGTAAGAAAACGAATTCAAATTCAACTACCTTACTTGGCCACGTCAAAATAATTCTCAAATTTATGGCATAAGTTTTTATATAAAACTTTTTTTATATGTGTGTACAAAGTTGTATGTATAATTTAGCTGTGAATTCTGGTGACCACTAGAGCAGTATCTGAACTGCTTTAACCAAGACATTTCTTTCGACAGACTCCATTACAGCAAAAATATGTGATATTTCAAAAGTTTCCACCTTTGAGGTAAATGGCAAACACTTAGGACGAGATGGAATTCTCATCAAGAGGCATGATGAAACAGGTAAATTTTCTTTTCCATTGGGCACTATTATGGGTTGAATTATGTTCCCTGGAGGAAGAAATATATATATATATGTTTCAGGCCTAACCACCAGAACCTCACAATGTGATCTTATATGGAAATAGGGTCTTTCAGATCTAGTCAAGTTAAGACGAGGTTATCAGGGTGGTCCCTAATCCAGTGTGATTGCTGTTCTTATTAAAAAGGGAAATTTGGACACAGAGGCAGATAGCCGCAGAGGGAAGGTGATGTAAAGACAAATGGATAATGTCTGAGACGACAAGAAGCTAGGAAGGGGGCATGAAACAGATTCTCCCTCAGGGACCTCAGAAGGGACCATCCTGCCCACACCTTGATTCTGAAATTCTAGCCTCTGTAACCATGAGACATAAAAGCCTGTTGTCTAAGCCACCCAGTTTATGGTGCTTTGTTACAGTAGCCTCGGAATCCAATGCAGGCTCTGCATCTAAAAACTGTGTCTTGCTGTGTTTTGAAACACTGGCGAATCTATAAATTCAGCCACTGTCCGCACCGCATTGCAAGGCTGCAACCTATTACTTGAAAGAAAGGAAAATGGGCCGTTTCACATCTTCTCGTTCACGGATAAGTCAGAATTCTCCTGAAAGAAAAGAGACTCTATATAGGTAGAGAACACGAGTATATCTAGAACTTGCGTAGCTGAAAACTACTGGAAAAAGCAATCAGGAAACACTGTCCTACAGAAATGCAAAATATCTAAATGGGAGAAAGATGATAGACAACTGGTATAAAAAGGAAAATTTCAGAGCACGAGGAAAAGATTTTTTCCTGCCTGAAGACGGACATATTATGTTTTAAAAGAGAGAAAAGCCACCAGCAATCGTTAAAAATAGTTAACCATAGAAAGAGACGTCTTTATCAAAGCCACTTATTAGATTATTCTCATAGGCATATAGTTAAAGCTGATATTCACAAACATCTACTCACACATGTAAATGTTCCACTAATTCTCACGGCATCAATAGTGCTAACCCTAGGATCCAGGCAACAAAGCAGTGCCAATTACCTGATCAAGACTCTCTACTGCTACTTGGTGGTGACATGCACACGCTCTAGAAGCAAAATGAGACCTCAGGGGCTCTAATCCAAAATACTGACTCAGCAGTGCTGGGACAAAGGTCACCCACGAGAACCAGAGTATTCAGGAAAACAAGAATATGGAGTGAGAAATCCGCAGGAAAGAAGGAAAAGCTCAACTTTCAAGAATGATCCGATCATGAAAACTTAGCTTCTTAAGGGGTAGAAAAAAGAAATTTTTGTCTCCCTTGTGCAGTGAGTGGCTAAACTTCAGAATCGGAGAAACGATAACCACATAATAGTCTAGCACCCCACTGACGTCTTCACATCTAACGCTCTCCGTAGGAACATAGTACTTTTCACAGCTCATGTATTGACAGCCCATGGAATGAAGTGTATTCTATGAACCGTGTGAAGGGGGGAAGGAGGCGCCTCAAGACATCTCAGGGCACCCATGACGGAGCCATATGAGGCCTGAGCAAGCAGGGCGGGTCCTCATGTCCTCATGCCCCCCGGGTTCACCCAGCTCTGCCATTTTTAAGACCAGCTGCTCCTGAGACATGGGGATGGAAAGATACACAGTGGAACACTTGGCCGTCCTTCAGCCGTGACCTCACGTGCATGTTCGACCTCCCAAAGTACAGCCACGCCTTCAGTGCACGATGGGCTGGGGGACATAAGGGCAAAGACTGCCTTCCCTCACCAAAGCACAGCCTGGTAGAAACAACAGTGTTCCAGGTGGCGGGGGAGGGGAACCCATGAAAGAGGGTGTTTCCTAGAAACCCCCATCCTGTGGACTTGTACGTCTGGGAAAAACCACATCGGAGCTGTTCGTGCCTCCTGTTTTACCAGACTTTCACTCAGCAAGCACGCCACGTCCGTGGGAGTCGAGGGCTGTGAGCGTGAACACCAGGCTCTGCTCACGCATGCGTCAGCCGGGGCTGCGTGCAACGCCCGCTTCGGTAAATATATAGTTTTTAAAACCTCTTCACTCAAGAGAGATCCAATGCTTTCCCAAAGCTGAAGTCAAA
This sequence comes from Pteropus alecto, assembly GCF_000325575.1. Lineage (NCBI taxonomy): Eukaryota > Metazoa > Chordata > Mammalia > Chiroptera > Pteropodidae > Pteropus > Pteropus alecto. The sequence continues at coordinate 5,005,663 of NW_006430726.1, read as the reverse complement.
GACCAGAACTGTGGATTAAATCCGGAACCGGAACTCTGAGACAGGGAAACAGAAGAGAGAATCCTAACGCAGATGGCGGCGACGTGCTGCTGCAGGTGTTCAGTCGAAGGTGAGTGTACGACCAGGCCAGGAGATGTAAGACCATTTCTGATTAGGCAGGTGATATGCACCTGGACTCTTTAAGAATTACTTTAAGTCTACGGCCATGCCACCCTGAACAAACCTGATCTCGTCTGATCTTGGAAGCTAAGCATGGTCGGGCCTGGTTAGTACTTGGATAGGAGACCACCTAGGAAGACCAGGTGCTGTAGGCGTAAAAAAATTTTTAAAAAAAAATAAAGGATTGTAAGGTGACAAGGTCCTTGGCATCTGTGAGGTCAACCAAGGGTTGCCTCGCCTAAAAAGAATATAAATAAATAAATAAATAAATAAATAAATAAATAAATAAATAAATAAATGAATGAATGAATGAATAAAATAGAATTACTTTTAGTATTAAAATATTTTAAGTAAAACTAAGCTCACTTCCCCAAAGCACCTATCCCCTCTAAAATAGCCATTTCTTGAGCATCTTCGGTGTATCCTTCCAAATCTTAAAAAAAAAGTATACACACATATGCATATTTATGTGTGCGCATATGTGCATGCGTGCATGTATATGCACAATTGCGGAAATATATAGTTTATGTGTATGTATGTTTGTGTGCATGGTGTCGACAAAGAGCATGTATACTACAACCAAACGATATCCTGGAAAGTTAACCTTTGGCTATTTCTCTTACCCCATCATTGTATTTATGTCTCCTACCCAGTCAGAGATCTTCGAATCAATTTGAGAAACCTACAGATACTCTAGAAAAGAAATTAAAGAGAATTTTTTTTAAAAAGTGTGTGTGTGTGCGCATGTGTATAGGACTTGAGAATCAAATGGGAAACCCTAAATGAAGTAAGACAAGCATATAATTTAGGCATAACAATGGGCCAGAGAGAGGGGGCAGAAAGAAAGAGAAATGACAAGCACTGGTCCCCAAAAGCCTTTTGCAGCACTGCTGTCAAAAACGGTCCTTAAATGTCTCCGAATGGCAGCCGACACTTACGCCTTTAAGATTAGGGACCCACGAGGGGGTGGTGGGAACCCAGGCAAACGAGAAATCATGCTCTGACGCCAAGGGCAGCTGTCACCAGCAGCACCTGATGATTGCTGTGGCACAGTGCAGATCTTCCCACTTCTAAGGAGAAGCAGAAACCACCTGGCGTTTGTAAGGTGAAACCTCTGGTCTCTTGAGGGCTGACCATTTAAAATGACATAAGGGCAAAGACTGCCTTCCCTCACCAAAGCCCAGCCTGGGAGAAACGACAGTGTTCCAGGTGGCGGGGGAGGGGAACCCAAGTTTCACAACAACAGCCCAGTGTGGGCCGACGCCTGGCTGGTCACATGGCAGGCTGCATGTGCAGCACGGGATGGCGGTCTGCAACTCGCGGATAACTCCACGTGTCCTTCTCTGCTGGCACGACCGACATCATGCCAAGCGGAGACACGGTCCTTTTGAAGGTACCGGGTCTTTTCATAGGTAAAGTCAGCCTTCGTAATTAGGACTATTTTCTTCCTTTCCTTTCCATTTTGGAGTGAGTTTGTGAAAAGGGATAGGACAACCTCCCACCCCTCGACCCTTGCCTTTTCCATTTCTCAGGTATTCTCAGTTTTATCAGGAAAATTTCATGTTGGGTCACCTTGGAAATACATGAGCTACTACATTTCATATCCTCTGAGGGAGGATATAAAGATGCTTCTGATTTACCCAGAGAGGGAACACAATAGGCTCACGGTTACAGGGAAAAAGAATTCTTCTGAAGGCACCTTGCGACAGGGGCTCAGACGAGTGCCCACCATGAGGTACTGTCTGGGGGGACAGAAAGGAGGCTAAGGAACCAGCCTGTCTTCTCTGCTCTCCTGCAATAGCACAGAACTGTTTTAGGACTTTGGAGCACGTAGCCCCTGAGCACTTCACCAAACTCCATCGAGAGGTTATAAATACGAAAACAATCTTTCCCCCATCAAAGTGACATTTGTTTCTTAGCTAACGAGGTTTTAGAGCAGAAACCTGAGACAGATGGACGATTATTTTTGGAATCGAAGCCAGGATGGAAATAGTAACGGTACCTGCTCCACGTAAAAACAATCATCGGTGACTTCCTGCTGGACGCACGGATTTTAAAATTCAAGATGTGCTGAGCTTCAGGGCCCTGAAGTTTTATAAAGATCACCCTACCTTGAAGATGAAATCAGCCATGAGAGGTCCTGGGATCTTAAAGGTTTGCCTCTCCGAGCCTCTCTGCAATTCAATCGTCGTGTTTTCCACAACAAAAACTCCGGAGCTGTTAAAGCTGTGTTCTCCTTTGTTTCCTTGAAGTGTTTTCGATTCGATAACTAAAATGTAAAGATAAAACTTGAATGAGAGAACTGTCTTTTTTCGAACTGACATGACATCACATCAGCGTCAGGTGCATCACGTGACGTTTTGGTATTTGTACCTATTGCGAAAGGATCACCACGGTTAAATCTCGTAAACATCCATCCCCACACGAGCTCACGACTTTTTTCTTATGCTGAGAACTTTCCAGAGTTTCTCTCTTAGCTACTTTCAAATACACAATACGGGATTGTTAACTGCAGCCACCATGCTGTATATTACATGCCCAGGACTTACGTTAAAACGGTAAGTTTGTACCTTTCAACACCATTGACCTGCTCTGTTCACCTCCCCACCCCAACTTCGGCCACCACCCACCTGTTCTAAATGTGAGAACTACCCTAAAATCGTTTTTTATTTCGGAAAGATGTTTTACTACACATATAGCCTCAGATACTAGTACAATATCAACACATCCACTCATTTTACAAACCTTGATTCATATCGGTGGAATAAATATGGAAGTTTTTCGATCGACCATGTCAAGGAGCTAACAAGATGCTAAGTCCAGTGAGGTCTATTCAATCCTTTGGAGCCACTTCTACCATAAAAGGAAGGAGAATATGTCTCTTTCTTTATATATAGATAGATAGATACAGATAGATAGATATCTAGATAGGTAGATATATATCTAGATACAGATAGATATATATCTAGATAGGTAGATATATATCTATCTGTATCTATAGATATATATAGATATAAATGATATATATATGATATATATAGATATGAGATAGCTATTAGTCCAAGTAAAGCTATATTATTCCTTTCCTCACCCATTCAGAAGCTCTTAGTCCTTTCTTTAGACAAAATCACAATGAATCTTGAATTTTTCTAAACCTTTTATTTTGATATAATGACAGATTCACAGGAAGTTGCAAAAACAGCAGAGAGGTCCTGTGTATCTTTCATCCAGTTTTACCCGACGGTGGCATCTCATGTAACCATGGCACCGCATCAATACCAGGAAACACTGACATCGGTATCCTGGGCCCTCCAGGCCTGTGCCACGCGTCACTGCAATCCCACGTCACCTCCACCACCACACAACTTTCCTGTCACCCTAAAGACCGCTCCCGGGGATGCTACCCCGTGCTTCACATTTGCTTTCACGCCAACGGAAGTGCTTCCACACGCTCTGCGGAAAAGCGATCGCCGGTCGTTTCCACGTAGCATTCCTCCTTTATTTACATCTCTTTCTTTCTTTCCCCCTTCCTTTTCCTCTCTCCTTTTGTAAATGTCACCGTACTTGGCGGGCCTGGTGAGAGTGAGAGAGGCAGTCAGCTCGGGCCTCGGCGCTCTCCCCGGCTCACTGCTCTCCCCGGCTCACTGCTCGGGATTTTCACCGCCACGCTTCCAAGAGGAAGAGCCAGGGCAGACGATCCCCCAGGTCCTGTCCGACCGTGCAGCCTGCACTGGAGTCATTGGTGTTCAGAGTTTCTTTATCGAGCTCAAACATAGGACACGACAGAACCCCGAACTCCACGTGGTCTCAAACTTAAAAATGGGGAGCTGGTAAAACACCAGCACACGGCCCCGCGTTCGGAACG
>NW_006430726.1:4997796-5001469 GCF_000325575.1 Pteropus alecto | reverse complement strand
GACAGACGGCGTGACCGGCACAGGAGACATCTCCCATTATCCCTGGCAGGCAGGCTGGGGAATTTTCTGGGAAGATTCAAAGGTTGGACATGAGCTCCTTGATCTGCAGGAGTCATTAGCGGTCAAAGAATAATGCTGGCGACTCCCAGACACACAAAACCCCAACCACTTTGGCGCTGGAATCCACGACCACAGTAGATTTTTAGAAAGTGTCAGATTAAATTCATTTCCTAGTTCCAATGAAGATATAAAACTGAGTGTCATAAAGTGAGTTGTCAGTAAAAATGAGATGGGAAACTGGAGGTAGTAAGAAGGCCCCCCCCAGACTGGATGAATTAGCCCTCTAAAGTAACAGAGGGAAAACGGTGAGCGTTCAGGAAAGCAGCAAAACACAAAATGCAGTGGGCCAAACTCCGTCCTCAGAGAAGGCAGGCAAAACACCAAGTTTCTAGGCTGGAGTCTGGCCCGAAGCGACTCGGCTGGATTTAAGCAGCGTGCAGTGGATTCCACGGCCGTGTAACTGCCTTACCGCCACGCTAACCCTCCGGGTCACGGCTCGCCAAGTTTCGCCCGACGTGGCGCTCTCGCAGGGGTGTGTGTGTGTCGGCGGGGGGCGGGTGTGTGTCAGAATCTGGGAGGAAGGAACGACCCGTACGACACCCCTCCTCCACACCGAAGGCCAGCGCGGCTGTTAAGTTTCCTTCGGTGCTTTGCTTTTCCGTGTCACGTCTGTCTCGTGATTCCCGCATTGCCCGAGATCTTCGGTGACGAGGATCTACGTGAGAAGGCGAGGAGGAAAACCAGTTTTCGGCTGCGGGTGACGCCCACGCCACTCCTCCACCCCTGCACCACACGCTGATCGTCAGAGAGCTTCATGCCAGTTCCTTCGCGAGGCTTCCAGCTCTCTGAGTCACAGACCCTGGTCGCAGGTAAGAGGAAGAAGAGGCAGGTGTTCCGACATCCCTTGTGTACAGGGGTCGAAAAGGGGAGAATAAAGACCGGTGCAGTGATCTGATGAAGGTGGAGTTTGCAGCTGCAACTAATTCTGAGAATGTGGATTAACAAGGCCACGGTGACAAATCCGCAGGACGAGGATTTGTGACAAATCCGCAGGAGCTCACCAAAAGGTGTCCTTTTTGTGGACGGCAAACCTGCTCCTCTGCAGTGCCTGTGCCTCTTAAAATAAATGACAGAAAAGGAGTTTGCGGACGTCGACAATTCAGATGACGCGCTGCCCCACGGGTACATTTGGGAAGCTTTTATTAATTTCGGGCACCCATTCTCACGGACTTACTGCAGCCCTGTGTTGTGACAACGTGTGACTCGTGGCTCACGACAGCTACACATGCACCCCCTTCGGTTCTTCGAGCTTTCTCTGACCCCTCTGTGGTTTCTGCAGCAGAACGGCTAATGCGGGGTGGAGACCCCCAGGAAGCCTACAAACGCCCCACGACTGTGAAGGGTTCCGCAGTGTTTTGCAGCGCTGCCCACGGCTGACTTCCTTCTCCTCTCTAGGCTAAGGATGGTTGCAGAGGACAGCGGAGGAAGAGACACGTCGCCTCGAACAGGTAAAAACAGAATCAGAAACCAAGACCCTCTGAAATCTCCAAATCTTCCCAACTCAAGTCTACATGGACGTCTTTCACTATTTTGATCCACATTAGTTATTTTTCAAAGAAATGATGACTGACGGATGATTGATGCTTCTAACTGCTTCCAGTTGCAGGGCTTGCACTGAGAATGATCAGCCCAGGCTTCTTTCCAAAGGCACAAAGGTCATGCTAACCAACCCCAAAAGGTCTTCCTTAAATTCCGAGAGGGCCCCAGGAAGCACTGTTGTAAATGCATCACACTCGAGCTTACAGCGGAGTCACACTTTACGGCGTGTGTGCACTTACTCAGCATTCGTCACCTTCGATTGGTCATGACACAGCGTCCACGTTTGCATGTATACACTTCCATCTATGGTCATCGGACAAAGACTTAGAGGACCCCCCAAAAAACTTCTAATCAATAATGGAGGTTTTCCACTCGTGGCATCGTGGCTTCTCAGGTTTATTGCTAGTGAAACCTTTAATGCTGGTTTTGCTACAGCAATATCTGTTTTGCGGGACCCTCTGGTAGCTTCTATTCTTGAAGGGGTACACTGCTGAGGACTCTGGGGCTGTGTGCTAGCTGGAATGCCGGGGGCCAGACTAAGGGACGTGGCTGGGAAGTTTAGGTCTGGACACTAAGATGTTCAGATCTGCACTAGGATCTGTGGCAGGTAAGATGGACATCCTGTAGTTAAATTTCATTCCACAGTGAAGAGACTGACATCAACGTCACTGGCTGTTTTCGGCCCTTAATCCCGCCTTTTGGAGGGTTGTGGTCCAGGCAGATCTTAAAAGAATGATTTATCACTGCAAAACAAGCTGGATTTCAGGACTCTATCTTTATTAAAAATAAGAATCCAGCAACTAGTTGTATCAATCAAGAAAATGAAACGGCTTTATAGTTAGATGACCAGAAATGTTAAGTCCTTTGCAAACAGCGCTGTCCACCACTTCGAGTCAACTGTGAGACTTCTCAGAAGGAGACGTATCCTAAGCAACAGATCTGTCACCTTCGGAGAGAGGGAAACATTTCTGAACCCTGTTCTTGGGACAGTGCCAGTTTTGAGCATGAAGTCATGTTTAATATGCCGGAACATATATACGCACGTAAATGAATGTCACGCTTCAAAGTAGTCACCTTTACTTATTCTGTTGACGGTCCACTTATTCTGTTTATAGAACCTATACAACTTTTTCTGGAGCTGAATTTTTTGGGCATTGCCTTTCGTATCATGAGAAAAAACAGGCCCAGTCACGGCATATAGTTTGCTTTTTAAAACATCTTTTTGATGTCACGTAAAATTCACATGCCACACAAGTCACCTATTTCACGTGTAATTTCACGGGAGCTATGAAACCATCACGACCACCTATGTTTATAACATTTTTGTCATCCCCAAAAGAAACCCCATACCCACTAGCGGTCACTTTCCTCATTTCCCCCCAAACCATCCCATCCCCTGGGCAGCCACCCATCTACTTTCCACCTGCGTAGATTTGCCTGCTCTGGACGTTTTCTATAAATGTGATCACATAAGCCCTGGCCTTTTGCAACTTGATTCTTTCACTCAGGATAAGGCACTCAGGGATCTTCTACGTTGTAGCATGTGTCAGTACTTCCTGCTTCGTTGTAGCCAAATCATGTTCCACATTCGCCACATTTTATTTATTAATTCATCAGTGGATGGAGAGCTGGGCTGTTTCGCTTCACGGCTGTTATGAATGATGTTGCTATGAATATGCAGCTCTTCATATTTTTTAATCCCAAAATGGTATTTAACAACGTGATCACTCAAATGATTCACAGCGCTGGGGTCTGAATGATTCTGACCTGTTTTCAAAAACTGAATTGGCGTTTACAAGGAGGAGAGTCGGCAAGAGCCGTGGCCCTTACGCCATTTTTAAAAGCTTTAAAACATGTTTTGTCCCCACAACCACTTTAAGGGTAAGAAATGCAGTGGCCATATAACCCTGGTCACCTTTCCAATGACAGTTTCCAGAGAATAGTTTTGATGCTTCATTGCAGAGAAAGCCTTGAATGAAATGACCATACACGGCTGGAATCATTTAGTATTTTC
>NW_006430726.1:4925346-4997768 GCF_000325575.1 Pteropus alecto | reverse complement strand
ACAAGTCAAATAATAAACTTAAGAGTAAATAAAAAGGCTTTCCAATCACTGCTCACTCCCGCTGTCACAAAGACTGTCTCTTGTTTCCTGAATTTAGATCATAATAAACTACAGAATTTCTCTTGCAAGTTTTCGATCTATGTTACTGGTGATCTTAAATATTTTTATTTAAACATTCTAAGATAAACTTTTCTCAAAGGACATTTCTGGTTGGAATATTAGTTGTGGATCCAAAATACGCCCACACATACACACAGACACACGCACACACACACGCACGCACGCACACACTTAGAAGCTACCAAAAATGTAAGATGCTTCTGGCCCTGACAAATTTTAGTAATTTAAAAATCTAAGTGGCTCAGGGGCAAAACAAATGGCAAAATATGCAGCACTTTTATCCAGTGAACCTTGATTAAAGTGGCTCTAAAATAGTTCTAATAGTGTTTTGTACTTTTTAGAAGAAGAGAAAGCTGAACACAGTAAGCTCCTCCAAGACCAGGGGTCCAGTCTTGGCAGAGATCCATTTTCCTTCAAAAAAAGACTAAAGAAGTCCAGCCCGTGGCCACGGGGAGACCTTGAGAGAGAAGGGGACACACTTTGGTATTTCCAGTTCCTTAAGATTCCAAAAGATCAGAAAAATGACGACAGGGGAGATGCCACCTGACTTTGGCCAAAGTCCTCTACCATTTCGCACTTGAGGAAAGCAGTGTCTTCCCCGAGATCATGATACGTCAGCAGCAAAGCTCACCCTCGTCGGCTACATTCGCTGATACGCTTTTGAGCTTTAAACTTGGTTTTCTGTTCCAACCTGCTGAGACCTCCAGCCCACTCTTGAATCCTAGCGTACGCTCCACGTAAAAATAGCTCCTGTCACATACGACTTGATTTCCTTTCCCGTGATGGGGATTAATCCCAAACTGGTATACTTCCCACTGGAGCATGGAAACAGAAAAATTCAGGGTTTGATCTATGTCCCCATGGATATCATGACTATTTCAGAGTCAACGTCTGTGAGATGTTTGTCAACACACCCATTAACACAAAGAAAGATAACTTTTTTTTTTTTTTGAGAATTAAACTTTCAGGACAGAAAACAAGGCTAAGATTAAATTCTACTTACAGAGATGTGCAGGTCCTTTTGCTGTGATTCTCACACTCCGACTTCCCAAAGGAACGGCAATTACATTTTCTTCTCCTAGGAGTTGATACGAGATGAATGTAAAACTTGCACACTGAAGCCCCATAAAATAAGCAAGTCAATCGGAAAGGGGGGCATACAGCTCATAAAGCCTAACCTATTTACTATCATGCCCTTCACACACACACACACACACACACACACACACATGCACACACACACACACATACACACACACACACACAAAGGTAATTGCCCCCTAAAGATCCTGGTGCCTGGTGCTCTTACATATTCCGAAATCAATTTTCATGCCCACATAATAATTCAAGCTCATATATAAAAATTTGTCTCACGTGTCCCCTACTTGAACATTAAACCTGTTACTAAATGACCCCAATATTTTATCAGCGATATAAATTCCTTCGAGTAGACATTTTTCATTTGTTTACCTTCTAGAGGACAATTTTTTTGGATGGAAAAACTCTGTGGTGAAATCGTTTGATCAAAGGATGTCACTATTTGTTGACTGGTTTGCAAGTTTTGATTAAATAAAAACATATGTTTATTATTGAAAATTTGAAAATGCAAATAGGCAAAAAGGAATTAAGAATTATCAAGATGTCCCCTATTATGGGAGGGATTAAACAAATAATGGCACATCCTACTAAAGAATACGGCAAAACTGATAGAAGTAATAAGAAACTATCTGACATGATGTAGAGAGATTGCCAACATATATATTGATGAATTAGAAAAAAAAAAAACAAGATGAAAAACAATTTATATGGACCATGATTTCCTGAATAAGACACCAAAAGCACAAGTAACGAATGAAAAAAAAAAATAAATGGACTACATCAAAATCAATCTTTTGTGCATTAAAGGACATTACCAACAATGAAAAGGAAACCCATACAATGAAAGAAAATATTTGTGAGTCATGTATCAGATAAGAGGTTCATATCGACAATATACAGAAAATTCTTACACCTCAACACCATCACCAAAAAACCACCCAATTTAAAAATGGGCAAAGGATTCAAATAGGCATTTCTCCAGAGTAGGTAGAGAAATGGTCAATAAGCAAATAAAAACACTCTCAACATTGCTACTCATTATGGAAATGCAATTCGAAACCACAGTGAGATATAATTTCACATATATTAGGATGACCATTATCAACAACAACAAAAAAATAAAAACTCATCACCCACTCCCCAAAAAAACAAGTACTGGTCAGAATATAAAGAAATCGGAACCCTTATGGGCTGCTGGTAGGAATATAAAATGATTCAACTGCTATGAAAAACATTCCTCGAAATTTAAATATAACCACGATCCGCCAATTCCATGTCTGGGTATACACCCCAAAGACTTGAAAGCAGGACTCAAACTGATATTTGCACACTCACGTTCACAGCAGCGCTCTTCACAAGAGCCAAGGGTGGAAGCAACACAAGTATCCATCACAGATGAGTGTATGAATTCCAGGTGGTCAATATATGTGATGGAATATTACTCAGCCTTAAAAAGGCAGGCAGTTCTGACACACACTACATAACATGGGTGAACAGGGACACTGGACATTCCTGGTAAGTGAAATAAGCCAGCCATCAAAGGACCAATGCCGTAGGAGTCCACGTACAGGGGGCACCGAGATCAGTTGAGTCCAGAGTGGCAGAGAGTAGAATGCTTTGGTCACCAGGTACTGGGGAAGGCAGGGATGGGAGGGATTATGCAGAGAGTACAGAGTCTCAGTTCTGGAGAGAGAGGGTGGTGATGGCCACACAACTACGTGAATGTACGTAATGCCACCAAACTGTACGCTTAAAAGTGGTCAAAACAGTAAATGTCATGTAATGTATATTTAACTACAAGAAGAAGCTCCGTGCATAGACATAAGAATTATTGTGATACTACAGGTAACTTAGAAAGCTTTCCTGAGCTGAAGGTAACTTATTTGGGCAGGTCGACTAGGCTTATCGCTCTCTTACAAAATCTCCGTGAACTTGGGCTATCGGGTCTTTGAGAAGCATTTGTCTTGTGTGTCTGTGTGTGTGTGTGTGTGTGTGTGTGTGTGTGTGTGTGAGTGTGTGTGTGTGTCTGTTCCAATCATCACCCACTGACAATTACACACGTGAGTAAAACCTGTCAGACTAGAACCCCTGGCATCTTATTTTAGTACAACGGTCCAAATGTGGGGGAAATTTTTTCCCTGGGGCAGAGGGCGATGAACTGGAGCGGCTGGCGACAGCGACATCATGCTTGGAGAAATACACACTGCAGGCAGCTGGGCGGGGCTCAGAACGGAAGCAGCCAATAAGGGGACCCGCTTCAGGCCTTAACATCCTTAGATTCTGTTCAGTTCTGTCACTCTCCAGAAAGTTCTCCTGCCCTACTCACAGGAATCCTGACCCAGAAGTGCCATGTGAGAGCCAAGATGGGAGGCGGCCCATCTCCGGCCTCCCAGGCGATCCTGGTGCCACGTGTCTGTGACCACGTTTTGTGTGGCACCGATGACTGACGCAAGGGATGTGGTCAGGGAAAACGCCAGGCCGTAGGGACTGGAAGGGAGGATGGTTCCATCGTCACAAGCCTGTGGGCGTTTCTTCACCTTTCTGCAGGAAATGGCACAGCTGTAGTGCGGACCGGAAAGAAAGTGAGAACCCTGCTGAGCGAGAGGACTTTGAGGGAGGGACCGATGGCACCACGTGTCTGTGGATGAGGCTTCGGCGTGCTTTCTGAGGGAAACAGGAAGAAGACTGCGAATGGGCTTTGTGCAGGCGGCTTCGGCTGAGCGGCAGGCACAGGAGACGGTAGTGTGAGGAATAAATGATGATAAACTCGAAGCAGGAAGCGTAAACAGCTTTCCAAAACCCTGGCAGTAAGGGTAAGTGACAGATCAGAGTGGCCGCTGGAGACGTGGAGAGTTAAAGATATAGACATACATATGCACCAACATACACACGCGTGCGCGCGCACACAGACACACACACGCGTTTCAAAAATTATACTCTTATTTTTAAGATAGAAGAAATTTGGTCATGCTGATGCCTGATTGCGGGGCAGGGAGAGAAAGAAGCTGAGAGAGGTATGAGGTCTCTGAGGAAGCAGAGGGGGTGGGATCCAGAACCCAGATGAAGGGGTCAGTCAGCCTTGGAAGGAAGACAGACGCTCACGCCTCTGCCGGAGGAAGCGAGGACTGGGCGGCAGCTGCTGTAGGGCGAGGCCTCCCCGGCGGTTTGTTTCGCTGAGACCTATTTACTAGTATTTTTGCAATCTTCTTTAGAGGCAAGCATAGAATCCGTTTTTAATGGCCCGTAAATGCAGTATATGCCCTCGGAATGCAACGCTCAACACATAGCTGTTAATGGAGCATTAATTACATTATGTGGATCCTAACACGTAATTTTGACGGACTTAAGTGTTTTAAAGTCTCTCTCAGTAGTTTCAATTTCTTCTTATATATCCGTAGGATTTTTTTTCTTTATATATTTTGATGTAATGGTATTTGGTCACAAAATTTTAAGACTTTTTTTTTTATTATCAGTGGATATAAAATATTCATCCTTGTACTGTTTTGCTTTAAATCCGGCTGCTTCTGATATAAATATTGCTACCATGCTTTCCTTGTCTTACCTGTTACAATGAGCCACTTGCAAATCCCACATGGCCTCATGCTAAATCCCCCCGCAGTCTGGAGCCAGATTGAGAGCTGAAGGCCAGGAAGAAGGAAGGAATTGACTGTAATCACAGCAGGAGAGCAGGAGCAGGCTTCTTCTGCGCTTCGGGGAAGGGTACAGACAGACCCTTGAAACCTCCTACCACAAATTCACAGATGGGACTGCCAAGCAGGTCTGAGTCTGAAGGTGATTTAAAATACTATAGTTTCTAATGGTAGAGAATCCAGCGGTTGAGAACATACCAGGTGGAGAAAAGGCTTCTTCTCCATTCCATCCTACAATGTTGATGGCAGCAGGTGCGCTTTTGGGAACGTCCAGATTTGCTGGTGGTGGTGGTGATGGTGGTGGTGACGGTGGTGTTGGTGATGGTGGTGATGGTGGTGGTGTTGGTGACAGTGGTGGTGGTGTTGGTGACAGTGGTGGTGATGTTGCTGATGGCGGCGGTGAAGGCGGTGGTGTTGGTGACGGCGGTGGTGATGTTGGTGATGGTGGCGGTGATGGCGGTGGATGGTGGTGGTGTTGGTGACGGTGGCGGTGATGTTGGTGGTGATGGTGATGGTGGTAACTGCTGAATACTTTCATTATTTGGAACTATTCTAAAACTTTTAATTAAAATTTGGAGTAAGAGATCTTTGATACTGCTAGCCACTATGCCGTCTTCCGGGGTCCCCTCTTGTCACTCTTTCAAGTCTGTTGCATCATTTTCAGTTCCTAAACTACTGTGAGAGTCAACAGGGAATAGTGGATAAGCTCACAGCCTGTGGAGCCAGAAAACCTGGGTGGACGATCAGCTCTGCTGCTCACAACTGTTGTATGTGACCTTGGGCACATTTCTTGCCCTCTCTGTCCATCTGTTATGTCTACAAGAATATTTGTTTCAGGCGGTTATTGAGGTAATATGGGACAAGGACTTAGAAGACAACTTAACTACCATGCTGAGCGCTTGCTCTGCCCCCAGACAGGATGCTAAGTAACCTGAGATAAATTACCTCATTCATTCTAATAAAAACCCCTTTCTACAATTAAGAAAACCGAAGTTTTGCAAGTTTAAGTAACTTGCCCAAGATCACATTTCCTAATCAGTAGAGCTGGGTTCAGAGCTAAAGTTGACACTCTTAAGCCTTCTACCGTGAGACCAAGTTATAACTGTATTCACCGAAACTCACCATCACACATCCGTTCATTACTGACATTCATTTTATGGGTATCACTTGCTTGATTTCGCAATCACTGGGTGGACATCGGGGCCCATTAAGTTTGCTCCACTCGCTCCCCTCCCACACATAAATGCTCAAGTCCAGCTGGTCTGTCATATTTTTTCTATGTCTCATTTCCTGCTGCAGATCACAGCTTTGCTAAGTAGCAAGATGTACAGGAAATAAATTGTCTGCACAATATGAACTAATCAATACACATCAGTTTCAGCCCCAAAGGGCTATCATCTATATCGGTTCATTTATTTTTACTATAAAGTCCAACTGGAACGAACTACACCAACCTAAATAAACACAAGGAAAGAGAGTTTAGTTACTCACACGTTAACAACCTCATTCCCACTTTCATATTCCCGATTTTTGTTTTTTGATATTTTAAATGTGCTTGGTTGGTTTTTTGCCGAATAGAATTTTCTGTCAAGCATTTCTCATGTTACTCTTCTGAAAGACCCTGCATTTCTTTCCTCCTTCTGCTTATTTAGGTGTAGACACACACAGACAGACACACACACACACACACACACACACACACACACACACCCCTTTCTCCCACTCCTCATTCTCAAGAAATCAAGTTTTTTGTTTTGTTTTGTTTTGTTTTTTAAAAGGAAGAAAGGGATCAGAATGCAGGCGAACGCTAATAATAATAACAACCCTATGGAAACATTGCAAATAACACGTATTTTCCTTTAAAATGAGAGAACGGGTGTGAAAGCATTTTGTAAACGGAAAAACAGTGGTATCTGTTAATGCTTTTATACACGCGTCACTACTGGTATCATCTGGACTAAAACAAGTTAGCTCCTGTGCCACCGCAGAGAACAGGGGCCGACAACTTTTCGAAAGTAAGGTAGTCAAGTTTGATTCGAGCTCACCTGTCACTCTATGGGGACAAAGGGAGATTATGGAAAGGGAAAGAAGAAAATTCAAAATGTGACTACACAGATGCCACACCGGGAGGTCTGTCTATACACCGCCTTTTGCCAGTCGAGGTGGGATCAATAAAACGTGCCAACCGGCAAAGGTCGGGAAAAGTGACCATCAGAAATTAACCACCATTTTTCAAAAAGAGGAGGAACAGGGCAGAAATCTGACCTGGCTGAAAGCCGAAGGGCTGATTAGCATACCGCACCTGCTCCACCCTGAGCTGCCATGCTACACCTGGACATCTATTATCGTTAAATCTGCAAAGGAATGACCTGAGCCTTTAGTCCTGCTGTCTGTGCAGAGACACCTGCTCCCATCCTGGAGGTGCGTTAATTTGCTGTCTTAAGATGCCTGCTCCTCAAAAGAGCACAGTAACGGGCAGAGTGGCGACAGCAACGCACACTTCCGAGCTCATCTCTAGGACCAGCTTTCGAGCAGTGTGCGGTAGAGGGGACGATGCTACGTGCAGCCTCTCACAACCGCTTCCGGTCCAGATGTTCCCCAGACTCTTCTTCTCTGCCCGTGACGCTGCATCTAAGAATTCAAGAGCCTGGTGAAGGTTAACCGCTCATCTGCCTTCTGAGTCTATAGTGGGACGGAGGGGTTCAGAACATATCTCCCCCAAATATGCCACTTTGGCATATTGATTCTTTTGAATGCAAGGTACTTCAGAAACAGCTGGTGCAAGAAGGACCCTCCGGCCCTCCTGTGTCCCTCTGAAGGCAGGAGATGCATGTTCCACGTGAAAGGAAAGGGCCCTTCCTGTACCGGAGGGTAGCGAGCACTTGGTTGCTTAGAAACCGTGAGACTTTGAACCATTTCACCGATTCTATGGCTACATTTGTCAAACGCGAGGCTGTAACGGCCCCTGCTCTGTAGGATGATGGTGATGAATAAATCATCTCATACAAGAAAAGTATTTAGCGCCGTGCCTGGCGCAGTAGAAGCGTACAGCCCGTGGAGGCTGCGGTTACTCTCCTCGCCCTAACGACTACCATTCTTAAATAATCCCAGAGCTCTCATCCGGGGATTCGTAGTGGATGTTGGGTCTCCTAGGTGACTCCAGGTGTGGCAGAGCTTGGAAGTCAAAAGGCTGCCTCTGTCTTTATCTCACAGTGAGCAGCTGATCTAAGTGGATTCCCCCGTTCCGCTCCACTCAAGCCAACCTGCTTTCACTGATAACCTACGAGGTGCCAGGTATCGGACTAGCTGTGAGAGGCCCTGGGTGAGGTCAGGGCACGCACGAAATCCCTCCCACACAGGTAGCGATAGCGAGCGGCACACGAAAAGGGATTCGAGTGGTAGTGACTGAGAGAGAAGATGGGATTTCACAGCAGCTCCCTCTGATTGTAAAAAAGAATAAATTCCCTGGGCCCTTTAAGAATAAACACAAGCCATCTCTGTCAAACTTTTTCATTATAACTTTAGAAAATGTCATCGTATAAGATCCTGGGTCTTATTTCTTTGCCCTCCATTAAAATCCCAAGATCTGTTTCTAAAAAAGAAGTGGGGAAGGCGGGGGGGGAGGGAAGGGGATAGATTACAAACATACTCCACACACTTTCAGAGCCTAGAAAAGGTCTTAGAAATCACGAGCACTAAGGCTCTCGGCACGCAGATGAAAACACCAAGGTCCTGCTTGCTCCGTTCGCACCTCGCCTGAGATCCCAGGTGGCAGACGGGACAGGCGGTTACCCCCGTCTCCGGCCTCCGGTTTAGCTCTGCCACACCGGAGTGAGTCCCCCTGAAACCCTAACGGAAAGCGGCATCGTCTCCAGCGAGGAGCCTGTGTTCATTCCTTCGACATTTATTGAGCTGCCATGACGTGCTCATTCGGTGTGAGCCCTGGGAGTGAAACCGTGACGGTGACAGACCTGGTCTCTCCTCGTGCGACGCCTGACTAGCGGGGGAGATCGATTAACGAGGCCGATGAACACACAGAATCAGTACTTCTTGCAATAAAGGTTCAGCGGGAAAGAGAAAAGGGAAAAGCTGACTTCAGGTCGATCGGTCAAAGGGAGCCCCACTGAGATGGTGACGCTCGAGTCCCAAGATGAGCAGAGAGCAAGGAGAAGCGTGTTGCGAGCCTAGGGACGGGTCAGCGCAAAGGCCCACAGGAGGAGAGGGCACTTGGCCTTCTAGAATCTTCCCGAAAGTGTGACCGAAGCCTAGTGAACATCGGGCAGGATGGCAGCACGTGACCTAAGACAGGAGCCAGAGAATGCAAGACTTTGACGGTCACGGAAAGGGGTGTGGATTTCATCCGAAGCGTCAAGGCAGCTCACAAAGGTTTGAAGCCGGGACGTTCCCGGTCGGTCTGGCTAGTCTGTGAAAAACAGAATCTCTGGCATTTCTTCTCGACAGGGTCCGTGTGTCGTGTCTCTCGTGTTTCCCTTCATGCAGAGGGCGCAGAGACGGCACACACAAAAAACATGAGAAAAAAAATACAAGGCCAAGAATGAGAACCCAGGCCTCTTCCTTCTATGCCATGATCCCTCTCGCTGCATTAAACCGAGGGCGGGAGGAGTCCCGTTAACATCAGCAGGGTCTTTGGTTTGAATATTCCTTTGCCACCCGCCGTGCTTGGTTTAAGAGTCTTCCCTCTCAGGATCTCACCTTAGAAAGGTGAATGAGGAAGCAGAAAGAGATAATATGAGAAGACAGGAGGGTGAGCAAGCCCTTGAAAGCCGATACGGCCCTCCTTGTCATGGAATAGATTATTTGGGGGAGGGGGTGACAATCAAAAAGAAGCGAACAGTGTATGAAGAGAAAACGTCATAAAAATCATCCTGGGAAACAGCCCCACATCCACCTCGCCCGAGATTCTATTTGTGTTAGGAAGAGATGCTTTGTAAGAAAGCGTGATTATCGTCACAACGTCGAATGCGGAGTGAAACGCCGTGTTCCAGGCCGGCCTTAGGCCTCACTCTATGGGCAGGTGCCACAGGTCCTCGCTTGCTACCAGGTGAAAACGTGCAAGGGCCCAGACCAGACGAGCTGAGCTAAGCTACTGATTTGTCTCACGCACGTATGCCCTGAGGTGGACAGGACCAAAACAAGGGACAAACCGGGAAAGACAACTGGATCCCTAGATCCCAAGCCAAGACGTGTCTGCTTCTTTGTTGCCGTTTTTAGAGTTTTCTCTCTCTGAAAACCGAGTGGCTTCTCGTGCCTTGTCACAGCACCCACAGTTGTTGACGCCAGGGTTTAGTTCGGCCTCTCTCCTCCCTCCGGACAGGACATGTAAGTGTTGTATCTGGATGGGCTTCTGATTTTTCTCACAGCGAAGGTTTTGGCTCCGGGCTCTTGCACCTTGAATCTGCCTCACGGCGTGATGGGAATCACAGCCCGTGAGCGACCTCGTGCTCCCTGTCCAGAGCAGGGCCATGCCAAGAGCATCCCACGGGCGTGTCCGCACTCCGCGTGTGTCCCGGGGAGCTCAGGAGTGATGGCTTGGCAAGGTGAGGGCGTGGGAGCTTCACGGAGTCCGCGGGCCCAGGGCTGGGCGCTCGGGGAGAGACGTGGCTTTGTTTCCACACTTCTGTCTCTCAAAGCAGCATTACAGGGAACTGCTTCCATATGGCTCACAGGCGATCCAGCCAACACCGGCTTCGGCGGGCCAGCTCGGAGCCGTGACAGACAGGAAGAGGCTGCGGTGAAAGCCAAGGGTGAGACACACCGTGTGGTCACCGAGGCGGGCACCTCTGCCACCTTCAGCCTCAGCCCAGGCACACGCGCACAGCAGACGGAGACGCGCCTGCAGAGCCCACGGCGTTCGCGGACCTCTGCGATCCAGCGGCCCTTTCTCCGGAGAAGTTAACCGAAAACATCATGTTTTTAGGGGCTCTTATCCTGGACTGTCCCGAACTGGCGTCAGGCATCTGAGAACCCCCTCAGAAAATTGGAATGGCAAATTTGGGGCTTGTAGGTACATGGGCATCTTCCGGGAGAGACAATGCATAAATTTCGATCGATTTTCAAGAGGATCTATAACCCAGAAATTGAAAATCAGTGTGTGTGTGTGTGTGTGTGCGCACACGCGCATGTGTGTAAGAGAGAGAGAGAGAGAGAGAACATGCACTACCTCACCGAGCATGAAGAATTACGGGGTGCAAACGGGTCGCGTCCCCTACAGCCAACAATGCATCCCGCCCCATCTTTTCCCACGTCAGCATCTCCTGTGCACACTTCTCCAGAAAGCCTGGTTCCTCGACCGAGTTTCACTCGGCTTCTACCCTGGTTCGACCAGAACGATCTCAATTTCTAATCTCTTCTGGACCCCGACGAGACGATGTCTTTTCCGGTGACATCGCCACACTTTCTCAGGCCAGCGCAAATGCCCGGTGCTTCCCCAGCACGGAGCTGGCCATCCCCTACCCCCTTCGACGCTCACCCCACGGCCACCCTGAATCGACTCTTCATGGTGCAGCTGCCTCTTCTTGCCCTCCTGAGTCTTTCCCCCACTTTGCACCCTCCTACGAGTCACTCTTTTTTGATTCTCAGCAGCTCACTTAAAAGCAATACCCAAATCAGCAGACCGTTGATTTAGAAATCCGTTGACAAATAGCCACATTTACAATTAATGTATGTAAGAGGCGTGACACCCTTTGGTACCCAAATGAGTAATCTTTCTGACGAAAATACAGCTAGCATTTCCTGAGCACCCCTAGGGCCACATACCGACGGTTACGCTCGGTATGGCCAGTTTATTCGGTCCTGACACCAACCCCACAAAGGTGGGGCTATCGCTCTTCCCAGTTTAAATTCAGAAAACCGAGACACACGTAGTTAATAACGTGCTGCACTGTCACAGCCAGTAAGGGACAGGCCTGGGATTTAAACCCAGTCCGGACCCGGATCCTTAACTACTCCCCTACGTCCTTGCTTCCCTCACCTGTAAAACGGGTCTGACACCAGGCCAACTGTAACGTAAGGAGGCCGTGGGATTCAGTGATGTGCTAAACCCGAGGGGAACACCGGGCATTATAAAGCATCAGTGTCCGTGGTAGGAGAATGGATGCAATGCTGTGCACTTGGTCCCCTACCCACTTAGGAGCCAGGTGTCACACGCCACAGTTCTGATCAATGAGGCAAATTCCCCGGCAGGGACTGCCCTTCCTGGACGACGGGCAGAGTATCAAAGGAACGCCTTTGTCACCACCTCCTCCCTCACCCTTTGAGATTATGAACGTTTTTTTTCAGCAGTGACTGCGCAGCCACGGAGATGAAAGCCACACTCGGAAGATGAGGAAGGACGGCGAGACGAGCCCGGCTCCTTACAGACACCGGCAGCCGCCCAGCTGGACTTCCTGTCCAAAGAAGAGGCACGTAGAGCCCGCACCTGTGAGTCTCCTGTGACATGCATCCCCATCGACTCAAAGCCGGGTCCGTCATGGGGTCCACGGATGGAGCCTCCACAGACTGAAGGCTTCGCATCTCACCCAGCCTCTCACGGCCACCACTTCACCTTTTCACTGTCTTCCATACGCTGTTCCTTTCTGCCTCTCCTCGGCGGGAACGCTCTCAAGTCTCGAGTGAGAGCCTTCACTCTGAGCAGCTGACTCTCTACCTCCTAACGAACAGCGTCCAAAAACAAACAAACAAACAAAGCCAACAGGCTGGAACGCAGGCGGCTCCTCACCGCGGGGCTCCAGCTGTGGGTTGTCCAGCTCTTGGCCCAGTGCGGGTGTGGACCCTTCTTCCGTCCTGGGCAAACTCTTCTCCCTCTGTTCACTCACCTTCTGCTCGCTCCTCCATTCATCCCGTCAGGCTTCCGTTTCCGCCTGAAAGTCATCGCAACCCCTCCTGCTAATCACAGCCGAAGAGAAATTGCCCGGCCCTTATCCCACCCGACCTTGCAACGGCTGACCACTGGTCTCCTTTCACTGCAGACCAAAGGTCAAACTCAGCCTGCAGCCCGTTTCCGTAAATCAAGTTTAATAGGAACACAGCTGCGCCCATCTGTTGACAGGCTGTCTGTGGGAGCTTTTGCAACGTTCGTGTTGAGTGGTTGAGAGGAACTATATGCCCCACAAAGCCCTAAAATAGTTCCTCTCTGGTCCTTTACAAAAAAAAAAAAAAAAAAAAGTTTACTGACCCGATTCAAAGATTTAAAAAAGGCAGATCTTACCGAAACGAAAAGACGGACATTTCTGAATATACAAAACTTAGAAACTATTGACTCTAGAAACGCAATATTGAAAGTCAAATGATAAAATGAAAACGATATTTGAAATAGACGAAAGGTTAGAGCGATATAGTAAAATCTTACAATAGTGAGGAAAACATCCAAACAAAAGGGAGTAAATGACGTCAGTAGCTGATTGAAAGATGAAAAAGTATAAATGGGCAACACACGACAATATTTTCTACCTTGTTCACAATCAAAGAGAGGCCAATAAAATAAATTATTACTTCATGATCTACCCCCCCAAAACCGGCAGTTATTTTAAAATAATCATTTCCTGTGTTGGCAAACGTTTGAAGAAACAGGTACTCTTAGAAGAAGTAAGGGGAACTAAAATGTGATATACAGGTTTTAGAAGAAATCTGACTTTCAGAAAACTGGTCGAAAGTTCTTTCCAACTAAAAAGCTTAGCAATCGGGGAAGGGGGGGATGGGCAGGGGGTGGGCACAGGAGGGAAGCACATTTCGTTTTCTGGTAACAATGCATCGGGTTGAAAACCTACTTTTTTCGGGAGAAACATGTGACTTGGCCTGTCCCCTCACGAGCCTGCAGGTGGAGCCGTCGCCAGCGCACACGCCACAGCTGTCTTCCTTGGCGTGACTCCCCAGGTGCCGATCACAGCCCACCGCCTGCGGGCAGAAGCTGGGCGTCAGGACTGGCTGGGAAAACGGGAGGCGGGACCCCGTTTCCTTCAGGAACCGTATTTACGGGGCTACCCTTCTTAAGTTTATGCGTTGGCTCTCTCTGATGAGAACACGGTTTCAAAAACAGGAATTACTCGAAAGCTTTGCAGGACAACAGCATTTGTAGGATTCTATGCAAGGCCCAGATGGTTGCGCAGGCTCCTCTCTCATACCCCTTGATGAGAACACGGTTTCAAAAACAGGAATTACTCTAAAGCTTTGCAGGACAACAGCATTCATACCCCCGACTCTTATTCTCTTATTTATATTTTTGTTGATACTGTCATGTGTTTCCTCTCTCCCCTACCGCTATTCTAGGCCTCTTCTCTCATTTCCTCCCCAAACGACCACCCCCCTCTGGTCGATGTATAACCTTTGGTCCGTAATTTTACTTCAAATACTTTTTCTCTGCTTTTTTTCTCAATCTCCACATACCTATCTCATCTCAACATCCGTATTTCCATCTCTATATTCTCTATAACTTAATATCTCGTCGTCATTATTGATGTCCGTCCTGTCGATCGCCACCTCTGTCATGACATCTATATATTTGTCTTCACAAACTTTTTAAAATGTAAGGAAGGAATACGCTTATAGTGCTCGTTCGGACTCCTGTGAATTACTAATTCTTACGAGTTATTTGCGTGAGCATATCAATTTGCTAGGCTGTGAGTTTCCTTATACGACGGCTACGTCTCATGTTTTCCTTTTGTTTGACGAATATGTCTTTTACATAACGTGCCCGCTAATATGAACGAAGGGGATAGTTTATCTCTACCTCCCCATACCCATTCACCTTTATTTGTGTTTCTATACCTGACGTCTATGTGAAGGGATTGTGGAGGCAGATGACCCACTGACAAAACCTGACCTGCCGACCACTTCTTTCCAGCTGTGGGATATGCCGAACGATTCAAACTTCTAGACACGTTGTCCTCCGGAGTAAAATAGAGATAACCATACATACTTCTCATGGGGTCTAGTAAGAATCCAGTGAGCAAACACGTGCAAAACTCCTAGCATACCAATTAGCACATGATCGAGGGCTCAAAAAAAGAGGGCCGGTTTTATTATCTCTCTGTTTTTCACGGGGTTCTGACCCTGTGCTTCTGTGAGTCAGACTATAATCCACGGTGTTGAAGGAAATGCAGAACGAGAGGAAGCCGAAACCACCGATAGATGATGATTCGTTCCAAAATTTTGATCAAACGAAAGCTTTAGGGAGAGTTAGGAAAAGGTCCAAGGTAGTGGAAGGAAAAGCCCGTGATTAGAGAGATTTTCGAATGCACACGGGGCTATCGCGAGGAAAGAGCTGACATTTGTTCTCTGTCTAAATGGTGAAAGCTACAGGTTTAAGCCGAATTTAGTTCAATATGAGAAAGTTTGAAAAGTCAGAATTATCCAACCATAAGTACTCAACCATGGGCCAGGAGACTGTCTGGTGGGACAGAACGCTGAGAGAGGATCAAATGGTTCACTGAGTAGCTAAATTCTGTGACCTCTGTGACCTTACGATTTTATATGAAGATACTCAGAATGCATTAACCGTAATAGTTAATTTTTATTGAATGTTTGCCACGTGCCTCGCATCGAGCCAAGCACGTTACACACGTTACTTTAATCTCCACAGCGCCCTTCTGATACGCTTGATACGGCCTTTTCTCTCTATTTCACAAATAAGGCCTGTGAATGTCACCGAGATTAAACCGCTTTCCAGCGTTACACAACCAGTATACCGTGTCAGTAACGGTTTTAAAACCGAGGTCGTCTGACACCTGAATCTGAACACTATGCTATGACTTCCTCAACCTCAGTTGTCAGCAGATGGACGACAAAGAACCCAGTGACACGGGCCATTATAGGAATATTTACAAGTACATGTGGAACGACTTACGAGTGATGGATTTTGGAAACACGCTCGCCTGGTTGGGATTCAATCAATGAATAGCTTGTGTTCGTGCAACTTTCTCCAAGGGGAGCAATTTCACTATGAAATTATAGAAACGGTGTTTCTGGGCCAAGCTCCGTCCTCACACATTGGTGTTCCCGAGCACACTGCATTTCATGAGAATGAGAATCACCCTCTATCTGGCCATGCAGGAAGGGTGTGGGCTTAGCAGCTAGGATGGGCTTGTTTTGAAGAGTGTCTAGGGCTTTGCGAGAGATCTTGGGCAATCGAATACCTCCCTGAGCTCTTAGATTTGTTTCATAAGTTTTTAAAGTTACGGTTCATCCAAATCTTACAGCCAAAAAAAATAAAAGTGAAAACATCACAGAAAAATAACAACTAAGAAGAAGTTCCAGTTACCCTGTGATTCACAGGGTTATCAGCCAGAACTGCCCTTGAAATTCAGGGACTACTGAATTCTGGCTCTCATAACCCATCAAAATCAATAGTAAGAAACTTTTAAAAACGGCCTGAAGCGTTTTCAACTTCTGTGGCATCTCCTGAAGTCAAGATCTCTAATTATAATGATTTAAAAACCACTAACAGATAAATACATCGATAAAATTTATTAACATTTATTTAATAACGCAGTTCTATACAGCCAGGCACTGCAGAGAATAAGTTAATAAAATAAGATTTGTATATCTTATTCTGAGGCAAGTTACACAAGATTGTAGCTAACATAAACACATTTTTTAAATACACGAGCAGTGCTTTTCGGAATAAATGCTCATATATAAATCATCGCTTCAGCTAAGGGTCATTTCAGAGTTCCTGCATATGATCTCCTAATCAGCTAAAAGAAGATAGTGTTTAAATAAGTGGCTTATTTAAACAAATTGAGCAATACATGAATTTTCTAGATAAGTCTAATTTGATCCTTCGAGAACCAAACAATGTTTCGAGTCGACTTCTGTTTAAAATTTCTGAAAATCGGATTCTACCTTAGAAAAAAATTCTAACATTCCTGCCTTAAATATCAGACTATACGGTGCTGTGGTAGGCATAGGGCTATTCATAAACATTTAGCTTCTCATTCTGGCCTGTGGGAGGACTGAATTTCTCCACCCCATTAGAGATTAAGTGCGGTCATTGTCTTTGGCCAATGAGATGTAAGTGTCTGTGTCACTTCTATAAGAAGCTTTAGGGGTCAGCACATGAGTCACCTGTCCCTCTTCTCACTGCTATAGTTATTATGTAAAACAAAAAGAAAAATGTGTTTGAATAAAGCCTCCTTCGGCCTGGGTCTCTCAGATATTCAAAGAGCAGAGACCTCTGCTGACCTAAGATAGACAAGGAGCATTAGCGAGAAATAATCTTTGGAACCAGCGAGATTTGGGGGCTGCTGGTTCTTGCAGGAACACCCAGCCCGGGTTACACAGGATTAAAGTCTAACAATTAACAGATGAAATGGGGTCATGAACAGGAAGGCGTTGTTTCGAATCAGACACTTTGCACTAAAATACAGATTTCTGGCTTCTGTTGACAAACGAAAACTCTGATGTGTCTATGTACAATCTGGGCAATAATGATGTGTCGATGAAGAATTCTGGTAATGGGGGTGCTGTGTGTCTGAACGGGGCGGGGGAGACATGGGGAATCCTTGTACCTTCCACGTAATTTTGCTATAAACCTGGGGAATTACGTCTGTGTTAAGAACAGGTCAGGAAGAGAACGGGAAAGGTAAGTGAGAGAGAGTTCCTCCTGGCTTCATCAGCAACGCAGTGGCAAGCCATCGAAGGACTCTGGCGGGAGGAGTGACCGACGCTGACTTATGTTTTTAGACAATCACTTTGGACCTCGGAGAGCAGAGTCAATAACATCATGATAACTAGGTGCAGCGACAGAGGGCTGCTGGACCCGTCACGACGACTTTGTAAGGTATAGAAATGCCTCATCACTATGCTGGACACCTGAAACGCATGGGGTATCAGCTAGAGTATGACATGGGGTATCAGCTAGAGTTCAAAATAAATTAATAAAAAAAATAATAATGAAGATGGAATGCCTCATCACTATGCTGGACACCTGAAACGCATATAACAGGGGGTATCCGCTAGAGTTCCAAATAAATTAATAAAAAAAAATAATAATAAAGATGGTATTTCCCAGCCAGGAACAAAAAAATAAAGAAAGAAGGACAATCACTTCGGCTGCTGTATGAGAAATGGACCTGAGAGGGATGACTTGAAGCTGGGAGACCAGGAGGCTGCGAACGTAGTTTAGGTCGGAGGGGACCGAGAAAGAGGTCAGTGGTGACAGAAATCAATGGTGGATTTGAGAGGGACTCTGGAGCTAGACTTGACAGGGCCCGCGATGGATTAGGTATGTGGGTTGAAACTAAAGAATCGAGGAAGACTCCAGAGTTTTGTGGTGAGCCACCGGAATTCGTTTTCTGGATGAAGGGAGGCGGGAAGGGGAAGCTCGTGGGAGGACCGAGCCTGCGGCTCATCCCCGAGCCCGTGAGGTCTGACGCGCCTGCCTGGTCACGCCTGACGCTTAGGAGGTGGTTAGGGTGTTCATTTGCTGTTGTTACTAATGTTTTGGATGCACGCATAATAGGGTTGATGGAATACTTAGCCATTCCTTATTTAAAATGGTTTTTTTTTTTCCCCCAAAAAATCAGAGGAATAGGGGTAGAATCCTACTCTTTCTCTGCCAGCCCCATGCTATCTCAGCAACCCATCAAATGGCCCTGAACCCTGACAGCCGTCACGAGCCCTGGGGGGTTTAGGCCTCTGTCACTCTGAAAAATCTGCTGGAATGCACTCATGCTAATTTTTCAGCAAATAAGTCATTGCCCCTGAAACCCCAAAACAATGAATTAATCTTAGCAAAACAAAGAATTAAAAGGCTCAGAAAACCTACCACTAATACCCTGCCAAACCAGTGGCTCTCCAAGCTGTGGTCCTTGAACCAGCAGCACCAGCATCTCCTGGAAACGTGTCAGAAATGCAAGTTCTCAGGCCCTGCCTCAGACCCCCGGGACCCGAACCTCAGGCGTGAGGGCAAGGCATGCTGTGTTGTGACAGGTCCTTTGAGGTGATTCCGATGCACTTTCAAGTGGGAGAACCACTGACCTAGCAGAATCCTAAGAGGTCATCAATATATTGCAACCTTTTGATTTCTCCATGGGCAAAAATTACACCGTTTTAAATAAGCGAACCAACGTCACAGTCCCTAAAATATTGTTTTGCATTAAAATTATCGAAGACAATTATTTCATCCACATGAGCTAAAGTAAAGGAGGAGAAGATTCTCTCCACCCAGAGCTGGGCACATCCCTGAAGCAAGGGAAGGGGACGCGGGTGTGTGACTCACCTGACAAATGCCACTGATACACATGTCCAGGGAGTCCGTGTTGCAGCGAGTCCCGTCCAGGACCTTGGGTGCCAGCTCCACGACCACGTTCTGTCCCCGCGCCTGACACTTGAGGGCACAGGGGGCGGTGGGGTCGTTATGCCGCGGGAGCCACTCGTAGTAGCGGCCCTGATACTGGACATCGTTGTAGGCTGAGCACTGCTGGGCCCTGAAGTCCTCTGCGTCCGGCGAGCAGTCCTGG
Source organism: Pteropus alecto (assembly GCF_000325575.1). Classification (NCBI taxonomy): domain Eukaryota; kingdom Metazoa; phylum Chordata; class Mammalia; order Chiroptera; family Pteropodidae; genus Pteropus; species Pteropus alecto. The sequence continues at coordinate 4,978,423 of NW_006430726.1, read as the reverse complement.
AGGCAGAGAGGAAGGCCACACGCACGTCACCCACTGAGACGGGACGTAGGAAGCTGCTCCATTCACCACCGTCCCGTGGGACCAGACACCCCTTGCCTCTCTCCTGGGAGTCACCTCGAAGCCTTCACTTTTTTGTTGTTGTTGTTAATTCAAAACTGAATCTCTAGCTGTGAATTCTACCAAAACCTCCACAATAATGAGCCATCCAGGGGATCGCTTTATTTATTCTGATCACTCCCGCACTCTAGCATTTCTTTTTCCAAATTATTCAAGCTTCCGCCATATAGATGTCAAATGTCTCTCTATTCTGACCATCCTGGATATACATTTTCAAATGCAAAACACGGTCTCCTTTTTGAAACGTGGGGAAGCGGAAGGCTTTTAACTTTTCCAGGGGGACTCGCGGTCTTGGTTGGGGATGTTCACCATCACCACGCCTTTGGGAGCTGTATCAACGTGAAGGGTCACTGGCCCCTACTTTAACCAGCCCCTAGCTGCTGTGCTCTGTGAGGCCTTGTGCTGTCTCTCTGTGTTGTTGTCTTGTGGTATAATTCATCTGCCTTTCCTCCCTTGTTGACAGGCCCCCGGCCACCTCTCTTCACGGCAACCAAGTGCCTGCTTCCATCTGGAGATCGGATGGAAACAGATAGTGTAGCTTTTTCAAACTCTGTCTACGACAAAAGCAAACGAATTCTACATAAATGCCCTAGGGAACTCTCCTAATAGCGGCAAATGGTGTTTGTACAAGTCTTGATGACTGGAGGATATTTTTAATTACTGGAAAATCAGATATCTCCAAAGCAAGATGCTGTCTGATGAAAATGTTCCTTTACTTGTCAACGCAGGGTGCAAATGTCTCAATTAATGGTAATTAATTAACCATATACAAAATTCCCAGTTAAAGAGAACAGATACAGAAAGGCATTATATTATTTTATATTTTTCCTTATTATAAAAATGATAAATGTTCATGGTAAAAACTTTCAAAAATAGTTTGTATTCAGTAAAAGAATAAATAGTAAAGATTCTTGTACCTAAATCTATACACAAATCTTTGATCATTCCTACGAACAAATTTCTGGAAAAAAAAATTTTTGGAGGTTTTAAAAAATACTGCCAAATTGCCTTCCAGAAAGGTATTATTAATATCAGGCTACATAAGCTTTATTTTCTCAATACCTCTTCTCAGTTTGGATATTATAATTTTCTAAAATGTTTTTCCCATAAATGCTAAATAGAATTCCATTGCTGTGATTTGCATTTCCTTTTATTTATCTTTCCAAGTTTATTTGCTTCTTGAATTAGTTCTTCGAAACATTCTTGTGTTGTCCTTCATTTAGGTATTGGAATGTTTATCTTTTTATTATTTTTAACAGATAGAACCGTTCAACTTCAGACCGAAGTTATCAATGCTTTGTCATTTGTACTGGAAATAGTTTTCCCCCATTCAGTTTTGTTTTGGGTGCTTGGGGAAGTCAAGAAGTTTTAAATTTACATGTTGTCAGTCCTGTTAATATTTCCTTTTAAGGTTTCTTTCCTTATTAATGAGTTTAGACATGCTCCCTGCCTCCGGCTCTGAGAACAGATAAATACTTAAGAGTAATTTTCTTGTTCCTTCATAGTTTTTCATTTATACATATTTAATTTTTTTCAATTACAGCTGACAGACATTATTATGTTAGTTTCAAGTGTACAGCATAGGGATGAGACATTTATATAATTTACGAAGTTATGACCTCGTTACGCCTACTATCCATCTGGCACCGCATACATAGTTATTACAACACTATCGACTACATTTCGTATTAGCAACGATATTTAACTCTTCGTTACATCTGGAATTTATTTTGATGTATGGCATCAGACAGAAGTCTAACTTTATTTTTTCCGTAAATAATTATTAATGTCATCAGCCAGAATTTAAAAAGATAATTTCTTCTATTTCTCCCTTTTTGACTACTTGACTTTTGTATTCTCCTGTGTTTATGTCTTTAAAAACCACCTGAAATCCTTTTGAGAAGTAGGTAGAGGATAAGTAAAATAGAATCAATAAACTCTCTTCTGGGATTAATTATATTAGTTTGCTGTGAATCATTCTAAATCCCTACAATGCATCCAGATTTTTGTTGTTTTTAGCAACATTAAACCTTCACCTAGGTCACAGCTATTGAAGAGTCACATTGAAAAAGGCTGAAACTGGATGACTTTTCTCTCCCGGAATGAAGACTGTGTCTTCCATCGAGCCATAGGGATGATCATCCACCGATAAAATTATAGCGCCTCCTCATCCCTCACCCATGGCCAGTTTTCTCTATATCTGACGCTGAACCCCAAGCCAATGGGTATAAGAGCACAGGGTGAAAACGACCTCTCTCACTTTAAGCCCACCTGCTCTAGGGACTGAAAGAGCTGACTGCCTTCCCTTCCCTTAAACAATGAACATGCACGAAATTACCAAGGGCTGATGAGCAGAAGACAGCCTAGGATGCCCACCAAACTCAGTCCTTGCTGAAGGGGTGGCTACAGCTGGCGGTCGGAGGCAAGCACCTGGCCCACGTCAGATCAACGCTTTGCAGGGAGGCACACTCATGTGCTTTGTTCTCTAGCAGCCTTTGAGCTAGGTAGGTCAGAGTCATCATTTCCCTCGTTTTTACAAATGGAGAAAACTGTAATGTCGAAAGTCTGTAATCACTAGCCCAACGACACGCAGCTGGAATGTGACAGAGCCAAGGCCAATTCCCAAAGCAACGAGCATTCCCTTGTGTGACACGGCTTTCTGGCAATCCTGGGGGGCTCGGACGACTTACAGTAAACACACGGGTTGGGTTGGCACCCTTCCAATGTCAACACTGAGCCTGCTGGGCTGGCTTGGCTGGGTCCCATGCCCGGGCCCAGTCTAGGGATTCCTGTGTCTTAAACAGTTTAATTGACGTTTAGGGAAGCTAGAACGCCAAACATTCTTCTGCTTTCCTTTCCCTAAGAAACATTTCTCGGTTATCCCTGAAATTCAAGACGACGCTTCTTTGTTAAGTATACTTCGTGGGATGTGCCTAGCTCGCCATGCTGTGGAGAACACAGAAAGAGGAATATCATCCACCACGTGACATCTCATCGGAGAGGGAGCATCCGCATGCAGGGAATGCCCTGAAACGGTGGGTTGTTATGAGTGTTTGCAGACGTGCAGTAGGACTTTGCCATGAAGGAAATAAAACGGTTATTCAAGAATTAAGTTAGAAACGGATGAAATGGAGTTAATAAGGGGGAGGGAAAAGATGGAATAAGAAAGGATCCTAGATCAGGAAGTCTTGACTCAGTCAGGAGCGGGAAGCACGGAAAAGGAGGAAGAGGGAAGGAAATTGGAGAAGGAAAAGGGGAGAGGGGGAGGAGAGAAGAAGGGGAGGGGGACAGGGGACCCAGAAAATAACAACTACCACCCACTCAAGGACCGTCCTGAAGACGGAAGTCCTCCTTTCCTTCCAAAAGCCATGAGGATCCATAAAGCATCTCACGAACAACTTAAGGAGAGAGGCCAAGACAGGGAGATTATCTAATAAGCTGAGTATTTTTCTGCCAGAGAGACAGACCATTACCTACAAGATGATCTACAGAATAGGACGGGACCGAGCTTTAATACGGATTAGATATTTAGTTCATTTCCCCCCAATGATAACCGGCGCGTAGACAACTCAGGAGAAAACACGATGTTTTCGTAGAAGCACATTTGAACATTTTATTTTACCTCCACGTCCAAGTTGTAGTACGAGTTCAATGTCGTCGACCCTCCTGCTTAACAAATCCCAAAATCTCTCGCGCAAGAAGAAATGATCGTAGGTGGCCGCTGTTACGCTAGAGTCAACCAATAACGCCTCACGGAAAAGTGACACTTCGGATGGGCTTTAAAGGGTGGCGCGGTGTGAACAGGGCAAGACGCGGGAAACAAAGAGCTCAAGCAAAGACAGAAGACGGCGGGAATTTATTCGGCATCTCTGAGGCGCAGCCTCTCGTCCAGCAAAGGTGAAAGCGTGAGCTGGATGAGAGAGAAATCTAACTTCCGGAGGTCCTCGAATGCAAGTAAGGGGGGTTAAAAGCACGAAGGGTCCACGGAGGAGAGTGACATAGAAAAGGGACCCTGTGAGGGCAGAACAGACTGGAGGTTCGGAGGCAGATAGGAGAAAAAGGAGCTTTTGCCCAGAGTAGCAGCGGTGGCGATGGAAAGAACCCCTCTAAGAGAAAACTGTCAGAAATGAGTCACCGACAGCACACGCAGCATAAAGAGTCTTTCAAGGATCACGTCAGCGTCACCTCTTCTGAAAACCCACCGGGGAGCCCAGGGAGCCCGCTGTGCAGAACTAACTGTGCTCCCTCGGGGCTCACCCGGGAACGTGTTCGTGCTAGAGAACGCCCTGATGAAATCCTAATGTGCTTATTTTAAAATGCGGTATCTCTTTGCCCTCTCTTCCAGCCTTGCTTTAATCCCACAAACCCTGGTATAAAAAGAATATATGCGTAGTCAGTGAATTCAAGTATTAGACCTCCTTGCTGACACGCGTGCCTTCCCCTGGAAACTCCCCGTTTGCTCTGAAACGCCCTCGATAAGGTTAATTCCTTACTGAGGCCTCAGGGTCTAGGCTGAGTGCTCGTCGGAGAGCCATGTCTGAAGGAGGGACAGAGAGGGATGAAGCCCCTGTAAGTGAAACTTTTAAAAATAAATTAGCTACAGCCAACTGAGAAAAGTGGATTAAAAAAACAAACAAAAACTAAATCTCACTTAGATCTCCGGATTCTCAAAATGTTGTTTTATTTCCTGTCATTTTGATTTCACTAAAAAGAGAAACGTTTTGTGTGGAAAAGAGGATTGGTTCTTTCTAATATTTATTCTGCATTTCGAATTTGTAAAGCAAAATATCTGAATTTTATTTTTTTGGTGTTGAATGCTGTAGTATAAAAGTAAAGTTCATATAGTATAGAGATTCCTTAAAAAAATTAAGAATAGAACTACCGTCTCAATCCAGCTATCTCAATTCTGGGTATTTATCCAAAGAATACAAAACACTAATTTGAAAAGATTTATACACCCCTATGTTCATTACAGCATTATTTACAATAGCCAAGAGAGGGAAACAACCTAATTGTCTATCAACAGACGAATGGATAAAGAAGAGGTGGTATACAGATATACTGGAATATTACTCAGCCATAAAAAAGATGAAATATCGCCATTTATGGCAATACAAATGGACCTTGCAAGTATTATGCTAAGTGAAATAAGTCAGACAGAGAAAGACAAATACACATGATTCCACTTACACGTGGGATAGAAAACAAAACAGAGCAAAGAACAGACGAAACAAACACACAGATGGAGAGCAGACTGGTGGTCAGCAGAGGGGACGGAGTCTGGGGAGGGTCAAATGGGTAAAGGGAACAAATTACTTGGAGGCGGAAGGTTTGGGTGGTGAACGCAAAATGCCTATACAGATGATGTATTATAGAACTGCACATCCGACACTTCTATCACGGTATTAATCAATGTTCCCTCAATTAAAACATGTTTAAAGAGTAAGGTTAATGAGCCCTTCCTTGTGTGTTATTTCTTGAGTCACCTCTAGTTCTTCTCAACACATTTTGCAGTGGGCAGGGCAGGTGGTTGGGAGAAGAAACATCACGCGACCAGTTCGAGTCTGCACTCTCCCCACGTGGCTTTTGGAAAATAATTGCCCCTCCCTCAGCTCTGGTCCCCTCATGAGGTCACACCTGGTGACCTCTCAGAGACAGTGCGAGGGTAGCGTGAGACACTGTATATAAAAAGCACTTTGAACTTTGAAGGCATTCACAGGCAGAATGTATTGTTTCTATTAATTCAGAAATCATTAAATACTTACCAAATTAGATCATAAATGTGAAAAGGCCTAAAAAGGTAGCATACATGGAAGGTATGAGGTATACAAAACCTGCTGTCGATTAAACAGATATTTGAATTTTTCACAAAGGGTACCAAAAGACCATCAGCTTTACAATGCACATCGTAATAAGTTAACATGTGAACGTATTTTACTGGATTATTTATTTTTATTACAGAACTTACATGATTGCTGCATGTCCTATATCGAATATTCTGCCCTTCACAATGCCTACAGGGAAAAAGGGGGAAAAAAAAGAAAATAATGACTTCATAGAAGTGGCAAGCAGCATTAAAAAAAAAAAAAAAGCTGAAACAAAGCACTGGTAAAACTTTAATTGGTGCACATTACCTCTCAAAGATTCGAAATTAAAATTCTAAGAAATGACTTTCAAAGATCAGGAGACTACAAAGTCTCAGGGCAGAGTGACTTTCAATAGAGAGTGAATTCTCTAGCTGCTTTACTGTAATAATATGACTCACACGTGGTCTTTACCCCAGGGTCCACAGAATCACTAAAATAATGTATTGCCTGTGCACATGTATATGTGTTTTTTTCCTATGAAAAAGAAGAGAACTGTGGGCAGAAGCCTCTGCGTCTCATGTTTCTACAGGAGAATTTCTCCTCCCCACTGAAATAACTGTCCCACGTTTGCTGGGCACACCATGACCTTCTTACCTGATACCACTGTCCCTGTAAGTAGTGTGCTTGAGGCAAAGCTACTGTATTTTATTTCGACCACTGGCCTTACCAAAGTAGAGGTTGCTACTAACTAGCATTGGGTGGCTGTCCTAGGATACCATACTTTGGGGTCTGAGGTCACACACAGGTTTGAGAATCCTCCATGGATGGCTGCCACCTACGGAGTCCTCCCTTCCAGCCACTTGCTCTGGGACCCTGCCAGCACTCATTTTCCAGGCAGCTGTCCTCTTGAGATGTGTCCAGTTCCACCTGGCAGGTACTTTCCTCCGTCAGTGCTTGCTGCTCTCTATTTTACGTTAACTCCTTAAAGAGACCTGATTGATTAAGGGTACCTTTTCCAACTTTCCGAGGGAGTTACACGTTTTTACCTTTTATGTTTTCTTGGTCAAGTCAATGGCAAACTTGAGGCAAGAAAAGCTAAACACAGGCTTAACCCATCGTGTCTTGAATTAAAAGTCCATCGAGACTATTTTAATTGTTTTTAAAGTATGTAGTTCTAGAAAGATAGAAAAAAACTTTTTTAAGTAGTTACGAAAAGATCATTTTTTCCTGGCACGATTTCAACGCGAGCCTACATGAAATGATCGATGGAGTCTATTTCAGCAATATAGAACTCATTGTACGCCTAGTCGTGCCACGTCTTCAGTTTCAGAAGAAAGAAAGTATGGGAGAAAGAAGTTTTGGACTGAAAAGAACAGCCATGACAGCTGCCTCCAAACGCCTCACCTGAATGACAGTTACATTTCGGAATGGAAAAATGGACAAGGTGCCCAATTAGTTGTCCCTTTTAAGGAGCGTTCTCTCGACCGTGGTTTTTAGAACATACCCCTAGATCATTGCAGTAGGGTGACCCGGTCTTAGTCTTCCATCATACTGTGTGTTTCCATCTTTGGGACTTGTCAGAGGCACATGACTTTGAAACTTATTAAACTCCCAATGGGGCTACGTCAAATTTTAAACATTCAAGGATGACCAAACTTGGGGGCTGGCGGGATGACTGGATTAGGGTGGAGAAGGCTCTTTGCCGGTCAGAGGAAAATGAGCCACGGCTCATCTGCCAGTGGACAAGACTACTTACTTACATGACTTACTTCACTGAGCTTTTTCTGTGTGGATAAAAGAAAATAAACTACAGAAAAGGGGAAAAGGGGAATTTAAAGCGCTCTGCTTATTCTGGAAAAGCCCCAACTGAGGAAAGCGGCTCATAGATTCAGGAAGCGATGACCAAAAGCTTCTTGTATCGTGCTGACCTATAACCCGAAAAAGCTTTGATTCCGATTTCAAGGGGGCAGGCAAATTACAGTCACTGTTTAAGAGAGTATTCCAGTTGATCTAAAGACAGGAATGCAAAAAAGCACTGTCACTTACAAGCAGTGGCGTTTTCTTTAAAAGTATATGAGGACTTCAGAAATTAAATTTAGTAATTAAATTGTTAATTTGAGCCACTTAAATGAAAAACAAAACTCCTTCCGTAACAAGCAATTTAAAAGAAAAAGGAATAAACTTATCCACTGAAGGCAGCTTATGGTTGTGTCTCGACCTGCTGTGTAGACCATAGGGCCGTGGTCTATACCCCACTGCCATCTGCTGCGTCCTGACTGTGAGGCAGCAAAACCCGCATCTGGACTGTGGAGCCTGAACATCTAAAGCTAAAACTTAAGAAAATAGCTCCACTCGAAGTCCCACTAGGACTGCAGCAAGGTGAGAAAGCAAGATCGCGTTTTATCTCGTGAATTCTCAAAATGTAAAGAACCATTTCGGACTCACGCCTTCTTCAGCCTCTTCTTCCAGTGAACCTACTATGTACCAGGATATGGGTCTAAAGATGCAAGGAGATTCTCTTGCTCCCCTCAACACGTCAGTAGTAAGGTTTTTTGTTTTTTGTTTTTTTTTTTAACTCGACCATCTGGTCCGCATTTTTTAACATCCTACTTCACTTTGTCCAACCTGACGCACACTGAGCCCACCGCCTGGCCTCTACTGATGTGGCATCTGCTTTGGTTACAATTTAGTACAAAAATGAATGACCGCTTTATGAAACAGGCATAAAATGAAATGCAAGTTATTTTAAAGTTAAGGAGACTGGAGCCCTAATTCCCCAAGCAGGAACCTGCCAGCTTATTCTGGAAATAATTCTTTTGGCACAAAGCAAGTGAGCTGCAGGGATACAAACTTTTTAATTTCGCCCTGATCGCTGCATGTAAGAGCGAACGCTTATCGGGAGTCTATGAAAAGTCAAGAACATCATTTCGCAAGTATGTATTTGCTATCCATTACAACATTCATCACACCCCGAAGCTGAAGATTTTTGAAGCCACACATTTATGAATATATAAAAAACATATGTTGATTCCGCATGAGGATACATTAAAAACATTAATAAAATGTCCCTGGAGTTTATAGCATTGTAATTTATTACATTCATTTGGTGATATACTGACTCAAAAACTAAAAAACTAAGAAGCATGTGTTTTGAAGAATAAAAATATATTAATTTTTTAAAATAGTAGTTAACTTAAACCTGTGTTTCTCATGGTTGGCACTTGACTAGACTATCAAGTTACAAACTTCTGCAGGAGAAAGAGGCATTCTGGCTGGCATATGGTTTGCAGAACAAAAGAACTGAGTATGTATTTAAATGTAATCAAACTCTGAAATAACGTTAAATAAATGAGCAAAATAACTACATTTATCCCATTCCCTAAATCGTGAATTTAAAGGAGCATGCGGATAAAAGAAAGCAAGAAGGAAGGAAGGAAAGAAAGAAAGAAGGAAAGAAAGAAGGAAGGAAGGAAGGAAGGAAGGAAGGAAGGAAGGAAGGAAGGAAGGAAGGAAGGAAAAAGAAAGAGAGAGAGAGAAAGAAAAAAAAGGAAAGAAAGAAAAAAGAGAGAGAGAGAGAGAGAGAGAGAGAGAGAGAGAGAGAGAGAGAGAGAAAGAAAGAAAGACAGACAGACAGACAGACAGACAGACAGAAAGAAAGAAAGAAAGAAAGAAAGAAAGAAAGAAAGAAAGAAAGAAAGAAAGAAAGAAAGAAAAGGCACGGAAAAGCTTTCTAAAACCCTGGGATAGGTTTTTGTTTGGTTTTAGATGTTACCACCTCCACATTCCTCTTCCAAGAAAAATCGACCACAAGAACTCAATATTTATGAAGATTTAATGAGTCTGTAAGGCCGTTTGAGGATAAAGAGACCTGATAAGCTTTCCAAGGGAAGCAGGTTTCCTTCTTAATAATGGCAGAGTCCTTCCAAAATCACAGTGAAAGTCCTTAACACGGAGTGGGCGTATAAGGTTTGGGGGTGCTTAAAAGGCGGGAAGAGGGAATGAGTGAATTATTAACAAATCTGCCGCCCTTAATTTAAATGAATCTAATTTGATTTTTATGCAGCGCAATGATGATACTGTCCCTGTTTCTTCTCAGAGACATGGAATGATTGGGTGGTGCCACAGGCCTGGCCCTATGCCAGGAACCAAGCCAGAAAGAGAACATAGATCACCGCGTACTTATCTTACTATAAATACCACAGGACATACTATCCTCATTTAATAATTAAAAAATATTTGGTTTAGGATGTTTTTTAGCCTCGGATTATTATTATTATTATTATTTTCAAATTAGATGAGCTCAGGGAGTGGGCAAGTTGGGAAATGCTGACGCCTCAATGAAAATTTCAGATTTTATATAATATGCTAAAGAACACTGCGCTGAGTTCTAAAAAAAGAAAGAAAGAAAAAGAAAGAAAGAAAACCAAAGAAATGAAAAAGGTAAGTCCTACTTCAGGAATGGAGACTTAAAATATAGTTGGGTTTTGTCTGTTTTTCTTTCTGTCCTTACCGACCAAATAAAAAAAATTGACAATCTATGTCATTTCCAAATATGCTTTCTGGAAATTTTACTAGTATTTGAAATTCGCAAGTCCGAGAATCGGCTTCTTTACCCTGGGCTACAAATCCGGCTGCTTCTACATCACCGGCCCATTCTGCTTCCTCTCCTGTCACTTGTGCTCCAGGCACAAAAGCCTCACTTCCTGTCCCAACACAGACAAAGCTGAGTGCGGGCTTATTACAAACTTATGCTACAAAGCTGATCTTACCGTTAACAAGTGTCATTCAACACAAACGTATCTGAGGCGTGGTCTGGGCGACCCGGCCAAGGTTCCCCACGAGGATGGGACCCTTACTATGTCAGGCCGGTGACTCTAGGTTGTAACCAACCCTGAGCCAGAGCAGACGTTGTCTCGCCATCGCAGGACCTTCCAAAGCCGAGAGGCGGGGGTTCTCCCGGACCCAACCTGGCTCCCCAGTGCACGAAAGGCCCAGAGGCCGCCCCCCAGCAGGTGCCGCCCCCCACTCACCTGGCCGTCAAACACCTGCGCAGGGAGTACGACGCCCCGCCCCCGCAGCTGCGCGAGCACTCACTCCACGCCCCCCAGGCGTCCCAGTTGCTGTCCTCCTCTTCATCGGAATGTGAGGTCCTCGAGGTCTAGAACGTGAAAAAAACAAACAAACAAACAAAAAAAATCACAATAAATGACAGACGAACGTGGCAGAAAGATCCTGAAGCTTCCTTAGGTTTCTTCTTCTAAGCTGTTCACAAGACCAAAGTGACCTAAAAATGCTTTGAAATGGCTGAGTTAAAAAAAAGAACATACATTTTATATAATAGACTAAAGAACACTGCATTGAGTTTTACATGGAAAGGCATGGCATGTGAATACGTCCCCACCTTACAAAGGTTCTGCCCAGGTGGTGTCTAGCGGCTTTGAAGCTGACATATTATCGTCCCGAAATTTAAATAAATTGGCTAAGTATCAATAAAAACAAATATAAATATGGAATATATATTGACTATCGTTTTATAACTTGCACCTAAGAAGTTCTCACCCCCAAAATTCTGACATGCCTGTGCCACTGGTGCTAACTCCAAGAAAATCTTTTTGCATGAGGATCTGTGGAACCTCCTGAGAGAGAAAACAAAGTCGATAAAGCTTTAGGGTCCAAGAAAATAGGGGAGGGTCGACTGTGAATACGGTTTGGTTCCATTTGTTTTCTGGGCTTGCACCATCGACTTAGGTCGGGATAGTCTACAGAAGAGAGACGAGGGTGGGTTACAAGTTAGAAATACAGAGATAGACACGGATATTGATATGAAAAAGAAAAAATGCGTATTACAGCTGCGACACTTTACGAGGGACCCTAAAGTCGATGCGAACGAGTGGAGAAACATGCCTCAGGCCTACGTGGGTTGACCCAATACTGAAAACATTTATTCTCTCCAAATTAATCCATAAACTTAGAGCAACTCCAATCAAAATCCCAAAGGCGATTTTTTTTGGAACCTAACAAAATGATTATAAAGTTCATCTGGTGGAGTCAATGTCTATGAGAGCCAAGAAAAAAAACTGTAAAAGAACGGAAATCAGAGGGAAATTGCCTCGATTAAAAGAGTATAGAATTGGCATAGCAATAGCAGGCAGATGTATTAAATTGAAAAAAACGAAAAGTCCAGAAACAGACCCAAGTGTAAGGAGGTAGTAGGGGACCACGAGTCAATGTGATGAATGGTTTAAAAAAAAAAAAAATCAGGGATAACTTCACGAAATACACCAAAATGAATTCCAGATCTATCAGAAATCTATGTTTAAAATGCCGAAACCACAAAATTCTAGAAAACCTGTAGCGTAATAGGTATAGCGTCTTGATATAGGAAAGACTGTCCTAGATATGTCAACAAAGGTAGAAACCGTGAAGGAAAAGACAGGTAATTTTGAATTACATTCAAATAAATACACATTTAGCATTGCCTATCTCTTCACCTATAGATCAAGGGGCAGGTCTATGAACATACACGCAAAAACGCAGTGGTCCAAGTACAAGCATAAGGGCCAGAAAAAAACACTCCAAACTGTCTCAAAAAACATGGAGGATGTGGGACGAGAAGGGAATGTTTTTGGGGAAAGACACAAAGGAACACCAATTAAACATCTTCCTTCCACCAGCCCCTTAGATGACCTGAAGTAAATATGACAAAAGGTTAAATCTTATGAAGCCAGGTGGTGCTATAATTAGTTCGTCTGAACTTTTATGGTTTTGAAATTTCTTTTCTTTTTTAACGTTTTGCGGGTAAAGGGCAATCTCTAGAGAACAATATGAACCTCTGTCGTTTTTCATACAGGTAAACACAGATGTGCATAGAGAAAGGAGTGAGCATTGAAGAGTTAATTAAAATGTTAGCAGTGGCTGCCCTTAGGTTGAGAAGACTCTGGGTGATTTGAAAGTTTTTTGTTTTTGCTGTTTCTCGGCATTTTTGCAAAGTTGGTTTTTTTCCTTCTTTTTTTAACCAAACACTTTAATACTTTTGTTAAAAACAAGTGAGAAAACAAACCAGCAAGAACCACATCCCGTTCACATTCAGAAAGGTCCACGTGAGACAGAATTTAATAGGTACGTTCTAAGTTGGGGAACACGGCAGTATAATAAGGAAACCTGGACATAGAGCGTGTGACTGACGCCCTTAAGCCCTTAGGCCAAGTTACCTCATCCAACCAAAAAAGAAAAGAAACCTTTTAAAATTAAATTAAGAGAGGGATCTGTAGAAAGGACCTTCAAATATGAAATGAAGAAATAAAGACTAGAAGCAATAATTTTCACCCGAGTCTCACCGGTCAGTGGGTTTCATGGCTTCTTGCCAAGCTACCTATTTGGAGCACCGTTAGCCGCCCGACGAGAGGCAATATTTCAGAAACAGTCGAGTGAAAGGAAAGGATCAGAGCCTGGCAGCTGATCAAATCTGTCATCGGGAATAAGGGCTAATTAAACCCATACTATTTACTGTTCTAATTAGACCGCTGTTCACTTCGATTTTCTACACGAAACGCCACCAAATATAACCCTGTCCTGCCTATAACATAATATAAAGTTTTAATTCATAAAAAAAGAAAAAAATACAATAAGCAGTTTAATACGTTCATCTGGACTTTTAGGCGGCGAAGTCCAAATCATTTTAGGTAAACGTTTGAAATAGCCACAGCTGAAATGGATTTTTCATTTTGTCACTCGATACACTGATAGGCTGAATGTGAAAAGTTGAAAAACATCATCATATATATTTTAATGTGAAAGTTGAGAGTTCTTTGCAATATTGTTTTAATTTATTTTTACTCCCACTATCCCATCTGTTCAGTTTATGGTTAGAGTCAGGTTTCTTTCCATAAGTTCTCCACCTTTACTTACCAAAAAAAAAAAAAAAGAATCCTGATTCTAATGTAACTAAAATAGGCGAGTTATAAATGCAGGCATTTGGTTTTTCTGGTTGGACCAGGAAGCTATTTCCCTCTCTAAGAAAACAGGGAGAAAATGACATCTCAAGAGGGGTCCTCGTGGTTTCTTTCTTTCCTGGGTGACGAAGATGGTCACAGTTTGATTTGAAATCCCACTGCTGTTTCTCACTAGCCAGTCCTCCTGCCCTTCTTGGGTATTCTGCTTCCCCAGAGTAGCGATGACCTCCCCGACTTCTCCCGAGTTCTCGTCTCTTCCCTTTGATGCCAGTGGCATGATGATAACATAAATATTCCGGGGGAGCAGAGTCAGGTGCCACCGGGGTCATTTCTGAACATTCACGTCTGTGAATTCTTCCCTGTAGTGACATGAAGCCGGCTTTGCTTGAATTTGCATCCTTCCAGAACGGTGGACGGCCAGTCTCCATCCTCTCCTGCGGAACCTTCTCGAGCTTTCTCCAGCCACCTGGTGCCTTCAGCTGCCCCAGCTCTCTCATGAGTATTTTCTCTCTGCACATGCGTGAGTTTGCACATTTTAAATCTGAAAATCTAGTGTCTAGAAAACTACACCGCATCTGGCAATGAGACCACACAGCACCCCTATGCTCCAGGCTTCTTTTGATGAAATTCAAGTTTCCTTCTTCCCTTCCTTCCTCTCTTTTTTTCCTTCCTTCCTTCCCTCCCTCCCTTTCTCAGTTACACCGTTTATTGGATCCCATTATGGGAGCGGCATCGCATAAGAGTTAAAAAGTTGTCGCTCTAGATAAGTTTCTTAAACTTTCTAAATCTCATCTGTAAAGTGGCAATAATCACCTTTACCCCAACAGCCTTTAAAGGACACATATAAATCTAAACCGAGTGACGTGGCATCTCGGTAACTGTAACGAGTGAATGTGTCAGTAAAGTGTAAGCTGCTGTTCTTGACAATGTCTTTTTTTTTTCAGAGCATCAGCAGAGCCAACTCCATCCCGTGTTCACTTATGCAAGACTTAACATTGATCATAGCTGAATTTCCTCTTGTTGCTTTTGGCCTCGAATTCACCAGCCCCGCTGAGGTCCGTTTGAACCCAGATCCTGTCGCCCCCTCTAGGAGCCACTTTGCTCCGCTTTGCAGCTCCCAGGCTCCACCCAAGCCCCTGACAAACGGGCCACACGAAGCTGCCTAATCTTACAGAATTCCATGAATGCATAGTTCTGCTTTTTCAAAAATAGTAAGCAGACCATCATGCCGAGGAAGCGGCCAACTAATCAGACCTGGCATCTGTGAACACAGTTCAATGTTACAATAAAAATACGGAGTAACGCCCATCGCCGTCATCGAATGTCAGGAGGCAGAAAGGGTTGGGGGGAGGGAAGAAACCAGCCATTAGGAGGACCTAGATCAGACAGCACCGGGTTTTTATCTTAAGCTGTGTGCTGGGGGTGTTTCCTGAGAGAAGCATTCAGCTGAACACTTTATCCAGCCCCACCTCTGAAATCCAGTGACAGTAAAATACGCTGGAAAGATATCAGCTCCATGTCTGGCCTGATGGTAACCCTCAAGAGGCAATGTCTGTGTCTATCAGTTGGGTACCCCTATTTCTGACTCCCCCTTTCTAAACATCTCCATAAGCTGTCTTAACTAATTACTTAAATTCCCTGTTATGAATATTTTGTAAGGTAAGGGGTTATCGGAATCCTGTCTATAGAGTATTTCCCCCTGGTCTAAGTCAGCAGACATCCTGCCAGTCTGTGATGCGGCCTCAGGCAGAACCCCTTTCTTTCTGACCCCGGATGAGAGACAAAGCCCATGTTTTCCTCATGGATGAGCCACTGCTCCGTGGGACAGGACTCCGGTCAAATACGGCAGCCGAGCTACCCTCGCTCCCGGTCGGCATTTCGTGTCTTGGATAGAGTATGTCTGCTGCTGTGATCCGTGTGACCACGGCTGTCCTGTGACATCCCAGAGAAGCCTGCCATTGTTTTTGTTCTGTTTTTTTGTTTGTTTGTTTGTTTTTTCAGTCTGTATTGCAAGCAGTGCTACATGTCTGTGTTTCCGAAGGCTTTGGCTTTTACCAAGGTCATCTCACGAGGAGTAGGCGTTCTTGACCGACTTCGACAGACACGGATGCATTTGTTCATTTTCTCACCCAAACAGAGACCAAGGGCTTGCCCAGTTCCAGGCTCACAGGCCTGGGATGATGAGCATGGTCCCCTCAAGACAGTGAGCAGGTGACAGAGACTGAAAGGGAAGACGAGTCCCTTATTTTGGGCTCATCTCTACTTTCTAATTGTGATAGAATTATAACTCTTTTTCAATTTTTTTCCTTTTTGCTCATCTACATTTCCCAATTTTATACAGCAAACGGGTATAGTTTATGCAATAAAAGACCCAATAAAGGTTTTCTTTTTCTTTTTCTTTTTCTTTTTTCCCAGTGGGGAGAAAAAATCCGCTTAAGGGAAGCCTATGAAAACACATCCAGAGAAACAAAACGCACTATGTGTGGTTCGGTTAGAATTTTCAGGCTTAAAGATCTCCAAGGAAATCATATTTTCCTAAACGAAGTTCTAGCTAGGGAATATTTGGGATGAAAAATTCAAAAAAGATATTGTTTACTCATTATATAATAGGACTGGTAAAAGCCAAGAATATTTTCAGAATAAGTGTGTTCACGATCTCATAAAGACTTGAAGACTTCTTGCCTTTCTTGGATCCCTATGCATAAATCAAATCATAAAATATTTTCCTGACAAGCTCCTAAATCGGTGACTTATAATGAACAGCACAGTTCTACGTGTCTTGCAAAAACATTCGTTAATTAAACACAGATTTCACATAGAAGGTCACTTATTGGAAATAGTATATTAACAGCTCCGTATTCAAAACAACCCAAAATAAAATACATTCCACTGGGATATTACTTCCCAGACACCAAATAAATGTTCGTGTGCAACGTCACCACAAAGGTTACGCAAGGAGGTCGCAAACGGCCCAGGTTTTGTTCACAGTAAACACATCTTTAAGCTCTGCAATGACACAAAACGGTTTTTTAACGAAGGCGGTAAATGACATAAAAATATCACTCAAGCCATCATGTAGACTCCACAATTCTGTTCTGTATCTGAAGCTGCGCAGAAGACACTGAGAGACACACCACAGCCCTGTAACTCTCCTTGAGACGTGCTGCCCTCTCCTGAGAAGTGTCTGCACCCCACCTCATCACCCGGATGGTCAGTGACCCCCAGGGGTCTGGTCCACCTCTGCCCAGCCAGCGCGTTCCTGATTACTGACCCTCTCCTCCGAGCCCTTCGCCCACGCCAAGGGGACGCGTCCGATGCCTCCAGGTTCATGTGACCTGCTCTACCTCCACCCACGGGTCCACTCCTCACAGCTCTCAACAGCCCATCCATCCGTCCAAGCACACCATGCTTCTCGCTATACCCCAGCACGCACACGTTTGCCACGTCTCTCTTCCTGGGGTGAACATCAGGCAACACCAAGACCTTCCTCTTGCAACAGCTGTTTGCAGGTGATGACGAGAGAGGGGACAGCCAGAACCAGCCCTGCTCCCCCGCATCTGCGGTCAGGAGGAGCCAGGAGGACCTTTGAGAAAGCGTCTTGCTCCCTGGAGTCTTCCCGCCAGGACCTCTACGGGGGGCTGGCCCCGTTCTGTGATTCCTCACCTCACTAAGTCCCCTCCTCAGCCACACCCACCAGTCACTCTCCCTCTCAGACTCCTGGGTCAAAGGCTGGTTGGACCTCTTGTTCTATTAAAAAAAAAAAAAAAATCCCCCACCAATGCTATGAGGCGTTTTCAAATCATGGCAGCCAAGGTTTCTCCACGTCAAGATGATCGAACACCAAGTCAACATTTCCAGACTTCCGAGAGTACAGTGTATTCAGTGGCAGAACGAGGTCCCCGTGGGAAAGAGGGGGCAGATTCGCACGGGGTCACGGGAGGAGTATTTTTAAAACACACTATGTAGTACGGGGAAACCCCAGGGCTGGTACCAGGCGGGCTCTGACAATCGGATGAGTCCCATTCTCTGCCGGGCCTGGTGTGCTAGTCGGGGCGAGGGCAGGCCGAGGCTTGTGTGAAGGGCTGCCTGACGAGACCTCAGGTGTCTGGTCAAGACCTCAGTCCGCAGCGATCCCATGGAGTGAGACCTGGGGAAATACATACCCGTCTGTCTGTATCTTCAACCCCCTACCAGGCTCGCCATTGGCCAAACCCAACCAGGAGCCTGAGGGCAAGAGAGATGATGCCGACGCCACGGGTCAGCCTGCCGGTGGGTGGAGGATGGATCTGTCAAGCCAAGGGGCGCTTTCCAGCACAGTAACTTACTGACTCACTGGAATATTTTTAAGCAGAGAAGTGACTTCGGCAAATTATATTTTGGAAAAAATTACTCGGGCAGGAGTGTGGGGAGGACTGAGGGAGAAAAGACACGTAGGAGCATGGCCCCAGGGCCACAAGCAAAAGACAGAGGCCCACGCTAGACACAAGCTCCGTCTGGAAGAGAAAGGCACAGATGGCAAATCTCTTTGTTCTTGTTTCCTGCGTGTTAGTTTACTTTCTTAAATTGAGGGATAATGTTATGTTACATTTAACGTTACATAGAACGTGGTATTCCTTTCCGGTAGACACAATGTTTCGACATTTGTATACATTGTGAAATGATCACCACTGTCTAGTTAACGTTCATCACCGCACATAGTTACAAATGTTTTTTTTTTTTTCTTTCCTTTTAAGATCTACTCTCTTAGATGTGAAGTTTTAAGGAGCTAGAATCAATAGGGCCTAACAGCTGACTCGATGCAAGAAATAGGAAGGTACTGGAATGAGTCCTGGGCTTCCGTATGAAGTGACTTGTGCCACATGCTTATGTCACTCGGGCTTCAGAGACATGATCTTCTCAGTGCCCTAGGCACAGAATGCAAGCAACGCCCCCAGATAACAGTTAAGAGACAGGGACCACACCAGTGGTGATCTCCAAGAGGAATCCAGCCTGCAGGTCTGACTGATTTAACTGTAATTATATATTTTACCTCCACCTCACAAAAAGGAATTATCTGTTAATGTTTAAAACTATGGAGATTTCATGTAAAAAAATCTAGATTTCTGGCTTCTCAGGGGAAGAAAAAAAGAAATCAATATAGGACCCACATCCCAGCAATAATTCGAACTAAGCGAGGCCACTCAATTTCTAGAGGGCACACACCTTGCAATGTACACAGCCTCTGTCCAACCACGATGAGGGTTCACACTGCCTGCTTGGGCCCTGGGGACCGAGTGGGAGCTTGCCGGTAACGAAAGACTGTAGTTTGGAAGGTAATCAATAGCCACGTGTATTTATAACTGACATCTGACTCTTCACAGTCCTGCCACAGAACACCGCCATGTCTCAGCCAGTAAGAAACACATTCACAAACAACTTTAAAACAAAACAAAGGACATTCTGTTGTCTTCGCTGGACACTGCGTTCAGCAAAGTGGACACAGAAGCGGAGTGTAAGAATGAGACCTGAGGTCTGTGGTCCCATGGGGCTCTGTCTAAACTCGACTCCCTTCCCACCCATGGGCTTTGTCTCTGGGGTGTCTCAGATAAGACAGTAGTGTATTTAATAAGCTCAAACAAAAATTCCCAGAGGGTAGACAAAGCATATTCTAGAACGTATCTATGCTGGTGGGACATCACGGTCCCCAGAAAGTCCATTTCAAGAGTCACACAGGCCAACTCTCCCTGACAGTCCCCACACAATCCTATATCACAGACGAGTGCATGTAGGTTATTTTTCCCCCACGAAAGCAATTTTCATAGCTCCTAGATGAGTTAGAAAAGAACTCCAGCCAGGTCCTGTCTGATGAAAGCAAGAGACATAAAATGCCCAATGCAATGTGGATTTGGTTTTGTTTTGACTTTTTTCGTTAAAAAGAAATTCCTAAATAGGATGATACTTTACATGAAAAAATGGTATCCATCCTCAGGATGTTACCTGTGATATTTGGGTAAGTTATCACGAAGCCCATACAACATGACATCGCCTAAGACTGACCAAAAGGGAAATGAAACAATGCCAAATATAAAAGTCTGATGGAGAGTAACAGGTGGGCAAGGTAACAGGGATCAACCATCCTACGAGGACAGCTAGAAAAGCAAAACTATCCTCCATGAATGAAATAAGGACATTTTCAGATGATGGCAGACCAGTCTTAAAGAAAATGTGAAGAGGTGATTTCGGGGTTCAAGGAAGCTTGGAGATGCAGGAGCAAATGCAGAGCCAAAATAGGAAGAGTAAACATGCAGGTAGAACTAAAGGATGAAACTACACAAAACAGCCATTTACGTGGCCTATGGGGTTCAGA
Source organism: Pteropus alecto (assembly GCF_000325575.1). NCBI lineage: Eukaryota > Metazoa > Chordata > Mammalia > Chiroptera > Pteropodidae > Pteropus > Pteropus alecto. The sequence continues at coordinate 4,958,201 of NW_006430726.1, read as the reverse complement.
ATGGTTATATGGAATTAAGGTATTTGACAATGGCCTATGAATCAGAAGAGTGATAAATGACATTCAAGGATCCTAAGACCCTGCATCATCAAGGAAGAAGATAAAAGGACCAATTAATATTTGACTCTGATAAGTCAGGGATACGTGTTTTAATCTCTAGTGTGATTACTAAAAGAGTGTACAACTTCCAAATTAATAGATAGAAAAAGATACAATAAGAATACATATCATATTTCAATCACTCCAAAAGGAAGCAAAAAATGGAGAAGAAAAAATATAGAAAAGATGGATAAGTTCTGAAAGCTCACAGTAAAATGAAAGATTTAAATGCAAACATATCAATAATTACGTTAAACCCAAAGAGAATAAATGCACCGATTAGAAGGCAAAGATTATAAGGATGAGTTTTTAAAATTCAATTATATTCTATTTCAAAGAAACGTCCCTTAAATATAAAGATCAGAAAGGTAAAAATAAAGATACCATAAGACTACTAACCAAAATAAATCTAGTTTAGTTACACTAATCAAAGTAGACGTCAAGACAAAGAGAAAAAGAGAGATGCCTCATGATGCGGGAAGTCTGAATTGCCCAGAATGAAACAAAATTCTAAAAGTGTACCTACTAACCTAACCTCAAGATACATAAAGCAAAAACAGAAAGGACTATAATGGGAAATAGAAAAATCCAGAATTTTGGTGGGAGATTTTAACACAGCTCTATTAACTTATCAAATAGATGAAAAAAATCAGTAATGGTATAGAATACTGAAACAATTCAATTATAAACCGAATGAATATACGTGTATAGAAAAGGTAAACCGACCGCTACAGAATATATATTCTTTGTAGTTATAAAATGTTTATAAAAATTGATCATAACCTGGGCCACGTAGTGAATCTCACAAATTCAAAACATTGACATCATACAAGAATTTTCTCTGCCCACAAATCGAATAAGCTAAACATCAATAGAAAAAAGAAAACTAAAAAATTCCCAAACATTTGGAAATTAAGAGATAGACTCTCTTTTAAATAACCCAAGTCAAAAAGACATCACCATGAAAGTTAGAAAATATTCATACTATATGAAGGTTAATATATTACATATCGAAACTTGAAGAAAGCGGTGAAGCTGTGCTTGGAAGGAAATTTACAGTTTTAAGTACACGTATTCGGAAAGAACATCGAAAAAAATCAATGATCTCAAGTTATTTCGAGACATCAGAAAAATGGTAGCCAATGAAGCTCAAAGCAGAAAAACACAAAGATGAGAACAGCAGTCGTGAGATAGAAAACGAAATGTATGGAAAAGAGGATCAACGGACCTAAAAATGGGCTCATGATAAAGACTCATAAAACCGACAAATTCTTTGGCAAGACAATGGAAGAAAAAGGAGAGACAGAAGTCACTGAAAATCAGTCCCAAGAATGAAATGCGGAGGATTCGGAAAATGTAAAAAGTAGGAGAATGGAAGATAATATCTTTATGCTCATCGATTTCAAAATTCAGATGCAGGCCCAGCTCCCTGGCCTTGAGGCAAGACAAATGACAGAGTAATTCACCCTCCAGAGCTGTCCACGGGATGAGGAAGAGGCTGGGTCTCTACCTGAAACCCACCTCCAATGTGCTTCTCCTCCCCTTCCCTACTCTTTTCTCCCATTCCCTGACAGGGTGTCCCCAGAAACAGTGCTTGAAAAAAATCACTTGAACATGAATCCTCAGCTCTGCCTCTCCGACCTCTGCCTCTCCGACCTCAACCCAAGAGATGTCTTAAACTATATACATGCAAAACGGCAGTAAAATAAAGACGGTGACCCAAATTTGACAAAACATTAGTACTAATTAATTCTAGATGGTGGGGACACATAAGTCTGTTATACTAGTCCCTGCATCTTTCTTTTTTTTCTTCTTCTTTAGATGTTTTTTTCTAACTAAAACAAAAAAGGAAGGACTCTTTGGGGGATGCAGATAGGGAGAATCTGTGAGGCATTCAAGTCACCTGCAAAGGGAAAAGTGCCTTCTGCACAGCAACATTTAATGACAGGGACAGAGAAGCAAAACCTACAAAATCCTATTTAACATACTTTCTTACCCTACATTACCGACCACAAAATAGTCTTAAGAAGCTCTTAATTTCAACATACCTCAAACCATATTCAGAACATTCATATCTGACAATCCACAGTGGACTTCCCTTTCCAAGAAAGAAAAAAGCACAGATTTTCAAGTCTAACGATATCAAGATTTTTGAAAAATTCTTTTTTGACTTTTCTTGGTGATTTACTTCCATCCATGGTTAGCCATTTCACATAGAAAAACATGGGTTCTGTGCCAACAACTCATCAAGAATATTACCCAGACCACATTTTAGGGGCATAGGCTTTAAACAAACTCCCACAAGAAATATTATTTGACAGCTATGAACGTCATAAAAGGAGCCAGTGTGTTTTTTTTATCCCACGCCTCTCCTTCTGGGATCTGCTGGCAGTCAGCATGCTCTGGGCCACCCGTGGGTGGTGTGTCGCCCCAGGTGAACAGAGACACTGGGACACAGAACATCCAAGACTGGTGGCGCTCGCACTGGAAGAGCTGACAGCAAAGTCCTAATTTCTTGACTAAAAATAGTAGAGCAGTCTCCTTGGCTAGACAGCAATGGCCTTGTGCAAGTCATTTTCCAGTTAGCCAGGGAATCTGCAGGCTTAGCAAAGTGAAAATTCACTTACCCATTTTCATATACCTGCATAAGATGACCTTGAAGGTGCACAAGCCACGTTTCCAGCACGTGCTAGGCACCCATGTGGCCAGCACCACATCGGACAGCGCAAATACAGAAAACTTCCTGAACTACAGAAAGTTCTGCTCGTCATCAATAGTATAATTATTAACTGTTGGAAATATGGTCACAAAGTTGAAAACAAATCTAAAATATTTTTGGAAAGAACGTGTGTGTGTGTGTGTGTGTGCGTGCACGTACATATGTGCACACATATACACACATGCGGATATATAATACCACCTTACATTAGATCAATAATTCATTTGTTTTAATCATGTAGTTGGTTAGCTTTGGGGCCCCTTTTTCGTCTCATTTTCTTGTTTTCGTACACTCAATGTTTTCTTCAATTTCATCGATAGCCAATGTTATTTAATATGGGTTTGTGTTCAGCAACAAACTACCTTCTAAACATGCCTTTTTTTTACCTCTTTGGGGTACACGTGGATGTTGCCATGAGAAATGCCTTCACATTTCTCACGTTACTAGTCGTTGATTTTCGCCCCTTATCTAAGAGTTGATCTATCCCAGGTGGGTGCTCCCCCAAAAATACTGCGAGCAGATTCTCCTCAGGTGGATCGTTCGTACTTCTCACCTGGACACTGTGGGTGAATTCCTGATGCTGAGGGTGAGGAGGCGAAGGAGTGGGTAGGGAACCAAGGCTGAAAATGATCCCAAAGAGAGAAACATCACCTGGGCCATTTCGCCTCTGTAGCTTCCTGTCCCTGACAGGCTCCACACTACATCCAAGAAATTTCCTGGCACAGCTGCTCACCTTCTTGGAAAAGACCCAAACGTGCTGGGAAACAACCCATTCGAGAGGAGATCACGAACACCACGGGTTCACGTTTGGCGTGGTCCCTGTCATGCTCAATTCACCTGGACCAGGAGCCTCCAGGACTGCTGACCCGCACCAGCCAACAAGGCCCCGAGCAGAGTCACGTCCCTCTCCCCGTCATCCGAGACTTAATTTCAAGACATCATAAATTTGGCTCTGCTTCGAACCTACTGGATGACCTCCAACACTTGGTTAAGTCAATATATTATCGTGCTTTTTTTCTTTTGTTCATAATAATATAAAATGCCAAAATTGGAATGGCCTTGAAATTATACTCGGCAATGACTCAAAGCTACAATCCAACGTCACCTCATTAACTTTGTCCGCTGACTTTTCGTCCACCAGGTGTCAGCTCAGTGGTCCCTTCCTCCGAGGGACCTTACCTGACTGTGGTCTGTAATTAAAGAGTGAACCATGAGATTATGGGATTAACGTGTGACTGCAAGCTCCATGAAATCCGAGACTTGATCCGGTTTCGCCTGCCAGTGTACCCCCAGCACTCAGCACGCACCTGACACACGCGAAGCACTTCATGAAACTAGTCACCAAACGAATGCATGAAGAATCACCGACTTAAGGAACAAACAAATGCACAGAGTTCATACGTTCAGTAATAAAAAGGATTTGGAGAAAAAGCCATGTCTTGGGTCAATGAATCAAGAAATTAAAATTTCTCCAACATGGAAAAATTTCTCTAGGAACCACTCGGAAAGAGAAGGGGGCCGGAGTCCTGATGGGCAAGTTTTTCTCCTTTGTCTATTGTGTTTTTTCTATCCTTCTCGGCTACACCACAGAACCCACGAGGGAGAAAGAAATATATCCCACCCAAGTCCTCAGTGAGTATGGGCTCAACCTGGCTTACTTCCTCATTGCCAGTATGAACCCTCTTTTCATTAGTATTTAAGCAGACACTTATGTAGAGACAGCCCATTTCTGTACCATAAGGAGAGCTCATTCTGTCTTGTGTGGAGCTGGGTTGAGTTACTGGTTCTGTTGTAGTTGATTAAGACACAAAACCCTCAGGCTTGTAATAGCTGATACATGATTCTGGTTCAGCTTGAATCCATAATCCATTGGCTTCAAATTCTGTGTGGAAATACGGGGATTTGGAAAGCCAAGAGAGTGGAGGAACTAATTAACTTAAAAATGCCCAAACCCAGCCTTGCAGAAGTCTGCTCTTACACTGAACTGGTCTTTACCATCTTTCCCAAGGATGCACTTAAAGGACCCAGATGAATGGCTAACTTGAATGTAGAATCGCAGACTGCGAGGGCTGAGAGGGGAGCTCCAGGCTCACCATTTTTACAGACGGGAAAACAGAGAGAGAAAAGCACGTAGTCAATGCGATGACAGAGGGCTCGGGTGCGAGCTCACTTACTCTCTTCACTAACCACAGTATTCACTTTCATGGCTTCCTGGTCCACGGCCATCTTCCTGCCATCTTTCGACTCTGACCACTAGTTATCCTCTCCAGCCAAGCCAGATGGGTCCCTTTAAAACATAAGTTCACATCTGTGACACCCACCCACTGCTCAAACTATTTAGCACACTCCTAATATCCACAGGACAAAGTTCAAAGTCTTGCTTGACCGTCAAGACCCTCCACCTGCTCCCTCCAATCAACATGGCCTCCCGCTGTGCTTCCACAGGTAACGGTTCACCTCTTCTCATCATAGCTGTGCATACATTTGCTTATGCCATTCTCCCTACGGTGACAGATGGCTACCCAGGATCCCCATCAGTGAAGCTCTGGTGGCCTCGGCTGCAGGGGCGTGTTCTCGAGCAGCCATTGGCCATGTAGGGGGCAGCCCGCATCCAGGGACTGATTATCCGCAGGTGGGTATAGAGACCTGGCCCACCTCGGCCAACTCGGGCACGTCTGAAGGCTCTACTGCTCGTGAGCGCCTTGCAGGGTGGGCTGACGCCACGTCTGGGTCTGCACTGACAGCCCGACTTCGCCCTCTGCCCGTCTCATTTCCATCCCTCCCTTCCACGGGTATCGATCTTGAAGGGACTCCCAAATAAACATACCGCATGCTGAACTCCTCTCCGAGTCTGCTGCCAGGAAAACCCAACACAGCACTCCCCACCCCAAAATGCTTCCCTCCATCCTCTTTCAAGGTCGACGGCCCGGACCACTCATCTCTGGACGTTGTGCAGCACATAGAGATCATTCGCTTATCTCATGTCATCATGAACCACCCCCGGCCATTAATTATTTACCAACGACGTGAAGTCGAAAGCATCCGCTGTGTTTTGCACCTGTGTGTATCCCCAACAGCTTGCGCCCGTACGGAGCGGGAGCAATCTCGGCATGCCGCCCGCGTTGCTGATGACGAAGACGTAACAGATCTTGCATCGGCGATCCATTTCAATCCCCGGGTCATTTCTTCTGTCCCACCGAGAGCACAGTCCCCTGAGAGCACGGTTCTCCTGTGCCCACACATCCCTTATCGCAGGCACTGGATAAACGACCATCACACCTTCACGCGCCAACCCCTCCAGAATGACGGAGAATTCGTGCGCTTTTGTCGTCCCAGACACGGGAGAGGAAGAGAGCAGAGAAAGGGAACAGAGAAATCTTTTAAGGGGGCTGACATAGGGGGATGTCGTACAGAGTCACCCGTCCACACCCGCGAAGACTCCGGATGACATCGGGCAGACACCTGCTGACAGCTGCCTCTCTGGGGCCAGGGAGTCTGGGCCCGCCATGCTCTATGACAGGACCACATCTCCATCCTCGAACAGCCGAGCGAAACTAGGCCTCTCGTCTCTTTCTCACTGAGAATGATGGATGTTCAGGAGACATGAGTTTGCCTTAATTAACACTGGATCAGAATGGCGGGCCAAAGTAGACAACAAATAAACAAAACGCCCCTAAGAGCCGTTCCAGCCAAGGCTTGGATGCGGTGACATCTGAAAAGAAACGAGGACTCTCCTCATCCTCCCAGGGAAAAAACGTGAAAGCCAGCCTTGCAGAGCACCCTCCGCCACTGCTCTGAAACGCCGAGGGGCCCAGCGGCCAGCCCTTCTCGTCCACGTGTGGACAGGCCTGGCTGCGTACCTGACAGGTCTAATGAATGCGGAATGGAAAAACTTGCTGGAGCCATTTTTCCTGCCAGGGCGGGAAGTGCAAAGCAGGGACACCACTCCTGCCTCGAGATGCCAAATCATGAAATGCTGTTTCGACACTGGCCAAGCGAGGGGAGAGGGAGGGAGAGACGAGCAGCAGAGGAAAGCAACCAGGACAGGGTTCGAGGCGGGGATCAGGGCAGCAGGAAACCTCACGGCGGGTACAACCTGGCTGCCCAGTGTCAGGGGCCTGCAGCAAGAAGGCAGCCCAACACCCCCTCAGATCATTAAACTCCCAAATTACACCTGGACCACATTACCCGAGCAGCATCCTTTGAAACCCTCTCTGGCCTGTCTGTCCCTTCTGTGAGCTTCGGGCATTTCCGGGGTGTACAAACAGAGCTAAATGATGAGAAAGGTTCCCCAGAAAATCTCTGACCAGCTGTGCCTTCACGTTATCAGAAATTCTTTACTCCACTGGCATGGTAAGTAAGGACATTTCCTGCTTTATTTCACTTTGTGGGGGAAAAAAAGAAACTACTTCAAACCTGCAGTGTCCTGTTTTCACCTAAGGCTAGCTTCATCGTGTTACTGTCCCTATAAATATCATTCACGGTACCCAAAGTCCTTCATAAAATGACGCTGGTTTATTGCATAGTAGTCAGGAGCACGGGCTTAAAAGTGACATCGGTTGACAGACTGTTCCCCTAGAGCTGGTGGTTTGGGTCCAAGTGTTTAGCCTATCTCGATCCAGACTTTTCCATGGGAAGAATAAATATGGGATTTGTGCCAGACACTAATAGTTGGCCCCCGATATCCACACCGTCTTTCTTTTTCGTTAGCAGAATGCCAGGTGGTGCGTCCTAATTCAACATGACAATCTCGTTTCCACCTCCCCAGCCTTCCTGGCATCTGGGTGGCCACGTGACCCAGTTCTGGTCGATGACACGTAAGAAGTGCACCTGCTCTGGGTGTCCTGGGCAAATGTTGCTTTTCTGATTAAGGAGACATAGGTGCCTCCAGCCCTCTCTCCTCCTTGCCTCCTTGGACCTCGACGGGGTGTCTGAGGCTGCAACAGCCACCCTGCAGCCACGCGAGGAACGGCCCACAGACTGAGTGCGGAGACCAGAAGGGACCCTGCGTCTGTGGTGGTGTCACCGAGCTACTGCAGGAGCCTTATCTGTTGAAGCAGCTGCGGGCATGGCATCACATTCCTGCAGCTGAAAACACTCGTACCTGACGTGAGGGTTGTCACGAAGATTAAAGGAGGCAAATGTGAAAGTCGCTTGGTAAAGCACTCGGCGGCACATCCTCAATATGTCTGGCTCCAAAGCCCGCCCTCCTTCCACCACTGCAGGTTGCCATGGAAACCGCGTTCATCCAACACACACACACACTGCCCAGGGGCATAAACCAAGTGTCACCCTGCGCACCTTTTTGTAGCCCGTATTAACGCAAGTAACCTCCGACGATAAACAAACACGGCCTTCGACATTTCGAGAATGGCTCCTCTAGGAAGCCCCGACGTCCTGCTGACGAACCACCGCCTGGAAAAACGGACGCTGGCAGACGTTCACGGGAGCGCCCGTGAGAGCAGCACAGGAGAGGCCTTGCTCATCGCACCTGATGAGGTGGACCGGGCTCCACGCCACACGGGGCAAGGAGGGAGAAAATCGCAGAATCGGAAGAATGTGAAGACTTTTGGTGTCGGGCAAATATTAAGGATGTGGTGCAACCTTTCTCTATACGGCAATGCTCTGCTTTTCTAGAATGATTAGAATTAACTGTGTGAGATTAATAAACTTTCAACATAAAGAAAGTATGCCCCTTAGGATATGATTAATTTCTTATTCTATGACAATATTATATTACATATAACATAAGATACTGTTGTTACATATTGTTTTTGTTATTTTATTATGTTATTACATAACATTATGTTATACATTTATATGACATATAATATAATGATATATAATAAAACATGATTATTATATGTTATTATTTTCATTATTTTCTTATTATTATTCCAAGTTTGTCCCTTTAGGTATTATTATTTGAGTTAAAGAAATACCTTCTTATTAAACCTATTATTGTTATAAACATCAATTATTACACTTTCAATATTGTCATCATTCTCTTAAAATTCTCATCTAATCTCCTCACACCACTATAATAAAGCCGTCTGTTATATTTTAGGGCACAGTGTGATATACTAGTAACGCACATCTGTCTTTTACGTTTTAACCTAAAATGGTGGACTCCACTTATTAATATTTTATTTAGGATTTTAGCATTTGGTTCATGAGCCTGCAGTATATTTTCCTTCTCTATGTTTCTTGGATGTTTTGGTATTCATATCATACTGCTCTTTTAGAAGGTTTTCTCTTTCTATGTGCTAGACAGTTTATATTACTATACATTTTTTTACAAACTGCAAAAAATACGTTGAGGACTTCTACCTACGCAGATGCATCATAAATCGTTGCCATAAAAATTACTATCTGGACTTAATGTCATTATGAGTCTACATTTTATAAACTGTTTCAAGCTGTAAAGCATTACTACACAACCAAAAAAAAAAATAACGATTTTTGTTTCAGAGACTCACCATTCCCTTATACTGAGAGGCTCACCTCACATTCCTCTAGTCTGAATGCCAACCTTTAATTAAATGTCCGCCTGCAACGTCTACTCCTCGTACACCGTCCCAGATGTCTATCCGGCAGAATGGGGTCCCCCAGCCCTTCTGTGGTTCTCCAAGCCTCTTTCCTGCTTTTACGAGGCACTAAGCCAAATAAATTACCTCAAGCGTTCAAAATAGATGTCAAAATTAATACGTGTTTATGCATGTGAAACTCAGGATTGTGCTTTATGAAGTATGAGTGCTGTCAACAGACTAGAGAAGATTTTAAAATAAAGTCATCCCCCTAGAAACTTAATCAACATCATTTTCTCCAGACGATGCAACAGCCTCCATCAGACAAAGGTTACCAAGCACGGTGCAACCATCTGAAAGATTTGCACTAACATGCAGCCTATTGCAGACCGAAGCTGTTTTCCACCTCTCTAGACCCACACGCTTTCTCTGGTGAGTCAAAATGACATGACATTCCACCCATATAATGTGGGAAGCCCACAAAAATGTCAAAAGCACCAGGCACTCAGCACCGGCCCCGGAATTCCAATCACACTTATGAACTGTGACTCACCGTCTCTCCCCACCAAGGTCGGGATCTAATTTGAAGACCTCAGTGCCTCAATAAATCCCTCAGGCCAAGGAGAGAGCCTCCCTCTCCACATCTTTCCTCTCTACAGACACCTCTCTCACAGCGTCAGAATGAGGATTCTTTTTGTCCATTTGTCTCCCGTGCTGGGCAGTGAGCGGGCTGGAAACGGGCTGTCCCTGAGAGTTGGTGGAGAATAGCTCAGCTGGCTTGACCGAATGAAAGATTCGGCTCATTTTTTGTTCAGGGGAGTCTAAGAAGACATTTCACGCTGCTTCCCACTTGACTCTAACGGTTACACCCAGAGGTACATTTCATGAAACGCAGAAAATGGAAATGAGTGGCAAGTCGTAATAAACGTCAGCTAAAGAATTCCTTAAACGTACAGTTTCCCAAGACAATGCAGTATTGCGTGTTTTCCGAGGGCCATGATTTACCCGGCCCGTTTTGGCAGATTCTAATGAGCCAAATGTCATTTACGACAACATCCAGTATCTGTGCTCCCGCAGCCCGACAGGAATCACATTCAGTGATGCCATATCCTCAGCTGTTTCTAAAGAAACATTTTATAAAGAACAGTTTGTAAAGAAACATTCCCTCCTAACACAGAGAAAGACAAACAGGCACGCGCGATGTTCTGATGAAAACCTGACCCTGTATAAGAAGTAGAAAGATAACCTAGCACAAATGAGGAAAATTCAGTAAATTCCATGAAATGTCAACGGAATGAAAATCATTGTATTATAGAATATAATCAACTGGTTAAAACAGAGCCGAATGTTAATATTTTTACAGTTTCTAATATACTTCTAGAATATTTCTTGTAATTCACACTCATTAATAAATACCAAAGCTATCACCCATTATTATTCAAACAAAACAATTTTCTGGGAAATGTATTTTTAAGGAATAACACTGACCTCAACCTGTTCCTTTCGATCCCAGTTTTATCCACGTATGCCCTGATCTGACAAAGGAAGCATCTATCAGATGGATTAAAAAGCACAGTGACGACTCATTGTCTGATGCCAGCAGGGGAATGAGTTCTTCTGCAGGTAATGACAGGTGCCCCGTCCGTCAGTGTATCGTTTTTAGTTTAACGCTTTCTGAATGGGAGGCGTGCGCTTAAACAAGGGACCTGGAAAATAACCTAACACTTTCGTCGTGCCCAGCATCATTTCCGGAAAACCCCATCACCTAAAAGCCATGGGTCAGTTTGCTGTGATTATAAACGCTCGGACCGCTGAGCTTGCAAGTCCTTGAGGCTGGTTCTCGCCTTGCTGTGAGACTGTGCTTTCCGTGACCCCAGTCTCTACAGCAGCTTCCGAGTCCCTTCCCTCCCTGGCTCCCCATTGCCACACAGTGACCCGGGACCACTGAGGAGGGCCCTTCAGCCCCAGCCCCTCTCAGTTCACCATCCCAGGTGTCAGAGGTCATTTCAGATGCAACCCTTCATGCTTCATTCCCGGAGCTCCCACCGGGAACAAAAACCCATTGATAGGGCAACGTTCTAGGTGACCGGGGCACCTGGCCTTATCGACGAACATCGCCTCTGGGCAATCAGCACTCACAAGTGCATCAGTACCTTCCATGATGTTCCACGTCTTTTTTCATTTCACCGGATGTTTCATTTCAGTTTTTAGATGGTATCCACCTCTCGAAGAAAAAATTTAGGACCTGCAGGTCAGACACCACCTCCTAAGTTACCTGCTCTGTGACAGTTCTGTCCCTTGGAGATTAAAGCAAAAACCATAGTCCTGAGTGATCTTTTTTTTTTTTTTTTCCAAATTGAAATCCACACAAGTATAGTATTTACTCCTGGTCCATTTTTTTTAATGCAGACTTTCCATTTTGGAAATAATCTGAAAAATTCATCTAAGCATCCTGCGGCTCATCCCTTATAGACAAGTGATGTCCCTGTCCCCTTTCGTATTTGTGTTGATGACTGTTTTCACGTTGATCGATCACCCAAGGGGAGTGGGTTTTATTTTAGTGCAATATCTCTCAAACTACCGTGCAAATTCTCAGGTTTGAATGTTATTGTCAAGGAGCATTTCTAGGCGGGTTCTCTGCCCAAGCCAAACTATCTGACCTCAATTTTCTATACCTTTTTGAATCACAAAAATATTCATTCCGTTAAGTGATTTAACTTGAGCAACTTTAACAAGTAAAGCAAATTATGGTTTCAAACCAACTCTTTACGGGCTAGTGTCTGTTTTGCTAGATGGGTATTCATGTTCACCCTGCAGAACTGATTCCACCCAAATGTAGGTGTGTGGGGTTGGCCTGGGTGAAATGGGACACCTGAACACGAGCGTCTCCCACGGCTGAATCCCGTAGACTTATTGGCTCTGAAAAATAAAGGAAGAAAAGGTTTCCCCAGAAAAACAAAGTTTAAAAAAAAAAAAAAAAAAAAAAAAAAAAAAACAGAAAGATAAGAATAGAAAGGTAAAAAATAGAAATTCTTCAAAGAAAAACAAGGAGGAAATTCACCACCAGACAAAGAAAAAGGTGGGCGCCGTTAAACAAGCATTGATTCTTGGGTATCCATTCTCCAATCCTTTCCTCTTTCTGTATTTTCTAAATCCTAAGACGCTGCTCCCTGCTTTTTTTTTTTTTTTTTTTTTGAAATCAGAATGTAATACAACGTACCATCAACCTATGTATTTAGGAGTATTTCTGAATTTTTGTCCCACGAAAGCATTTAGTAAATCAAAGGTGTCTAACAGCATTTACGTAATTTCTTCTTCCCTTCTTTCTGATCTCTTCCCTCATTTCTGAGTACACGGCTTGGCTCTCTGAGGTCTGAGTAAGGTTCATCTATCTAGAATTTAGAATTGGATTACAAAGGAACAGGAGTTGAATGGGTGTGTAGGGGGGGGAGGGTGATGGGTTCTCTCAGAGACCCTTAGCAAAGTCACCTTAGGCACCCAATCCCTAAGGGATCTCGGAGTCTGAATCGTAGGTGCGTGCCTACGGGACAGCATGACTGTGGGGTCCGCCTCCACTAAATGCTTATGGACTTTAAGGCAGGTCAAGTGTCTCATGGCACTGCTGCTCTGATGACCTCTGGTTGTTTGCCGTACGATTTTCTGTGCCGGGTGACAAGAGCCAGACCTCACAGAGAGATGAGTATGGCCACAACCAGCTCGCACACGGCAGACAAAACGCAACTCCTGGTCAACCTCTGGCGGCTCTGCTAAACTCCCAATCCCAGGTGGGGTCGGCATCGCCACCTTAAAGAGTATATATGCCGCTTCTAAGTGAATAATAACATTAAAAAATTAAAATATAACAACGGCAAATTAAGCAGTACAGAAAAAAAGATTTCCTGTACTCATTGTCTGCAGAGAGAAAAGAACAAAATGTTTTGTTTGTTTGTTTGTTTTGCATTTATTTCTTAGGCTTCTTGTTCTATTCTACTAAATACTATTGGGCAAGTTTAATGTACTTTTTAACTTAAAAACTAGGAGTGGACTATTTTAAGGCTTAACCCTAAAGGGAAAAAAAAGTACTTTTGAAGCATTTTAGCTAAAGGTTTACACCAAGTTCATGGCACTATAAATCCACGTCTTGAATGAGTTGAATCTGGGACACGGCTTATGTTTAAACAGCACCACCCTGTAATGACGCAGGAAACGAAGTTGCTTCACGTTAGAACGCAGGACAGATTGAACCTGTAAAATACGCTGATGGTAACACGACTTCACCGCCAACTGCCGGGCAGACGTTGTCTTTAAAATAGTTTAGTGCTTAACGTAGCTGTTCAGACCACAATGCCCACTGACACATTCTAACTTTTGTAAATGCTGGAATCTGAAACACCTTTGCCACCCACCTCTTATTCAATGCTTCTCGAACGGGTTCTGATGTCAGAGTGTGCGAACCATCACGGAATGCTTTTGCAAAGCATGGAACGCTATAAAACTAAATACTATGGAATGCTACAGCATACTAACAAACTAAACTTTATCTTATCGTACATATAATTTTGGACTAACTCGAAAACTTCCGTATATCACATTTTAGTGTGACAAAGAGGTCGGGGACAAATATCTAAGAACTATCTACAGAAAACACATCTAACTATAAAATGTTTTTCTGCTAATTAGTTTTCTTCTTGTGAATGTGACTTTTTTAATTACATTATTTAATTTTAGGTGTGTGGTCTAGGACAGCAGAAAGGTGAGCATGGTTCCCATTGAGACAGACCTGGGTGTGGTGAGGTCAAGCTGTTATTTCCTTATTGATAATATGGAATGATACTATCTGCATCACAGGAGTGGTGGCTTTTGTTTTGTTGTTGTTTTGTAATTGTTACTTGTCTATTTTTTATTATGGAAATTTTCAAATATACATAAAGGTAGACAGAAGAGTATAATGAGCCCCAAATACCCCTCACTCAATCTAACCAGCAGCAACCCTAGGCCAACCCTAGACCCCTCTACTACTCACCCTCATTATTTTAAAGCAAACACAAAACATTATGTCATTCCATCAGTAAATATTTTCACGTGCATCTATAAAAGGTACTCCTTTTAAACATAATCACAATGCCATCTTCACACCTTAAAAATCGGCAATTGACAATAAAATATTCATTTTCCACTTTCCTTAACAAAGGGCAGCTATAATCCTAGTCTTTCTAGAAAAAGAAAAACCTCCTCTTCCCTAGTTTTCGAGACGGGGATGGCAGGAGTTACTCTGGCTACGATGCTATTTCGCATCGCCCCACACGCAGCTCCTCGCCTGGCATGCCGCAGAGATGCGATCGGTAGCTGCTGAGGGAAAGATTGGACAAATCCCTGCTCCTGACACCCACTGCTGCTGAGCGCAGAAGTCAAACACAAAACACCTCGGCTCAAGGCACTGGGACACTTCGTGAAAACAGCGTGTTCAGGCTGAGGTGTTTAAATAGAATATCATTGTATCTAATGCATGTACTTAACACATCGAGAGCTCTGTTCAACACATACGCATTTTAAAGTAGCAGAAACCTAATATGAAGGCAAAATTTTGAGCCAAAAATCTTGACTTTTCCTAATGAGAAAGGAAAACGTGCTCAACTATGTTCAACCCTGCAGAATTAAAAACCTGTCACCTTGAATCCCCGAGAAAGGGATTAAGAGAAGGAGTCATCCGAAGAGACCCGGAGTACTGTCCTCGTTGGCGGCCCGCCACGCGGAAAGAGGGGAGAATTAATAGCAGAGCAGCCGGTGTCCAAAAACAGAGAACAAGCTGATCCTCCAACCAAGCCTTTGGACTCACGGTGTTTACACGAAAGGAGATCGTAATCACAGCGGCAGGTAGAGAGTGGAAAACAGAAACGAATATGCACAAATATACACGAAAAAGAAACCAGGATACGCCGTGTTATGACAAAGGACAGCTAACACTTCGGAAGAATTTATGTTCTTCCTTGGGGTTCTCAGGAATAAAGCTATCATCAGAACGACTTCCAGTCCGGTCCCTCCTGGAAGTAATTGTCCACCCACTCTGTGTCCAGGGGGAACGCGGAGAAATCACACGGGCTCGCTCTAGGACGCTCACTCCAGCAGGAGAGGGAGGACACCCACGTGAAGAATTACAGACTCGGATGGAGCCTTGGGCCACGAGTGAGGACGCTCTCCGAAGAGCTGGGAGAAACCGCCCGAGGCTGAGGCTCCCCTGAGGCTGAGGCTTCCCTGAGCTGGCTTCCTGAGCTGGGTGGCGCAGAAAACACAGATGCTCAGTGACGAGCCCGGCAGGTCGAGCGCCTGGCACGGGCAAAGGTCGGAGAGGCCTAAAGTCCAGTGTGGCCAGCGCACAGGGCGCACACACACAAATGAGGCTGGGGAAGACAGGTAACCGGGACACAAGCGAGGTGGGGACCTGAATGCTGGCCGGGAGTTAGGCTATTTCAGAGGAGGAAACACACGTGATCCCCCTGAAGGTCTCTGACAAGGGACGTGACCTTCAACGAGCAATATTCATGGTGCGTTAACTGCGTGCCAGGCCAAGGAGTAAGGTCTGAGGCACCCGTGATGAAAAGAGTCCCTTCTCCCTAAGGGGCTCAGAGCCTAGGGGACGAGTCAGAGGAGGAAATGATCACCATGCTGGGAGCAGAGGAAAGGGGCTTAGTGAGAACCAGGGGGAGGAGGAAGACTTGACGGAGAAAGTACTCAGTCGAACCCAGGCCTGGGAAGGGAGGTGCACGTTGTGTGGTGTGCGTTCACTTCTGCAGAGCTCACGTGCACTCGTGTAACCAGCCACGCGTTTTTAACTTTTGGAAGCGAAAACCTGTCCAAAGCAATTGTGCCTTTGTGCACGTGCAGAATGAAGAATGTAACCGGAACGGCTCCTGGGAAGAGGCAGAATTAAAAGCCATGAGTCACCGCCTGGAGCCATCGCCGCTGACCCTGGGGACGCGAGGCTTGACAGAAAGTGCTCCAGACCTCAGATTCTGGATCGTGTTTTCTCGAAACAGTTCACGATGCAACATCCCCACTGGGTCTGCCGTTTGAATAAAGGAGTGACCCAGACCCGCGCTAGAAATTCAAAGCGACCGAGCTCACTCACCGCACCCACCTCCTCCCTCCTCGCTCTCTTCCCCGCCACCCACGAAGGAAGGTTACGGTCTGCTCAGGAGGCAGAAAGTGCTGGAAGAAAAAAAAACCCCAGGGTGCTAAAAAAATTAATAAATAAGAAAGGAAGCCAGCAAGCACACCTCATCTCACACGGGTGAGGAGGTGAGGCCGGTATCAGGAGACTTCCCTGCGGAAACAAAAATCGAGTTGAAGGATGAACAGGGCTTGGACGGAAATGGCGGGGTGGGGGAGGAAGGGGGTCAAAGAAGCAAAGGGGGGGTGTTTCAAGCCAACTGGGACCGTCTGCAGCCGTAAAGAGCCACGTGAAAGGGCACGCGAAGGCTTCGTGATTCAAACCAGGCCTTGAAATTCGCTGGAAGGCAATGCTGACAGAAGGTCCAAGTGGGTCACCCTAACAGCCACACGCTTGTCCCCTATTTAACCTCAGGATGTCCTGCCAAGCACAGTAGCCACCGCAGGGCTGCTGATCTCATGTGGTAGCTCCAGCCCCAGAGTGTACAGAAAAGCAAGGCTGAGCAGTTGGGTGGGGAGCCGTCACCGTTTGCCCGGGACTAGCTCAGTCCCAAGAAAATGGAGACAGTTGGCCGCCCTACAGGTGTTTCCGTACGACTCGTTAAGAATATTATAAAAGGTGACTAAATAGAGAGAATAACACAGTAGACACTTTCGAGGTACTTCTCCACCTGGCCCCACGCACCCACACGGCAGAGCCATTTTCCCATTTCTGGAAGAACCTTCGAGAACGCCTCAGTTCCCCAAAGTCCAGACCCAAGAAAATACGGTCCGGAGTGATTAAGTCCTGAGCATGAGCAAACAGAGGTGTCCACAGAGTGACCAGGGCCTCACAGAGCCGTGGGCCACCAGGAACCTCTTTTCAAACTATGTGCTTCTGTGATGTAGGCTAGAACTGGCCCGACATTAGGATAAGCTTCCAAACTCCAAACGAGCCCATCGAAACATCACGCCTAAGATCCCTCCTGACCGGGGACAAATTCCACTATGGCCTCTACGTCGAGCCCTTCGAATTCCAGCTGGGAGAGAACCAGCGAGGCTCATGCTGCCCGACACGGCCCTCGGACCTGGCCAGCGAAGCAACTGGCCTTTGTCTTTGCAGCTCTCTCGATCTCTGATTTTTCCTCCTTGACAGAGAAAGAAAGAAGATGCTTTCACTCAGTGTTCACCTGCCATCACTCCCCAGCTTGCAAGTCCAGTCTCCTGTCCCAACAGAGCAGGCACTAATAACACCCACTCCCTGTGCCATGCCTGAAGAGGACAGACCAAAACAGAAT
This sequence comes from Pteropus alecto, assembly GCF_000325575.1. Taxonomy (NCBI): domain Eukaryota; kingdom Metazoa; phylum Chordata; class Mammalia; order Chiroptera; family Pteropodidae; genus Pteropus; species Pteropus alecto. The sequence goes on along the minus strand of NW_006430726.1, from coordinate 4,940,412 downwards.
TCAGGCCAGGCATTCATCTAGAACACACGCATGCACAGTAGTAGCTGGGGAGAGAGGTGAGCCCACTGGCTTCTTTTCATCCAGGCATGGAGGATGACAGAGTAGACTGCCCCAAGAGACCTAGTCTCAGAGCCACAGAAGACTTTGAGCCTCTCTGAGCAGGACTGGCCAGATCTCGGACAGAAGGGACGTCTGGGCAACAGGCAACAAAGTCTGTGTCAGGACGAGACCTGTCTCTTCCATCCCTGACCTTGGTGAGGGGCTGTCTTGAACTTTCCCACCCTGCAGCCACCATTCGACCCATCTGGTGAAAGTGGTTTAAAGAAAAACACACACACAGCGCCCCAAAAATGAGTCCAAGAAAATAGCATTCCAGTGAGTAGATGCCTGCACAGCTCAAAAGCTGGGTACTGCATCTCCATTCACAGACCTGGTTCTTCCCTACTGGAGAAATAACCGATTCTGCAGAAAGCTAAACGCTCATGAAATTCAGAGTTCGCGTGTGCCAGAGTCCATCGGGACAGCGTGCCGCCATCGCATGAGGGACGCTGGTGTGCTTGCTGGGGGCCTGATGGAGGGACAGACTACAAGTTACCCCGGTTAACGTGTTCCCATCTCCTAACAGACCATGGACTCGCTTTCTCATTAGATCACAAAATCTCTGGAATATTTAGGGACATCTGACCAAGATTACTCACTAACAAAGGAATGAACTGTTCAAACTCAGATGGCTTGCTGCTTAAAAACATCATACACACAGGCCAGAAACAACACGGAGAGTCTCCTGTGTGGCGACCATATGAGTGGCTCATTCTGACCGGTCAAGACAATGAGTACCCTATCGATCCGAGGGCTCTGTCCACCTTCCTTTATTAGAAATTTCAGAACTTGGCATAGACTTCCCAAGTTCAAAACTATTACATAAATACCTTGGAAATATCGAGTGATGTTTCTGAGAACTGCCAATAATTTAACCGCAATGAAGCTCCCAGCCAAGACATTCATAAAAAGTTCGGAAGAAGCCACTTTGAGAGAGACGTACTCACGGCGAACAGATTTCTTCTCCTTAGAAAGACTGTGTAAATCAGTAGTGAAACAAGGAAAAGGAAAATCGGTTTTATCATAACAGTCTAAGGAAAAAGACATTGAAAAGAAGTTTAGAAATGAGACTACACACAGACTTCCTGATTAATATCTGATTGTTACTACACTAGTATGAAAAATTCATTCAAACATTTCTGTCATGCTTTTCCTTCCCGCAGAGTAGGGGTATAAAAACATCTTAGCTGGGCTGGAGGGCAAAGAACTGGCCTTTGACTTGGCTGCAGCCTGGCTGTGTGATCTTGGGCAAGACACTGTCCCTCTCCAGGCTCGAGTTCCTCACCTGAAAAAACAGAATCTCTAACTGTCCTTCCAACTCCAACATGCCACCATGCCAGATGCTGGTCAGGGCCACACATCTAGCCCTCTGCCTCCCTGGTGGAGAAGATCGCGAAGCACATACAAATTAGAGAGAGGTATTTGAAAACGAGGAATCACACCGACAGGCAGGCGGTGGCACCCAAGGAGGGACAGGGAACAGTCAGCTATGACTCTGTGGATGATGTCACAACGCCTTGGGATTTTTACAAACACGGAATTTTACAAACACGGCGCTTGACAAATCACATACCAGAATCTGCATTTGACTACAGAAAAGTAACTGGAATGCTTAAAAGAGATGCCTGTCTAAGGGGAGGAGGGTGTGGGGAGAAGAGACACTAGACGTCAGATTTTAAGAGCTAAAACGAGTAGGAAAAAAAACATGAAAGCAATGGTAGATCAGAGTATAGGTAACAGCATTTTTCGTGTGGGAAGAAAGTTCTTGAATCCATGTAAGAGACACAAAACGAATGCTAAATTACTCAGGGGCTCCTCACCTGGGGTCAAAGACCCCTGGGACATGAATCAAGATGGTTCTCTTCTCAACAGCTGCACGTACACAAGAAGGTATCCTAGGCTAAATTTAGGCAAGTCGGAACCCACCACTAACTGAATATCTAGCCTTGTCCCATAAGCCTGGAATCCAAATTAACATCTTTTTTCTGCCTTTTGGTGACTCATAGCCTAAAAATGGCAAGATAAACATTACACCAACATGTATACACATAAAGGCCATCCACGGACAACAGAAAAATGTGCACAGGCCCTAATTTCTAAGTGTGCTGAACCCACTTTGCCCCACTGTGGCTGCCAATGAGGAGGGAGCATGTCACAGCCAATCCACCAAGTCTGGGAAGAAACACCTTCTACACATCCCTATGCCTAAGAAACAGTAAAAAGTAACACACACAAAAATAAAGGAATAGGTGTGAAAAACAAAGAGTTTTCTAACTTGTTTTTCTAATGACTTCCAACTGAGAAACACTAAGCCTGGAACAGACTTTTAAATCGGTCCCCAGAATAACTTACGAGGCCCCACACTTAAAGCTTCTGTGAGCTGAAGGCGAAGATGGAAGGACTGGCCACCCTCTCCCTCCCAGGGAGAGTCCGAGGCAGAGGGTGACCAAGCAGCTCTCGGCGGTGCCTTCGGCGGTGACAGGAGAAAGAACAAACAGCAGAATTCAAGAGTCTGCTGCCTGGAATCAACCAACATTCAGCTGTTGATCTCCGAACAGGTTCTGCATGGGGCAGATCTGCAAAACCGCCATGAGGCATGACAAACGAATCTACCCCAGAGCCTGGCTGGCTAACAAGGCTTTCGACCACAAGCACTTCGGTGAGTCATCCCAAACGAACACGTTTTAACTACCTCGCACGACCGGTGCAACCGAACGGCAGAAGGCTGCCATTCCAAGGGCACGCGCCCCGAAAGGAAGCCGGCGACATTTAATTTCAGCTACCAAGCTTCATCCAGACTTTGCGGGGAGGGGAAGTCATTCCTATGGTGATGATGATTATGCTTCTAAGTGCCATTGGCATAGCTAATTCCACGTTCCGGACGGGTTAAGCATGAGCTGATGAAGCAGCCCGTGAAGAGTAAATCACTCCCTTTGGTCGACTAAGGTCTCCAAAACCCTGCTGACCAGGACAGCGGAATCGGGACGTTTGGGAAAAGAGATCACTTGCTAGGGGGTTCTTCTGAGCGATTCTTCTGAGCTGCATCGAGCTCAGAGCGAGGAAGCCTGAAGTTTGAAAGGTAGGTAACCATCGGTCTTTTCACATAACCGTCTGGGTGTCCCCGAGTCCGTCATTTGTACATTCAGTGCCTCTGTGTTCTTGATTTGTAAAATGAAGCATTGGAGCCAAAGTCTCCACCAGCTGTAAAATTCTATGATTCTCTAAGCAATAGTTTACCGCGCTGCTGGCAACCTCGGTCATCAGAATGATCCCATTAACACTGTGCCATGCAGAATGTTCCACTGGTGGTTTCGAAAAAGCGGCTCTTTTATAGAGTGGAAAGGTCGGATCATGAAATAAACCCAGTCGCTTTTGTTTTTCAAAACAGATGAAGAATCTGAGGTCAAAGACGTGGACTACGTTGTTCAAATGACAAGCTAACGAGTGGCACACGCGAGACGAGGCCACCTCACGCGCGCTGTCTGCACAGCGCCACGGTCACGCCCAGCTGGCTTCAGGACCCTGCCTCCCCTCACGAGAAGCTGCTTCGGCCCCCTGCACGATCCACAGTGTGCCGTTTACGCGACTCATTAAACACAGCCTACATCACGGCTCTGCTTTACTGGCCTCTGGGTTATTAGTTTTCCAGACACTTAATCCAGGAGACATTGGAAGAGTGGCCTAGAGGTTTTCATGAAAATTCGCCAGGACGAAATACTTGAAGAAGTTCTCCGAGGAGTGCCGGAGAGAGCAAACGTCAACACACCAGCCGTTACTTATCGGATGAGTATTTTACACATAGGAAAATTCTAGGGCACCCAGTGACTTCAGTGAGGTGACTGGACTGCGGCCTCAATAGTGAAAGAACTTTCTCTCTCTGGCTTCAGGCCACTGTGACAATAGGACAATGCCACTGGCACATGTCTGCAAACTCCATGGGTAGGTACGTGAACCACGTGACAGCAGAGACACAGAGGCCTGGGTGGCATCTACGTGGACCTGCACCTATTTCTGGCCATGGAACGCCCACAGCTCCTGGGGGACAAAGGCTGTGCTGGCAAACAGCCCCCCGCTGCCTTGCTGTGGGCTCTTTGGAGGGACCGCCCTGAAAACCTTATAGGGGACCATCTGGGAATTTCTGTGCAGAAGCCACGCCGCATGCCACCCAATACGCTGCCGTCTATTCCAGCGTGAGACAATTTGTTCCAGAGAATACAACCGGCAGACATTAAACCCTAAATTAGATTGGATTCAACAACCTGCTCGAATCTCAGACATGACGACGTGTGAAAGAAGCCACACACCGGTGAGTATGTGCCGTACGATTCCGTCTCTCTAAAAGCAAAAATAAAAATGAAGAACCAATCTGTAACAGCAATAGAAGTGAGAATGAGGGTTCTGCCTCGGGTCGGGGGTGTGGACTGCAAAGGGGCACCAGGGGCTTTCCTGGGGGGCCGGAAATGCTCGATGTCTTGATCTGGGTGGTGGCTACGCAGGCATGAAAAGATTTCATAATTCAGCAAGTTCTATACTTCAGATGTGTGCGTACTCTGCTGTACGTACGTTATACCTCAGTAAAAAAGTAACTTAAAATATTGTGTGAAGCCCCATGATGTACACGGGGAATATGCTTCAGCGTGAGGGTATTTGAGATTCTCGGAGCTGCATCTTGGCAAAGATATTATTAGTAATAGCAGTCGCTAGATTCAACGCTTAGATGCACCAGGCCCCATGCAGGGAGACATGTGAAATGTACACCATATCTCCTTTAATCCTTAAGGCATTTTCATGGGGTAGAGATCGTCCACATCTCCATTGCACAGATGGGGAAACTGAGGCACAGAGAAGCGGAGTGATATGTCTAAGCTCACGCAGCACGTAGAATGTCAGAACTAGGATGTGAACCCAAAGCATCGACTCCAGCGCCTACGTCCTTATACGGCTGTGACGTTTTCTCCTCTGCTGCGAGATGAGGGTGTTTTTCCAGGTGGGTCACAGCGGGTCCCTTCCAGCACCTCCCCGGTGCCTGAGAACCTCCCGACAGAACAATGCGGGCTGCACCGTCGGCATCGGGGGTAAGGAAATGGAGGCTCGGGCCCCGGTGTGGTTGGCGCGAGGGCCCGCTTCCGCTGCCTCTGGTGGAGCGGGCTGGGTGCCGTTGTTGGTGTGTTGAATTTCGACTTCATTCCTTTTCCTTCAAAGAAACACGCGGTGGGGACGACGCAGAGTGTTTTCATACGCCGTCTGGAACGCCACGTGCCAGGACAAAGCGTCCGCAGTGTGCCACACGCTTTTAAGGCCTTTTGAAAAGACTAAGGGGCTTATTTTTTCGCCTCCTTTTTCCAGCCTTTATATTTGTTATTATATTGTTATTATATGAAACATAACCTATCTGTGGCACCTAGAGAAGGCATTCTCTGCTCTTTAATTAGAACGTACACACCTTGTGATTTTTCCAGACATCCTCTTTTATCCTTACTGCCTTCCCAATTAGTTTCCCTGAAGTCCTCATAGGAAAACCTGTTGGATCGTGGGTTTCTCGGTTAAAAGGAGCCATTAATTACAGGCCCTCCAAAACTCCATCGGGGGAAGGGCTCAAACTGACTTACTAATGGTCTAGGTCCCACGACCAGGCCTGAATGCCTGTCCAAAGCCTTCACTGGGCCCCACAAAGCAAAGGTGGAATGATGTCCCTCCCCACCCCAGCTCCCATGATAACCAATTATTTCAAATAACTTGAAAAAAAAATGATTGAATATTGAAATTTTCGATAAAAAAAAATTGATCTCATCTCACCGCTGCCACAGGCCCACAGCCTGCTTCTCTCCCCACCGACTCCCAAGCTCAGTGTACCAAACACAGATCACTCAGCGACAGCCTGGAGGATCAAAATTAATGGGGTGTCTCCGCCCGGAGCTGGGACACTGAGGACCAGGCAACAGATGCCTCCACCGGCCCTCCGTGCCCCATTCTCCAGCCTTCATCAGGCTGCTATGCTGCCTGAGGCTTTACTCCTTGTCCTCATATAATTCCTGGCACTTGGCCTAGCTCCAGCCAGCCCAGAGCTGGGTCCCACTCCCACGTGTCACATCTTCCGTTTCCCCATATTGGCAGACTGACCTTCTCAGAGCTGCTCCTTCTGAGTGACAGCATTCACCCCCTAACTAGCCCTCCGCTGAGTAAAGCCAGAACACGCAGGCCTTAGCCACATAAGGACAGCACGGCGGACCTCGGTCCCTGGGCCATCACCCTCCACCATCACGGGCTCTGAGAAGATGTTCTAGCTTCATTCCTCATTGCACTTGGCCTTGTAGGTACCCAGGTCTGCCAGACCCATCAAAGCCCCTCGTCACCCTAAATCCCACCCCTGTTGGCGTTCCCACTCCGTGAATCCAGGCTCTATCTGCTGGAAACCTCTGCGTTTGGCAAAGTGGACACGCTCCGTTTCGAACGAGCCGTGAGTGATTTCAAAGTCATGAGACTTTAACGCGGTTCGGGCATCAACGTGAATAGAGAATGGAAAGGAATCGGGGGTCCCGGGTGCCCGGGGTCTGTGTCTCGGCCAAGTGCAGCCTTGTTCTGTAGTTAGTCATCACGAAGTGATTTAAACGTATGTTCATGCACACACACACACACTCACACACACACACACACACAAACATGCCCACTTTGCTTCTTTCTGGAAAGTAAGCTTGGAAAAGAAAAAAAAAAAACCAACTCTGTTGCTGGTGAAAGAAATGACGTAAAAGCTAAGAAAGGAATGCTTAATCAGAAAACAGCGCTTTGGGATACTTCCAGAACTGAATGATAAATGCGGTGATGGTTAAAATGAATGGATTTGTCATATAGTCCTGAGGAAGGCGAGGCACAGTGACGCTCAGGTCGATGTCCCAACCAGGACGAGAACCGCACGCATTTTGGGGTCTGACCTGGGTGTTGGAAAAATATTTCTGGCACGCTGGCAAACAGCAAAGCCGGAGGGAGGCTCTGTTACGAGGTTCTTACCTGGTCGTCGTAGCGGTAGGTGAGAAACTGCTCCCCCGTGGTATCTTCCAGAAAACTCCCCTGGGGGGACAGTGCAAACTCGGGGAGGAAATAGGCCCCGGTGGCCTTCTCCGCTGAGGTCTGAAAGGCAAGATCGCTCGGTTACAAACCAGGCTCCAGTAAAGCTTTGACAGGTGATCCCTGAGCAGGGCGAACCCATGAGAACCGCCCGCCGAGGCTGAGGCAGGAAAAGGCAAGGGCCCTCTCTCGGCCAAGGCCAAGGTGTGACACACCAGGTACCTGCGCTGAGGCACAGTTAGACCAGGATGTCGCCTGGTCCACCTCGACCTGGCACACACGGCATTTTTTCCCTGACACCTGCCACCCACTCCCCACGACTTCCCAGCGGCCTGGCCACAGGGCCGTGAACTTGCTTAGATTTTGTCGTTGCAAATCCACTGTCTGGGATAGTCTTTCTTTCTCCCTTTCCTTCCTTCCTCCTTTCTTCTTTTCTATTTTTGTTTGTTTGTTTGGTGAAGGGGGTGATAAACTTTTTTCCACACTACTACAGAAATGCACGTTCACCGTAGAAAGTTCGGAAGATACGGATGAGCACAAGGAAAATAAGTCACTCATACTCCCTTCGACCTATAATAACCACTTGAACTGTCTTGATGTATTTCCTTTGAGACTTTTTTCCTCTATACTGCTTTGCATGTATGTTTTTTTTTTTTTAAATCCAAGGTTAAATAAACACAGATTTTGCAGAAAGAGTCAGGTTCAAGAAAAAGCACCCCAGCATCATCCACTGGAGACTATGGCTTGGACATGATGTCCTAATGGGCTGGTCACCGTCACCCCCATCCTGGGGGGACACATCCACAGGAAGCTGGTACATGCCGAGTACTTACTCGGACCACTGCCTTGACTGGCCCCAGAAGGAAAGAGATAAAGGACATGATCGGAACCCCCACTGATCGGAACCCTGGACGACTGTGCCTCCAGCGAGGACCTCGCACCCCCTGCTTGAGAAGGAAGGAGTGAGAAGCAGAGTTAAGAGGGCAGGGGTGTTCCTGCAAAGAAAGTGCTCTCTGCAAACAGAAACTGGGGGTGGGGGCAACTGTACCCCTCAAATAGCTCTGCTGCCCCAATGCCGTCACAGCCCCAGAGTGCAGCAGGAACTTTGGTTAAAGCGAAAACATCCACCTGAAAACTGTCCTTCAAAAAGAGGAGGAAGTCCGTGACAGCTCTGCCAAGGCACACAGAGCAGAAAACCGCATGGTTATCCAAAGAACCTCGAGGTTTCCTTGCTGAAGTTCATTGACACGAGGGCTTCAGCACCAAGTGAGCAACAGGTGTCTGTCTGCCCAGAGCCCTGCAGCCCCAGGTCTCCGTTGCCCTCCCCGGGACGGCTTGCTTAAGGCCAGGTTCCTCGGATCCGAAGTGGGGAAAACAGGAAAACCGCCTGTCAAATTTCTGTTAGGCGGCTGAGCCACCCTTGACACCGTGTTCAGACACCACCATGTTCATGGAGGTTTTCTCTGTGATGTCTCCTTCCTGCTGGGGAGCCCATCTACCTCGGCAATCCTACCAGATGCCCTGCAGCCTCTACTTGAATACCAGTCGTGACGGGGAGCTCACTCTCTCACAAGGTAACAGGGGTCTGTGAAAGACTAGCAAGTTCACAGATGCCGCACTAGTCCGAAGTGGTCCGCTGCTCCCCAGGTGAGGTGTGAGGTGTCCTTCCCAGTCATCCTCTGCCACACCCTCCGCCCGCCCCCGCCCCTGGTAAACACACACATTCTAAGTTGAATTCGGGAGTCCGAACAGAGTGAACAGCAGAGCTACGGAATTTCGAGGAACCCGAGTGACCATGTGATGCCAAGCCGTCCCCTGCAGCACCTCCAAGAGTCAGGCACAACAGAGCCGACAGCGGCCCTCTGAAAAGAAGGCTGGACGAGAAGCGAACACTCAAGTTCACTGAGCATCAACCGTGTGCCAGGAATTGTGGAAACTGCCCCATCTGGGACCCGGAAGTCCTCTGTGAGGCAGGAGCCATCAGGCTCACTTCGCCTGTGCAGAAACCTAGACGAAGGAGATCGAGTCATTTCACTGGGGACACACAGACTCCCAGCTGCTGACGGCAAGTTTGCCTCCCTCGGTGCAAAGCTGACTTAGCACTGGGCTCTCCTGGAGACACGATGGCCAAGTTCACGTGTGGCTTCAGAAAGTGAGCACCATGCCAGTGCCGGCGGCAAAGAACGTGCATGGACGTTCTCACCTGGACGGCAACTGGAGAGGCTCCCATCAGGGAGGCTCGGGGCCTGTGGCTCCTCACAGGATGGATGAGAGAAGTCAGGGCCCTGATGTAACAGGAGCTGAAGGGAAGGTGCGTGGGACGCCAAGCCAAGAAGTATACGATCTCCCCAGGGCACAAAACGCGTCACCCCCAGCCACCGTGCACAGGTGTCAGCCACCAGGGATGGGGCCGGAGGAACGCGGACGGCCCCTCCAGGGACCATGACTCTGAGATGGGGCTGCAGCTAGCTGTGCATCCACCCGCCTCCCCACCCAACGGAGGTTTTCACTCTGGCGGGAGGACGTACACGTGGGAGGCCACTAAGTCCTCCTGCGACAGGCCCCCGTGAAGCCTCGTCTCTGCGCCCTGGACTGAGGGCCAACTGCACCATTCCCCATCCCGCTCTGCCTTTGGGTCCGGCCCCCTGCCCCGCCTGGTGGGATTCCGACTCCACACCTGTCCCATCTCTCTCCTCACCTTGCGTCACCCCAGATCCGAGCAGCGTGCTCTCCGCCTGCGTCATGGTCACGGTCATGAACCCTGAGCGGAACCAGGACTGAGACCCGGGCCCTTCACCAGGCCGAGACGAGCCTGTCTCCAGCTTGACGGTGGTTATGCCCAACGACAGTCCCCTCATTTCAGATGTCCCCATGTCAACCACCAGGAATCCAAGAGACCCCCTCAAATCGGCAATGACGTGGGCAACGCACGGGCGTTAAGATGCTAGATGGAAGAAATGAGCTTCCCGCAGACCCTCATAGGCTGGGACAAAAGCTGACCCCTTGGAAGGCGAAGCCCTGAGCCACTGTGATGGAAATGGTCTTGGATGGGAGGTGACGACCACTCCCACAGGTGAAAAGTCTCTTTACGTGACAACATTCAGTGATTCTGGAAGTGCCTCTCCCAGGTGGAGCGGGCAGGACCCCCAGCCCTGGGAACAGTCTGAGAGGAAGATCTTCTCTGGGGGGGTCTCAGAGGGGTTGTTCCTTCTTACCTGGGTGGCACACAGGACTTTACAGTTGGTACCTTCCAAGGCCCAAGAGGGAAAATCACATTAACCGATACTACTTAAACTCAGCACACCGAGCCCATTTTCTTTCCAAACAGCACGATTATTTGCATTTTGTTTCCTGAGCCCATTAACCGATACTACTTAAACTCAGCACACCGAGCCCGTTTTCATTCCAAACAGCACGATTTGCATGTTGTTTCCTGAGCCCGAAACGAAGCTTAAAATAGAAGCCTTCCAAATCATTTTGGTTTTTCGAGTAGGATGTCATCACTCCAAGACTTTTTAAAGTCTTAAGTGTTCCCCCAACTTCCTGATTAGATGTAAAATATGTTTGTTTCCTTTAGCAGGGTTGGAAGGGTGGGCTGAAAGGAAATTTGTTTTTTTATTTTTTTTTTATTTCCTTTTTGAGTTTTTAAAAATGAATGTTAAGGATTGAAGTTCTGCCTTCTCTACGGGGCACCGACTAATTCACATGTTCTGATATTGTCGGGCTGAAAGGCCTAACGCTTGATTAGATGTCTCTGAGTACACCTCCGCCAAAATACCATGTAGCTCTCAACTTCAGCTTTACTCTTGAGTCACTTTTTCGAAAGAAATATGAGCAGCAGCCCCTCCTGGATCCGTCCTAGCACTGGGGGGTGGCCTGTTCACACATACGGAACGAGCTGTGACACAGAGAAGGTCTCGCCTTGACTAAGGCACATGAAGACTCTTAAGCAAGCTGGAATTTGAATGTAATAAATGTCCTTCGTCGCACACTGTTCCTCCGTCTTCCACGAAACGCATATTCTCTTCCGAATTTTCTCTCTTCTCTCCTCCTCTCCCCTTCCCTTCTCCACACGTGCACACACGCACACGCACACACACGCACTCACACGCACATCTTTAATCAGTACTGTCACGCAGGGCCAAGAGCAATCAGTAAGAAGATTATGCTGGAACAGATTTCACCTCCCCGCTCCCTGAAAAGAGATAACGTAAAAACGCAGTCCTAGTACTCCTCTGCATCTCCCAAGCTTGTTCAGTGCTCAGCAGACAGTCAACGATTCATTTTTCTTTCCTAGAAAAACCGACCCAGGGTGCCCCTCCCCGCCTCCCAGAGCTCTGCGTGTCTAGTGCCCGAATATTCTCCCCACCATAGAAAGATCGAAATGCTCTGGCCACATACCATGCTGGCACGTCACGAGGGGTTATTTTAAAACTCGACTCTTTCTCTGAATGGGGAGAGGAAAGCAAGCCTCCCTCTGCCAATATACTCAACATACCCTTCTCCCCAGAGCCCGCCTCTCCCGCGAAAGTTTTTATTTGAGTCCATTTTTCAAGACCTTGAAGTAAGCTGACCCATTGGAAACAGGTTCAGTTAGCAAAATAAGGCTACAACGGAAGTAAGGCTACCGTAAAATACCACAGGGGGAAAAAATAAACAGGGCTCTTTCAGTGAGGGACAAAAGCAGACAGACGGTTATCTCGGACCCTACTATCCCGTAAGCTCCCCACCCCACCACTCACACGGTGACCTCTCTGGCAGGAAAAAAAGGCCATCTTTGCCTTTTGCATCAAGCACAAATACGCATTTTATTTTACCAAAGTGGTGGAGGGGGAATCCCCAAAGTGCAGTGTGTCCAAGTAATCCTTGGGGTTCACGGAGTCATCTAGTCACTCCGTTAACAGATGTTAATTAAGCCCCTACTATGCACCAAGGCTATTTTTGACACGGAATTCAGCAGTCAAAGAAACAGACAAGAATCACTTTTCCCAAGGAGTTTATAGTCTAACGAGGGAAGCAGAAAAGGAACGCAGTAAATAGTGACTTGTATTTTATGTCATACAGGGAAAAGAGATTTGGAAGAGTTGGGGGTGAGGTACAAATTACAGTTTTAAATAGGTCAGTGTAGGTCAAGGTTCCTTAAAGAATCACTTTTTTTCCCCTGATTTTCTAAATTGACAAGTCGGAGCCTGCCATTTGCCTTGGAGGCTGCAAAATGTCTACACTCACTAGGGACCCGGCTGGGATCTGCAGGGCTCTGAGTTGTCTGCTTCTACCTACAGCAGCGATGTGACCCTTTGTTCCTCGGCCCCAAGTGCCTCTCTGCCTCCACAGCCCTCGGACTCCAGCCAGGCCAGACCCGAGCACTCCACCCTGGTGGTTCCAACGCCTCCTGCTCCCAGCGAGACACAGCCCGGGCCCCCCCACCGGACCCTGAGAACGAGCACCTCGTAAGTCTGCAGAGAACACCATCACCTGACAACTGACTGATTGGAGGGAGGGGGGGTGTCTTTGTTGCTAACCTCAGAGACCAGGGCTGAGTCCCAGATGCATCCGTGTACATCCCTCATGCGTGAATGTGTATTGACTCAGTAGAAAGAAAAGAAAAGAGAAAAGGAGAGAAAGGAAGGAAGAGAAGAGAAGAGAGAAGTTAAGTTTCCAGCTCTTCCGGATTTGGCAATGAGACACCACCCAACCTGACACAGTCCAGAAACCCATCAGGGACATATTCCTGTTTATTCAAGGTCTTTCTCACCCTTGCAGCTTGCTTTCTTTCAGGAAACAGCTCGTCTGCGTGGCTGAAATCATGCAGGCTTTCAAAACGCAGACTTCCAAGAGAAGAAAAAAAAGAAATGTGCTGTTTGCACATTTTCTGAAAAACATTTATATTCATTGTGAGCCGGTTTGTTTTTCTAAGCTGGGGACAGGAAGCCTTCGGTGCGAACGCGTCGGCAGAGCTGCCAACTTCGCTGTTAGGATGCTTCTGCCTTTCGGAATTCTTAAACCAGCAAGATGATAGGAAGACGGTGATTTAGAGCCATGCGTCTTTGCTCCATGTGCATAAATGACAGGGGGGGAAAAAAAAACCCTGAGGTTTAGCAAAAAAATGTTAAAGTCTCGAAAACAAAAGGGGATGCTTTTGTAAAAGTAAGATGCTAACATCGACCTCTGCAATTCAGTGGTAACAAAATCATACCGGAACCAACAATTGGCAGAAGAAATTAGAACGAACACACTATTTTGGGTTAAAAAAAATAAAGAGGAACGCAAATGAGAGCGTTTGGTCCAAGTGGGATATTGGGCGTGATAAAGGTTTACTGCGTTCCTTTTCTGCTTAAGGCATAATTTAAATTTCTTAATGATATACAGAATAACTCATGTTTTAAGTGCTTAAAACATCATCATGCCATTCCATATTTGTTTGACATGAAAATGTCACTTAAAGTCCTGAATAAACATGGGATTAGTTTTACTAATGGAACCGGATATGTGGAAACTCACATTCATAAACTAGACAAAGTTAGAGACAGTGCACACCTGTTAAAATTCATGATAGCTGCTCCAGGTTAGAAAGGGGTCAGATCTGCAGTTGGGGACCTGGGGGTCCAGCCCACCTGCACGAGAAACTGTGTGGCTCTTGGCCACACAGTCCCTTCACACCTCCAGGTCTTACTCAGCACAGGGTTAGACAGGGGAGACTGGGCTAGATGACTCCAAAATTCCTCGTAACAAGAGGAAGATCAGGCATGGAGATGAAGGGGCCGTGCTGTTGTTAGCTGGAGCAGAGACTGTGAGGGACGTGGAGGGAAGCTGGGGAGGCAGACACCGGCCAGCTCTGGAAGGGGGTCTGGCAAACAGACCGTGAAGACAGTGTTTATCCCTATTAAATAGAGAATTGAAACTATCAACATGGAGAACAGACCGGAGGGGGAGTGAGGCAGAAAGCAGGGGCTACTCTCATCTTCTAGGAGAGATACGGGGACAGAGGGAGGAAAATGAACCGCAGCAAAGGAACGTGGCTCAGAAATCAAGTGAAGAAAAAAAAATTAGCCAATATATTTGAAATATTGGGAGAAATGATGATGTTTTAGAAAAAAGTTCTAAATAATCAAAATCTACTCTTAAAAAAAGAAATCTCTGTGGTCCTTTAACCACTAGAGAAAACAGAATGAGTATTTCACATTCTTCCCACGAAGAAAACGACAGATCTAGAAGGTTTCAGAGGTGAGCCCCACAAAACATTCAAAGTGTAAATAATCCCAACCTTTTAAAAAAAAACTCTTTCAAAGAGAAGAAAAAAAGGAACACCCAATAATTCATTCTATGAGATCATAACCTTGATAACAAAACCAGACGAGACTAATATAAGGAAGGAATTACATATCAATCTCACCCTTGAAATGAATGCAAGATTCCTAAATAAAATATCACCACGATAAATCTAACACCGTACGAAAAGAAGCCATCCACGGTAGAACGGATCGATTCATTGTGCTACACGTATGCCCTGGAACACAACGGAGCAGCGAAAGTCAATGATCTCAACGTCACACATCAACCGAGAGGCGATGTCAAAGCAGGGCACTGAGCAGAGTTAGACACAGAATGATTTCATTCCTATAAAATTCAGAGAAGGCTGACACCATGTACTATATTACTGGGGAGATACGTACTCAAGTGGTTAAAGGACGTGCAGACTCAAAATTTACCTGGTGCTGCGGTGGCTTCTGAGCAGAGAGGAGGATGTATGAAGAAAGGAACACCAAGAAGCCTCAGAGGTATTGATTAGGTTCCATTCCATCACTTTCTGTGGGGGTCCACAGCTGCTTGTCACGTCTCTTCCCCCGAGCCACCTCACGTATGGCTGAGCAGATTGGACACCACACATCTGCATGGGGCCATCTT
>NW_006430726.1:4923915-4925006 GCF_000325575.1 Pteropus alecto | reverse complement strand
ATGAATAAAAAGTAAATGTGAAAATATATAGTAGGTATGTGTATATATGTATATATATATATGTGTGTATATGTACGTGTGTGTATATATATATACACACATATATATACACACATACATATACACATATATATATATACACACGTATCTGTGTGCATAGAATTCGACCATTTTCTAGAATCAAGAATTGTGAAAGAAAAGTCTGATATCAATCTGTTTGTTTTCCTGTTTTAAGTTACTTTTTCTCTTATCTGGAATTCTGAACATATTTATGCAATAGCCAATTTCAAGCGTTTATTTACAAGTCTCACATCCGGCTAGGAAGTTTCTGTTGAGTGCTTTCTGTTCATGTGTGTGGGCCACACATTCTATTTCTCTGTGTCTCAAATATTTGTTGAAAACGGGACATTTTTAACGACATAACGTGGTACTCTAGAAATCTTTCGATCTGCACCCTTAGAAGCCAGAAATTTTTGCCAGAATACGTGTATGTCTCTATTTGTGTCATTTTCATCGGTCCTGACAATAACAAAATGGCCCTTTAAGACTCCAATCTTTCTTCATTCAAGGCTCTTGAACATGTGAAATGTGACTTACTCTGAATCGAAATGGGCTGTAAATATAAAATAAACACCTGATTTCAAAGATTTAGTGTGGAAAAAAAAAAAAGCAAAGTATTTCATTAAGAATTTTTATATTGATTACACATTTAAATGATAATATTTGGGTATTCGGAGTAATGTGGCTTGCAGTACATTTGTATTGAACAAGGACGCCATATAGGATTTTGAGGTAGTTCTTACTGCCCCAATCATTCTAAGAAGCAGGAACCCCACTGATTAAGACAGGTGGGTGTTTGCAACTCTCCTCCCTCACCGAGATGCAGTCTTGGGTTCAAGACTCAGCAGATGACACCTAAAGGGGCTTCGGAAGGCGACAATCAGGATCTCATAGTACTGCAGACTCTCCATCTATGAAGGGCATCCCACCCCATGTCAATTATCGGCCCTCAGGAGCACGGCCACCGACTTCGAACTAGTGTGAACGACCCAGTTTCAAGGACAACCCTAAAAATCCCACATTCCAAGAAA
>NW_006430726.1:4921527-4922908 GCF_000325575.1 Pteropus alecto | reverse complement strand
TATATATATAAACATTTAGAAGAAAATATAAGAGGATCTAAGTGTGGATCGAGGTAAAGAAGAGATAACTTTTAAAAAGACACACAAAAAGGCAAACTATAAATGACAGGATGAAAAAAGAGCCATCCATTCATTCATTTAATAAATATTTTTGAACATCTGCCACCTGCCATACATACATTGCTCTGGGACACTCTCTCTGTCCAACTAGGAAGCAACATCCTTGCTCTCCAGAAACTCATAGATGAGGGAGAAACTACGTTAAAATTCAAATAAACACTTTTGTTCACCATACAATATAAAAATATAGAGAAAAGATATACAGTCAACAAAGGATTAGTATCTACCACATCTAAATGTCTACAAACACATGAAAAGACAAAAAAAAAAAAAGTCAGGGCAAAAGGTACCAACAGGCAATGCACAGAAGTGGAGATTCAAATGCCGGTACATGTGAAAAGATGGATATTTCACTAGGAATCAGAAAAATACAAATTATACTATAAAAGAGTATAATCATGAAACGAGCAACGATGGAAAAGCCCGACAATAAGGAATACTAGAGATAACGTGGGACAAGAATTCCTAGATTTTTGGTCACACTATAAATTGGTACCAAGACTTTAGATACTAATTTGTGCAACAGCCAAGAAAGCTCAAGATGATTGTACCATTTCACTCAGCAATTCCATGATTAGGCACAGACCTTAGAGAGAAATGAACGTATTAAAAAATGTACAGAATTATTCATAAACACAAAGCCGGAAACAGTTCAGTGTCCCACAGGAGAATAAATAAAAACATTTTAATGTTCACATAGGATAGAATATTACAGAGCAGCAAAAAATAAAAGAATTAAAGCTGCGTTTAACAATGTAGATGAATCTCGCTCGCATAATATCGAACGAGAAAAGCAAGGGACCATGCTCACTGTATAATTCCTTTTTTTTTCGAGTTTAAAACCACAGGAATCCTCAAAGTACACCCCATACAACAGAGTTTCAAAACAACACTCCGTATTTTGTTTAGGAATATGTACTAAAAGGATAAAGAAAAAGGAAGAGAATTAAAAACTCGAAATTCAGAACAGGGACAAAGAGGAAGGCAAAGAGGAACTGTACCTAAATCTTTGTACTGACAATGTTTTACTTCTTAAGCTGAGAGGTAGTAGGTAAGTATACTCTGCAGTATTATGTAATCCTTTCTAATTCTTAATTATTACATAATAAAAAAATTTAAGCAAACTGAGCATTAATCTAAAAAAAATACAGAATACTTATGAGAAATAAAGCAAGGATTCTCAAAAGGTAAATGAATGCTATTCTTGACAAGTTAGGAAGAAAACAAATTTGCTCTGGATTTCAAAAATAAAAAGCTCTGA
>NW_006430726.1:4905887-4921472 GCF_000325575.1 Pteropus alecto | reverse complement strand
AAAGAATGACATGAGGGAGAAACCTTGAGTGTCCTTCCCAAAAGCAGAATGAGATTACAAAAACAACAAAAATATTAGATTCGCTATGTCAAAGGCTAAGCCGGGCCTTCAATATGTCTCCAGAAAGGCCCAGGTTTTGAAAATATGGGGCAAGTGTGGAAAAGGTCCCAAATGGTGTTAGTAAACCTGGAGAGGGAGGGTGTGGGAGAAGCACAGGGCACAGTACTGGATGGATCTGGGCACAGCTGGGTCAGAGACCTGGCAAAGCTACATCAAGACCCGTTCGATGATTCTCATACTCTCTGCTTATCTCCCCAACTCAACATGACCCTCTTCCAAGGCAGAGAGCACATTCTCCAATGAGTCCTCGCAACGTCCGGGGATCCGTGCTCGTCTGTGACGGGGAGGGGCTGAAAGAAAAGCCAGCATCGACCTGAAGGAGTGAGGGAGAAAACTCAAATGTGACGTTCACAGGGAGAGAAAAGACTTGCATAGAAACAACTCGATGATAAAGTAGAACATACAAGGGTGACGTTTGTAGTAGTGAGAGGATTGGGAAAGACCGAATGTCTTGAATCTTGAAAGATAACTAGGATGAAGAACACAGAGGCAAGTAGAGGAAGGAGGATGGGGAGGAGGGGAGAAGAAGCCGAGGATGGCACGAGGCATAAGTTAAGTTTGACCAGAGCGTGGGACGCGGTCGACCACAGCACTCGGAGGAAATGGCTGGCCACACACAAGGACAGAGAAAGAACTCAACGATGACTGTCTCGATGATCGCCAAGTCCCGCCTGGCACGTCTTCCTCCACTGCTGCATGACGAAGGCAGTCTGGTCCACCTGCCCACAGGCGGGGTCACGACCCAGGGAGAAGAGTGGATGGGAAGCAAAGCAGAAGAGATGCACATTTCTTTACCAGTTATAAACAACACATCTTTTTTGTAACTAGAGAAATAAACACAGCTCACTTCTAACAAAGCAAACATTTGTAGAAAGTCATTAGATGACATCTGCTCTCTGGTGGAAAATTTAAGGAAAACAGCATGATTCGGGCCAAGGCAAGAGAAAGACCAATTGGTTTTATTTAGACTACAGCACTATCAGCCTTCCTTGTACAATAAACAAACACTGAGCCCCTCCACCCACGAACACCACTGTCCACCTACACGCCCAGTGCTTCTTTCCTCCGACACACCAGTCTATTCACACTCAGCGCCAACACCGAAGATGAACAACATCGGTGGACTCCTTGGGGAGATCTTATGTGTTGTGGGGGGAAAAATGATTAAAAGGGATGGAAGAGAAGCGTAAAACAGTGAGAAAAGAAAGAAGAAAAGGAGTATGTCCCTAAGGCCGTGACAGGCAGAGTGGCTCAGCCACTAGCCACTGGCATTGACGCCTTAGGTTGTCCAGAGCAAAACATCATGTGAGCTAGACAAGTGGGTCTAATTTGCTGACCATCACTTGCTCTGAGCCCTTGATTAGGTCTGTTTGGGCTCTGTGATCTTTGGTGTTCTGTTTATCTGGTCCCTCGGTTTTTAAACACAACTGGTCTATCCCATATTATGCCATAGAGAAGCCAGAGAGAGAAGCCTGCTACAATCATGAGCCCGCCCTGAGGGTTCAAGAGAGATATATATAAGGAGAGAACATTCAACCAAGATAACAGAGCAAGGCACAGGAATCCTAAATGTATGCCCCAAACAACAGAGTGTCAAAGCAAAAACTGATAAAATTGAATAAAAAAAATAGACAAATCCACCATTAGAGTTGGGGATTTCAACACCTCTCTCTCAGCAATCGACTCGATAACTAGACAGGAAATCATCGAGGATACAGAGGAACTAAACATCATCGACCAACAAAATGTAATTGTCGCTTAAAAGACACTCCATCCAACAAAAGCAGAATACACATTCCGTCCACATGTCTGTGGAACATTCGCCAAGACCATATTCTTGGACATAAAACAAACCTCAACAAAACACACAGAATGAAAAAGAAATAAAACAACCCTCCTTTGCAGGTGACATCATTACCTGTTAATCACCTCCTAAGCATCCCATGGGTGAGGGCGAGATTCCCACCCTACGGTGAGAGGAAGGGTCAGACACGCGACACCCAACACTGCTCAGATGACAACAGGTTATTAAGCACATAAACTCACAACCCAGGGGGAGGGGATACTGTGTGCCATGCAGGGCCACACAGAGGTCCCACCTGGGAAGAGTGAACAGGAGGGGACAGGACGAAGCAGGCTCTGTCGTATCAGGAGGGTGAAGTGACCTCTGGCTCCTTCAAGAGGATGTGAGTGGCTTAACTCTTCAGGCTGGCAGGGAACTGAAACCCACTACTCAGATATAAGTATGAACTTTGCCTGGCCCGCTTGATAAGGAAAGTTATTTGTCTGGGGGCATATCCATGAGGCAGAATGGGGAGGGGGACTTGCATTTAGGCCACTCAAGGCCTTCCTGGTTTCCTCAGACGTCAAGGCAGCACATAATACTGGGCCTTAATTTTAGGCTTTATGCCACATTTTCTAGGTAGAGAATCCTAGGGAATCTACAATAACTAACTGACTAACTAAACAAACAAACAAACAAACAAACAAACAAACAAATAAAATCTTAGAACTAATAAATGAATTTAGAAAGATTGTAGGATACAAGAGCAATAGGAAAAAATCAATTATATTTCTGTGTATTCACAACTAACATGTGGATAATGAGGTGAAAAACCCAACACCATTTAAAACCACACCAAAAAATAGGAAATATTTAGGTACAAATACAAAAAAAAAAAAAATTAAGATTTTACAAAACTTTTTTTTTTAAAGTCAAAATAGATCTAAATAATAAGACAGACCATGTTCATGGATCAGAAGACTCAACACAGAAAAAAATGTGAACCCTCAAACTGATCAAGAGGTTTAACACAATTTCTACCAAAATTCCAACAAGATTTTTTGTGTGTATGTAGACAAGCTTATTCAAAACGTAGATAGAAATGGAAAGGAACTGACCCACACAAATACTCCCAAATGATTTTTGACAAAGGGACAGAAGTCATTCAATGGAGGAAAGACAGTCTTCAACAAACAAGGATAGAAAACTGGATATCTGCCCACAAAAGAGAGTCCTGATCTTGACCTTACACCTCACACAAGATAATTCGATAAACGTAATAAGGCAAAGCTATCAAACTTTTAGGGGGAAAAAATTAAGAGACAACCCTCAGGACCTAGACAAAGAGTTCTTAGCTACGACACCAAAAACCATGAACCACAAATGAAAAAAAAAAATAATGATAAATTGGACTTTACCAAAATTTAAAACTTCTGTTCTGCAAAAGACTCTAATAAGAGAATAAAACAACCAAGCTATAGATCCGGAGAAACGATCTGGAAACCACACATCCCAGGAAGGGAATTCTAACACACGGAAGACGCTAAAACGCCTTCCTGAAGACTCACTTCGCCATCAAAGAAAAGGAAGAAAGATGAATACTGAACACAGCAGGATGCAGACTAGGACCCCATTGTCATTTTTACGGCCAACTCTAGTCTTACATTAGTTTCCATTAAGATCACTTTCTTTCCTGACCTCCCCAGGGATTGTCGGCCAATGGATTTTTAATTGAATCTCAGAATTATGTGCTAACCTCACAGTCTTAGGCTTCCCTTGGTTATCTCTGCAGTGGAGAACACTGTCACCATCTCTGTAGGGTACCAGTTGAGGGCTGGCTAAGGAAGAACCTGGGAGCCAAGGCCTTCACTCGAAGCACTTGTGTCCCAGGGTGGGCATCAAAGAGAGTCAGCTGAAGATATAGAGAAAAATCAGCCCTGGGACCGATGCGAACAGAGACACTGGCCTGTCACCCTCGAGGGATTCACTGAGGTCTGCATGAGCACATCACCCGCACTGCCCTGCCTGCGTACATGCGTGAGCGTGTGCCTACCCATCAGCTTTACCCATTAACTACGGAATAAGCTGTGGCTGGTTCATGCCACAGCATGAGCCGGGCTCTCCCCCACCTCAGCCCCACCCCAAAACTTTCAGTCGTCTTTTAAAGTACTGCTACGAAGTGCACAGCAGTCACCAGCAGTCACCAGCCAGATGGACAGCGGGCACCATCTAGGCAAATGGCGTCCATACACCAGGGCCCGCCGGACCATGGCCGCCTGCCACTCCACACAGCCCTTCTCTGCTCCAGGTGCCACATGCTTGCCCGGCTCTGATAGTGGAAGCTGCTAGTGCAGAAGCCGTGAGCAGTGGTGCCCGCCACACGCTGGACACCCCCAACCCCGGGTGAGCAGGAAGACGGCCTGAAGGTCGGCTCAAAGCCGCTAGGCCACCTCCAAGATGCAAGGCCACGAAGCCAAGGCCTGACCAGGCCGGAGAGGCTGTGCGTATGGCAGAGGGCCAGTGGGAAGGGGGCGTGAGTGGCTGTGGTCCCACTGGGCACAGCTCCACGGCAAGGAGGCTCTGCGTTCTAAGTGTGAAGTGTTTGTGCTGGATTTCCTTTGAAGGGCCACAGGCCATGGGCCCCACCTCCCTCTGCCGTCCCACACGTCCCCTTCTCTTCTCCCTCAGCCTGAGCAGAGGATGACCGCGAATCACGGCCGACGGACGGGCAATGCTTCCTCCACAAGCACGGTCATGCCCCTCCCGTCCACCACTACCTTCAATCTGCAGACCTTTCTCCTGGACTTTAACACGTATGGGTCTCTCTTTGCGTCGATTATAGATTAAATTAATAAAGCATAATTAAATAATGCATGGGAAAGCATAATTAAATTGCGCTTATCCATTCTATAAAACAGCTTACAGTGTACCCCTCAATGAGCCACGCCAAGTCTCAGAATTCAGTTCCGTAACCAGGCTGGTCACCTCTCTCCGGATGTAAGGGTGACCGAGTTTAAAATGCATGGACTGCTATTAAACTGACAACGTTTTTAGTGATGTCAAATGCTGGCGAGAATGTGGTGAGTCAGTCACTCTCCCAGGCTACGAATGGGAGTGCGAACGGCCCCAACCCGGTAATGATGAAAAGTATTTGTACCTAAAGATGTTAAAGATTCCGTAACTGATAACATAGATCACCGAAATAGGGGTCACATTGATCACTCAAAAACGAGCCAGAGACAAGGTCAGCAACTGCAGGAACAGAATCCGATCTTATCCAATGCCTGGGCCCGTTACTCCTTGAGGAGAGAATCATCTCTGTTTATGGACACAGTTAGACGAGCACTTTGTCCTGAGCTGCTGAGGACAAAGGTCTGTAGGAGGCAAGATAAAAAGAGATGGACCGCTCCCCGCTAAGATTAACTAGGAATTAACATGGGGAGTGGGTCAACAATACACGAGAAGGGCTGGTGAAGAGAGGGGATCACAGAACAACATTCCCTGATGTAGGGATAATGAAACGTAGGGGAAAAATGTGAAATGGGCCAACATCCTTCATGAGATCGAGCCCTTAAAAACCATACATTTCAAAACTTAAATCTTTAAGGCTGCATTCTCTGGAGGAAAAAAACAAATCAGAAACCAAAAGAAAATAATTTTTAAAAATTTGTTTGAAAAGTTTCTAAATACTCCACTTAGCTGTGTCCTACAAAGTTTTTAACTTCCGATGAAACAGAAGGTTTCTAGGAAAAGATAAACTTCCATAATGGAATAAAGCAGCAGAAGAAAACCTGAATGGCCCAATAATCATACAAAAGGTTTTAAAGAGACCTACTCTCCCCAAAAGTTCTGTTCCCCATTTATTTTACTGCCAAGTTCTTTAAACCCTTCAAGGAACAGGTTATTCATGTGCTATTTAAACTGATCCAGAAGAGAAAAAAAAAAAGATGGAAAAAGCTTCCATCCATTTTATGAAGTTAACAAAAATCCTGATATGAAAACCTGAGAAAGACTAACCGATATTACTCATGATACAGATGTACTACCTTTCAACAAAATATCTGCAAACCAAATCCAGCTGAATACTAAATAGACCATCTATCACGGCCAAGTACAGTCGATGCCAAAAACACAAGGATGATCCAATATCAGGAAACCTACGATTGTGATTCATCATGTGAGTGAGTCGGAGGAGTAGAAGCATACGGTCACCCGGATCGCCCTGAGGAACCCTGCTCACCAAACACGCCGGGAATTCCAGCGTGCACACCATGGGCAGCGGCTGGCCCAGTAAGGGGACACACCACTCGGGAGAGCAGAGCTACCCCAGGTGGTGGCCAATCGGAATCGGGGAGTGATGCTGGGAGGCTCATTTATCAAGCCTCTCCCTCCAGCCAAATATCACAGAAGGAGAATCAATATACAAAGGCAGACAGAGAATGGGGTCTGCCGGCTAGGGTGGTGTTTTTTCAAACTGCAAATACATCCCCTTAGTAAATCATGAAATTATTAGGTCTTAACCAGCCCTTTTTTTTTTTTTTTTTTAATGGAACCGAATGGCATGAATTTAAAAAATAAAAGCAATATTCTTCAGGAAAAATCAGCACAGTTTCTTGAAACTTGTTCCGGTAACGTGAATGGATATATATGTCCATGCCCTGAGTCATGATGCTAACTAATTCACTTCTTCCTGTGGGTCGCAGTCAAAAAGTTTAAGTAACTATGTGCATTTGGACTTGCTCTCGTGTGTCCCTGTCACCACCAAGAGAAGAGTCAAAGCTCTGGTTAGCCTGCTGGTCTAACCAAGGAGAAAGAGATACGTGAGACAGAGCCATAGCCAAGGCAAGCCCTACCAGAACAGAACTCTCACAAGATAAACGCATACAAGTTTTTTAAAATAGGAGACATAAGCAGAACATAATTGAAAAACAGATATCACTAGATAAATTACTCAAAAACAAACAAACAAACAAAAAAAAGTCGCAAATAAATTACAGACAACCTGATCTCTCACTTTCAAAAGCTCAGCTAGAAATGCAAGAGTTGAAAAAAAAAGAAAAACGTTTTAAGACAACGGAAGTGAGTTAGGAAAAGAATGGCAAAAATAAAAAAACAAAAATATTATATATTTAAAAACCTTTAAAACCTTTCCTGAAACACCCAGAGCTGAAAAAAAAAAAAAAAAAAAAACGTTTTAAGACAACGGAAGTGAGCTTAGGAAAAGAATGGCAAAAATAAAGAAACAAAAATATTATATATTTAAAAACCTTTCCTGAAACACATACACACACCTGTGAAGATGAAAAGTTATTCGCATAAAAATTATTTCCATCATGTCCAGATGAAAATATGGACTTCGGGATAAAGAAGAAAAAAAAAATGTAGGTATCGTGACAAAGCGAGGCACACACAAGGGGGCGCGGAAATCAGATTGGCCACAGAGTTCTCATTAGTAATCCTCAAAGCCGAAAGGTACAGAATCAATAAGCACAAAGATCTGAAGAAAAAGAGAGAGAAAAGTTTTCTTTAATTATATTGTTGAATTTTTCCGTTCTTTTTAAGAAAGTAACTATCCATATGTTGGATCTCCTTTGTCATTGTTTTTCTACAATCGTTTGCTTTTATATTTTGTCTTGTAGAATACCCGTTCTGTCTAGCATTTTCCCCAACTGTGTTCACTCTCATTTCTAACGGGGTCAGCTGTTTGCTGAGGACAGCTTGGACAGGACATGAGGTAGGAGATGGGAATGAACCAGAGCTGGCCATAGCTTCGATTCTGTTTTGTCGTCTGGCTCATCCTCTCACTGAACGTGCTCTTTCCTCTTCTCTAGAGTCCCATCTTTTTATTTTCAACATTCCCTGGAAACCCCCTCACTCCATAGCTCTCTGCTCTGGAAAACACCGTCCGTTCCTCATCTTATCTATGCCCTTTGCCTTCAGCATCTCCCTCGGTACGAGGTTACGCTGTCCACCTGGACAACAAAATTTCCCAGTCAATGATTTCCCCTTTCCGCTCTATGTCCTTTGCCATTTTTGGTGTCACGCTTGGCCTCTTTGGGGACAATACCCACTTCTTTTGAATCCCATCAGGGCCCCCAATTTACTGATCTTAACAAAAATGTATTAGATGGGCACAATTTGTGACTCACAAGCCAAGGAGACACGTGTTAGCCTTCAGGTACCCATCTCACTCGGATCTAGACTTCACAGGGCTCAGAAAAAAACTTCACAGTTCGTGTCTGGGGACAGGTGCTATTTCCTTGTTTCCTTGGAGATAAACTTGGTTCTCTTTGTTGTTCTTTTTATGCAGTTTTGAGGAAAGGGACTCTCATTACTTTTCCATTATGCCAGGCACCATTTAAAACAAAAGAACTTGGAACTTGACTACATAATTGTGAATACCTTCTAGACTAATCAAAACGAATAGTGAAGAGAGATCTCGCCTTAGCAGACACTAAACACATTTCAAAGCTACAATAATTTTTAAATGATGGAATTAGCACAGGAAGAGACATAAGATTAGGTACATGTATTTGGTTATTTCCAAGCATGATGCAGAAGCAAAGAATTCTTAAGAAACTCCTACAGTAGACTACTTAAAAATTTTTAAATGCCAGTAAACATAAATAAAAATAAAATGCTAATGATAAAATGGGAAAATTATGTGCAACATACTAAAGACAAAAGCTGAACTTTCTATGCAAAGGGCGCATACAAATTAATAAGGAATTCTCGGTATAAAAATAGGCAAACATATAAAGATAAAATCTGTT
Organism: Pteropus alecto; assembly: GCF_000325575.1. Lineage (NCBI taxonomy): Eukaryota > Metazoa > Chordata > Mammalia > Chiroptera > Pteropodidae > Pteropus > Pteropus alecto. The sequence goes on along the minus strand of NW_006430726.1, from coordinate 4,912,796 downwards.
ATCCTATTTCACAAAAAGCAGTAACATAAATAATCCAAAAATGTTTTTAAGAATCTCTCACTACTAAGTTTATCTTAAATCTTAGATTGCCAACTACTGCAAAGTAAGTGTACACACTGATAATAGCTCTCTGAAAGGCAATCTGTTAGTGTAAATACAAACGCTCTTAAAGTTGCACATACTTTGACCCACAATCATATCTCAAAATACAGTTTTCTAGAAATATATTCAAAGAAAATAATCAGAAATGTGAGCGACGATGATGGGTCTGCAAGCATTATATATATAGCAGCATTATTGGCAACAGCAAAAAACTGATCAGCTTGTATGTTTGGCAGTAAAGAATTAGCTAACAAAATACTGACTAATGATGCCATAGTATGAAGACATTAGATATTACTCTAGAAGGATACTTAATAGCATGTAGGAATATTCCTCATGTTATGAAATCTTTAAAAAGTTTTCATCTAAATATGGTATAATCACTTTTTATAAGATATATATTTATATTAATCTTCTAGAAAAATATTAAAAATAAACACCACAAAATCCTAACAATTGGGAGAGTTAAAGGCGATTTTTCCTCTGTCCTTTCCTATGTTTTCCACATTTTTTATAACGAGTATGTTTGAAGTGTTTAAATCGGGGGGGAAAAACGCAATGGAAATTTCAAAAGAGAATTCAGAGTCCTTTAACACTGTAAGTTTTTACTAATAAAAGAGTTACTCTTCCTTGTTTCTAAATTATTTTCAAAATAAAACGCTATCGTATTTCTAAATGAAGGCTTCGAGAACAAATGCATTTCTATTTGACCACAATAATTTATAGCATACACTGGCTGGAGCTGTTCAGTGCTGACAAATTCCAGAAAGTAATTGCATAAAATACTTGGAGAGGAAATTACTTTATGCTGCCATGCTATTTATGGAAATTAGCATCTCTGTAAAAATAAACTGAAAGCATTCTCAACCTCGAAATGTGGTTTCCATAAGACGTTAGCTTTGGGGCTTCAAAATCCACCAGCAGTCCTGTGGAAGGTCTGTGCCTCCTTTTTTTCTGTCGCAAAAGAATTATCTATAATTGTTTTTTTTCCTCTTGTATCTTTAATCCCTCCCATTCTCCTGGCTGCTTCCCTTTGGAGCACATATACGTCGAGGTGTTTGTTTTGCTAAAAACAAACAAACAAAAATACCAAACGCCTTTCTAATGATGCTGAATACCTCTCAAACAGTATCGTTTACTTACTTTATTCAGTGCCCGATCTTTCACAATCCCCACCTTCCCCTGGACTTGGCGCCTTCAGACATAACCAACCCTTTCAAGAGATCAGGGTGAATTTTCACCTTCACGTGTCCCTAAAACTTGTTCACAACCTGAAGGAATTTTCAAGGCTTCCCTCTCTCAACCCCATGTAATCACCTGTCAAGTCCTATAACTGCAGGTTCTTATATGGTGTCCATAGTGACACCCTCTAGCCTACGACTAACTATTCACTCTCGTGAGTGAAGTTGAAGGTCTCCTCATCACCAACCTGGACCAGTGCCCAGGGCCTTTGCGCAAATGTGTCCCCAGTGGTCCAATAGTGCCACACACACATACACACACATACACACACACCCATCAATGCTCACAGGACTCCCTGCTGCTCCCTGAATAAAGTCCTCTTTACTATTTATTTGCTAAGCATGATCTTCAAGGTCCACCCCCCGCCTCAGTGGAGCCACAAACTGTCTCTGTTCATCCTTATCTCATACCTCACTCTGCCAGGTACTCTTCCAACATGTGGTGTCAATGGAAACAGAGAGAAAAAAAAAGATTTAAGAGATTTCTGAGATGAAATAAGTGGTACTTAGTGACAGAAAGGGTACAGAGCAGGGGCCACAGAGAAGAAGGCATGCAGAGTGACCCCAGGATTCCGACTCAGGTGACTACATGATGGAGGAGCCAGGCGCCGAGACAGAGCTGGGGTGGGCAGTGAGGACTTGCATTTGGAAGTGTTGTGTTTGAGGCCTGCAGGGAAGCCCCCGGGGGAGGTAGCTAGTGGCTCCTGGATATATTGAGCTGCAGCTCATGGAAGAGGCAGGCAGAAGCCTCTCGGAGACACCCGGCCTCTTTATTCTGGAGAGATCGTTGAGAAGAAAAGGAAGGAAAGGAAGGAAGGAAAGAAGGAAGGAAGGAAGGAAGGAAGGAAGGAAGGAAGGGAGGGAGGAAAGAAGGGAGGGAGGGAGAGAAGGAGGGAGGGAAGGAAAGAAAGGAAGGAAGAAAGAAAAGAAATGAAAAAAAGGAAAAAAAGAAGTAAGGACTGAAACTGAGTTATCAAAATTGTGTTTCATATTCAACGTTCACATTTGAAAATAATAGACAACTTTTTATCTTTTCGGTGTATATGTAATCCCATAGGAAGAGAACATCAAAAGCTGATATTTGAAAACCTGAATAATTGTGAGGCCTGGGTCCCCCGGGAGAAACCCCAGGAGCCTCTGGAGAGTGACTCTGCCTGCAGAGAGCGTACAAGGGGAGGAAGGAAGCAAACCCCACAGTTCTCCGGAAGCCAGGGCGGACTGCAGACAAGGAGGGGAGCTCCCTTAGAGCTAGCTCCCGAACAAGAGGACTTCGGAGAAGTCCTGCTGTCACCAGCCGCCATCTCCCTCCCTCCCTCCCTCATCTCTAAGGACTGAGGGGCACTGAAGAAACGGAATATCACTCGTAGAGATGGGCTGTGCCTGAGCAGAGACGGGCAATGCACTCCCCAGAGGAACAGCTGCTTAGACCGGATCCGACCTGTCCCTGGACCTTCCACAGCAAGAACTGAAGGGAATTGGCAGGACGGAGAGAGGAGGCGGGCTCCTACACCCCCAGTCTGCACAGCACGCTGTGGGCATTTCCTGGGGGTCAGCTGAACAACAATCAAAGTGACCTGGGTTAAAACCACGCAGCCAGCACCCCACCCCACAGGGCTGCCTGCGGGGCAAGACCCCGGCAGCCTGAGGCGAGGCAGAGCTGGACCCTCTGCTCTGGGAAACCTGTCTTGCAGACTCCGCTGCCGATCTCACACACGCCCCACAGAAGAGTCGGAACAGCCAACTAGCAGAGGGTGGCCTCTGGTTAAGAGAAGAGCTGTTTGCCCTCCTCCCTGTCCCCTCTCCTTATTTCCAGCCCCAGGAAAGCTGGACCCCGAATCATGAAAAGCAAGACGTAGCCCAGAGTCAGTTCTCACTCACCCCTGGCCTAGGTGATAGGACGATAAGCCACAGCGTGACCCCACTGCCAGCACCTGGAGCCACCTGTCAAGCCTCGACTAGACAGAATGAGGTGAGACTTAAATCAAGTGTGGGGCGGGGAGAGGGGTCAGAGTTTTAAACTGGACTGGACTTTCAATAAACGAGGGTGGATCTGCCGAGGATTTCACCTCGGGTTGAGGATGGACCAGGTTTGACGAAGCATGGCCAGAGCTGGTGAATGGCTCCATATTTATGTCCCACAGAGCTGAGAGACTTCTCGATGAGGAGGCTGGGAGAGAGAGCTGGAAGAGTAGCAGCTGTGTTCTCAGGGAAGATCAGGATCCCTGAGGACAGGGCCCAGAGCAAAAGGAAGCTTCCAGGGCCTGTGAGACAGGAAGACAGAGGTCCTTCTTCTTGTCTGGGTGAGAGAAGCAATGAATGCTTCCAAAAACGGCCAAGAAGGACTTAGAAAAAAAAACAAGACTACGGACCTCGCGGCTTGCTCTGCGATCTGTCACAATTACGTGTGGTCAGTGAATGCAAGAGCTGAAGGTTTAGCTGATTAAATACAGAAAATCTAGTTTTTATTAAATTAGCCGGCACATCCACGCTCTTTGTCGTTCAGCCTCACACGGCTATTAATTCTCTATCAGCCACCTGGTGGCAGCACTCCTAAGGCACCGAGAGATACGAAGGAGCGTCCTACAGCCCCCTTCCCCGAACACCAAAATCCCAAGAAAACTCAGAGGGACAACTGTGAATCACACCCCCGCTGACCCAAGAGAGATAATCAAGTGTCCACTTACGGGCAGGACCCAGGGACCGCCCTCCCCTTCACTGGAATTCTCCCAGGGCAGTGGTCGGAGGGCCCTGCCCAATCCCACCCACACCTGCAGGAACCTCCCCCAGTCCAGGGCCCACCCACCACCTTCCAGCCTCTGCTGCAGCCGAGAGTCGGAACAGCCAACCTGCAGCTCCCCAGCGCCCCCTGCAGCTCCCCAGCATCATGACAGGCCCTGAGTCGGTTTCGAACAGTGCAGCGAGCTGGCTAGTGCTCACTGTCCACCCGTTAGATGCCAAACACTGTTTTTCTTTGGTTTCATTGCTTTCTTCCACTCCCCAATGGTCCAGCTGCTCCAGACAATGCTACGAGCTAGATACCCCCTCTCTACAGGTGTGGAAACTGAGACGCAGCGACGTGTGCAGGACAGGTAGTAAAGTGGCGCAGCTGGCATTCAAACAGTGGACAGTGCGGATCATGAAGACGACTGGCCCCACACGTGGAAACGGCGCTGCCAGAAGCACGCGGATATGGAAAACTCCACAGGAGGTGCGTGATTCAAGCTGGGCAAACTCTGCCCTTGGCCGAAGGTCAACAGACCGCCTCAAGGCACATTTCAGTCTTCCAGGGTGAAAGAAGGCAGAGCAAGACGCCGCCGCGCCTTGAAGCCTCAGCCCCACTCGACCAGGATCAGACGTCTGAGGCTCCTGTCCCGTTTCGGATCCTCTGGCGGGACAGAAAAGCTAGCATCCACTTTTTCGCCGCACGCTACACCTCGCTAACCAGCGGAACCCAAAAATGACTCTGAAAACGCTTAACTTTCGTTCTAACAGAAGATAGCTCTTAAAATATGGTTGTGGAGTCACAGAAATCATGGGGCATCGGGGTTGAAAGAGGCCTCAGAAACAGCCCCAGAGAGCGACGCGAGGGGCACAGAGGTCTAAGCCCCCCCGGCGTAGCTAGGTATGCATGTGCGCATGCGCACTTAGCAGACGTGCCTGCCCTCGTTAACAGGCCCCTTACACGCCCTGAGGGTATACAGGCCACCAAGCCACGTGCCTGAGAATGACATCCGCAGGGAGGGGCTGCCTCTCCCCAATTCACACAAGGTGCTGTGTGGGCTGGCAGCAGCCCAATGCCAAGATGGGCTCTGTCCCTTCAGATGTGAGCCTACGAACTGCTCCGCCGTAGCCAGGCTACGCACACATCCGTCTGACTTAGAATGCTCTGGAAACTAGACTTCATAGGAAATCTGGATGCTGCAGCTATGTAGAAAAAAATGGAAGGTCTGGCCATCGTGGGCTTGCGTTCCCACCTGGCTGTGGCTGGAGCTCAGCAGAGGCGGCTCGTAACGGATGAAGCACACGCCGCCCTCGTTGCCACTGTCCCCACCACTCCCTACTGTCTCTCAGGCAACGCTCTGTAGGCAAATGAGGATGCGGTGAATGAGCTGGGTGCTCCCGGGCCAGTGGGGAAGACCAGAGTCTGAAGGGAGGACTGCGAAACGGTGCAATATGTGTATATTAGGAATGCATACTTATTAGCAGGGCTGAGGCCAGACCCCCGAGGTCCGCCCATTCACCCCATTCACCCGTCCTGTCCTCTGGGCACAAGCAGACAGTCATTCTAGACTAAAAAGACAGGGTGTGTCGCAGCCCCGAGTCACCACTGGTACATGCCACCCGCCGTGGTGTTAAGGCCGTGGGTGTGGCTCCGAGGGGGGGACCCCAAAAAACGTGGATCGTTGTTAACAGCTAAGTCAACCAGAAATACCATTCTCTAGAGGTAGGAGAGAAAACTAGATGCTCTTTGGTATGGGGTTAACGCCAGCCACACACCTTAGGTGATCTAAGGAAGCAGAGAAACACCTGCCACTCCTCTTCCCCTCTCTTACCTGCAGGAGGGCCGAGTGCAACACGACCATCCACATGGGCAGCCGCCAGGGGCTCGTCCAGGAAGCCATGGGGTCCTGTCTCCTTGGGGTCTTACTTGTAGCCTACAAAAGAGGAAAGAGCTCTTCCCAACAAGCTCTGGCCCCAGCAGCAGCACCCATGACTTAACGGACCAATCAGAGGGAGATTGGAAATGTCTGTGTGGGTCCAGGATGGGCTCCCTACTCCAGGCTCCAGGCTGGCTGGGGCTCTCTTTGGGACCAGTCCACATCAAGGTCAGGAGGGCAGCTGGACCTGCCTCAAATGGGCAGCCCACACGTCCAGCCCTCCAGGAGCTGAGACGTCTCTAACTCGGGCACTTTCCAACTCATTTGTCAGCAGCAGGGTGTGGCCATTGGCATCGGACGCAGGAGGCCAGCATGGAGCCAAGGGTTAGGGCACCTGCCAGCTTCTGCTGCTTCAGGCAGAAATGCGTCTAAGGACCAACTAAGCCAGCCCAGAGGGAAAGGGACCTGACTACGGTCACACAGAGAGGCAGTGACATCCCTGGGGCGGGGATGCGGATCTTCTGACAGGTCAAGTCTTTCCCCACCAGATGCCACCGCGCGCCCTCAGCGGCCCGAGCTGCGGCCGGAGGCCTGCGAGCTGAGAGGTAAGGGGCGCCGGGAGGGCGCGGCCCCACAGCCCGCCAGCACAGTCTCTCCACGCAGGTCGGGGGCCCCTGGGACCAGGAGGGCAGCGAGGGGCTTCTTCAGAGCCCTCCTGCCGCTGCCGAGGGAAATCAGTGGGAGTCGAGACTGGAAAAGCCGCGGTCACACTTGCCTCTCGCTTCGCCTCGCGGGCGCCTTGGCGGAGCCGGTGTCCGGGGGCGGGTCGGTGGCTCCTCTCCATCTGCAGAAAGCATTAAGGGCCTGGCCTAATGCGATCCGCAAATGTGCTGCCGCTTCCGACCCGGGGCGGTGACAGGGCCGGGCCGGGACCGTGCGCCCCTCAGCCGCTCGCACCGCGGTCCCCG
>NW_006430726.1:4874751-4904939 GCF_000325575.1 Pteropus alecto | reverse complement strand
TGGCTCGTGCCTGCACCCAGGTGCCCGCCCTGGCCTCCGGGCGCCCCGCGCACACCCACACCCGCGCCGCGGGACCCCAGTAAACCCGCTGTCCACCCGACATCTGGCTGCTGGGGACCTCGAGTGACCGCGGAGAGCCACCTCATAGCCAGGAACCTGGTGCTGCTTCCCACGAGCCAAGGGCCAGGGGACCGTTTGGGAAGTCTGCTTTATGCCCCCACCCAAGTTGGCGTGTCCTTAGGTACCGAGCGTGTGCCCGCCACTATGCCAGCTTCCACATGTACAGCTAATGTCCCCTATGGCCTTAGTAGCATTATTCCCATTTCACCGACGTGGACACTGAGGCTCAGGGGACAGATAACTCGGACACGGTGAGTTGCTCAGCCAGGATCGGGCCGTATCTCTTCCCGCCACCCCGTGGTTGGCATATTCTGGGCCGTGATAGGGCTTTACCGGAGGCGAGGCCCCGCCCACCTTCCCCCTTGTCTTCCCTTCCTCACTCTGGTGACCTCCTCTGGCCAAGAGGAGCATCTCTGAGACCATCCCTACTCCACGCAAAGCGGCTGGAACCTGGTGGGAAATGAGCTTTGGACACTTCGTGTGAAGCGGCCACAGGGGCGGGAGGACGGGACACCCAGCGGTGAGGGGCAGGGAGAGCTGGGCTGCACCCTACCGTGAGCGCCTAGCGGCCGCCGGCCATACCCACCATAGTTAAGTTCTGTAAAGTCACTGAATCTGTGAACACAGAGTCACCAGTCCTAGGGGAAACTCAGGGTTAGGTTCCTGCCAGCCTCTGGTCACATTTTTGTCAATCCGTCGATACATAACCTTATTTTATGTGTGTCTCTTTCAAAACATCTTATTTCGCCACTTCGGACCTGCTCTTGGGGGCCCATTTGTAAACAGCGAGACCACCAACAGAAAAGACAAAAATCGTGACACGTGGCCCTGCCTAGACCATAGAAGGCCCCGGGCTGGTAAGAAGGCGGAGTGCGGCCTCATTCTGCCTGCACTGGAACCCCTCATCGAGTGACCACGAAAGGGCTGCACCTCTTGATTTGGGGGCTGCAAGTAAATTTTAGCAAGTAGGTGAATTCACACACCTGGAACGTGCAATTAATGCATCTCACGTCAGGGGAGCAGGGGACAAACGAGGGCATCTGAGGCACCGGGGAGGCCCCCAGCTCTCTTCCAGACACTTGACTCCCGTCAACTCGGTCATCACGCACAGCCGTTGCTCCGTCTGACCAGGGAGGGGACTGACGCTCCAAGGTCTGACCCCGCACGCTCTTAGCAACGAGACGAGAGCAGCGCTCACGACATTCACAATCGAACGCCAGCCCTGCCCGCAGCGTCACGGGCATCTACTGCAGAAACCCCATGAATATTCAAGGTGAAATGGAGAATTCAAAGAGATATTATGCTCTGCAGTGGCCAGCTGCGTCGAGCCGAGTTCCCAGTGCCTACAACTCAGGAAAGGCGCCGGAAAGGCCTCTAGAGTTGGAGCGGGGGGTGGGTAGTTGGGGACTTTGAGCTGCTCTGCTCTAAGGTAGAAATGGCCAGCAGCACTTCCTGTCTCTTTTCCACTGGGCACTTTGGGTTCCTGAGCCAATCTCCCTCCTGCCAGTGCCCCACAGCAGGTATGGAGGCCATGGCCGAGCTTCTCTCTGCACGATCTGCATAGCATCAGGCCAGCGCCCTCGAGAAACAGCTGGTCAAGAGTAAGAGCAGAGGAGAAGCCATCGCCAGCACCTCTGATGGAAGTGACACCTTCCTATTCACCTGGCAGGCCGGGCAGTCCTATGTGGGTAGCTAAGACGCTGTGAGCTAGGATGACGGAGCCGTGGAGGGCGGCCTGCACTCGGGGAGGGCCGGCTGGTCCTCACAGGTCCTGTCCCCAGAATCACCCCCTAACCACCCCATTGGAACTCGCCTTCACCACTCTGCCCAAGTGTAGACACAGAGCCCTTCCCTCAGTCACCCACCAACTCTCCCCTCCCACCCTTCGTCCTCTCCCCTGAGGCCTGGCCAAAATGTTTAACGAGAGTGTGGAGGTGGGGGATGCAGACGCCCACCACTCCGTCTACCTCGAGGGGTTCAGACCCCCAGTGAGACTACCCACCACCAGTCAGTGCCTTTCAACTCTGAGAGGGCTGAGAAACCAAGTTCCATTTCCTCCCTGGGACCCAGACTCTTGAGTTCCTGGTTTCCATGACCTGTCTCAGGCTCTGTCTCATTCCTGCATGAGTTTCAGACATTTCTACCCCTCTGCCCAGCACCACCGGCCGACCCCAGCCAGACAGGCACGACAGAGCAACCTTTGTATGGGAGGGACGCCGAGAGGACCAGGGAAGGTACCCCCTGGTGATGCTGGAGTCGGGGTATGTGGGTATTCTACCCTAAGAGGGCCAACTTCGCTTTGGCACATCGGCCTGAGTTTGTTCTGGACACCGATTGGCTCTTCCTGGTTGCAGGTCTCGTGAGGGGGACTTGGGAAGCAGGCCCGAGCAGACTCTGTCAGAAAAGGAGTGTGTGCAGGCCAATCCTGGGAACCCTACAGCTGACTGCAGGAGGCACAAAGGACGCGTTCTCAGCCAAGGCCGCCAGGAGATACCAGGCTGGGCATGTTAGGTGAGCGGGTGTCTGAGGGGTGCGGGATTGTGTGGGGAGTGCAGGGGAGGACAGGGCTCGCAGGTGCCCCAGGGGAGACTAGCCCTCTCCTGGTCACTAGAGGCCCAGGAGCAGAAGCTACAACATAGAGCTGCCCTGTTAATGCAACAGGACTGGGTCCTGGTACCCACTTGCCAGTTGGTCATTGCCTCCCCTGGAGCTGGGTGGCGCTGTAACCTGCTCACAGCTGTCACAAGCCAAAAACAACGCCTCAGAGGAGGTCTCGGGTGCAAGCCCTGAGCTGCACACCTGCATAAGCCAAGGGATGGGTGTACACACCTGCATAAGCCAAGGGATGGGTGTATCTCCTCTCACAGCTGTCACAAGCCAAAAACAACGCCTCAGAAGAGGTCTCGGGTGCAAGCCCTGTGCTGCCACACCTGCATAAGCCAAGGGACGTGTGTACCTGCTGGTAAAGGGTTCCCACCTCAGCAGCATCTACTGTCCACAGCTTCTCAGGTGTCCCCGGCCCCACACAGGAAGTGCTCGGGTACTGGTGGTGGTCTTCCGCCTGTGCAGAGTGGGGTGCTTCATAAAACAAGTTCAAGTCTTCGTCCGGCTACTCTTCTGCCTCCTGAGCAAAAACAGCTCTTGGGGAGAAGGGTGACAGGAGGTGCTCTGGCACACAGCCCCTCGGGGCTCAACGCATGACTTCAGGTTGGGAGCTTAGGGATTAGGGCTGCTGCAGCACCACACAAGCAAAACCTCTGTCAGGAAGGTGCTATTGGACAGACTCTTTCTAGAAAGTTCCAACTCATTGGAGGTGGGGCAGGGGAGGGCTAGAGTCCCCTAAATTGTTGGGAAGGAACTAAGTAGGCATTGGGTGACTCTTCCCAGGGCCGGCAAAGTCTCCTGGCCCCAAATCCAAGGCCAGTTCCCATCTGGCCCCCAGAGCCAGGCAGCCATTGGCCTGACTCGGGTCTGTGCGTGTCTCAGACCCTGATAAGCGTGTACGTATCCACGTCCACACGTCCACACACAGACCCCGCTGTCGAGCACGAACAAAACAGATACCCTGGGTTTGCCAGTGCCTTTGACCTCACCTGACTTGGCTTCTCTGAGCGTCAACTTTCTCCACTGCAGTGCGAAAGCGTAAACCTTAGAAAGTTCCGGTAGGTCCTTCCCGTGTGGCCTCTGAGAGTGTGTTTATCCTTTGCGGGCACCGCACAGCAACGCCGTCCTAATGGAGAACACATCCCGGGCAGTCTCTCCTGAGTCTCCCCATGACAGGAGCAGAAGAGGCGGGCAAGCAGCCAACCGTTAACTTTAAACCTACTGCACAGAAGCAAACGGCGAGGTCTTACCCGAGACCACTGATTCTTCCTTTGCCCACCATTCTAACTTGTTTGCTCATCTAGTCTTCAAGAGTAAATTAGAGACTATCAATCAGAAAGAGACAGAACGTCGGCTAAGAAAAGGCATCCGGACAGCAAAAAGGTGCCAGAGAAAAACCGTACGACATGTCACACAGTCTGAGGCAGCTCTGTTCACCTTCATGGGGCAGAGATCAGAGTCAGTACAGTGTTCGCGTCCATGAATCCAGGTCATCTACGGACACATTTGTTCGTTAGAGTCCGTCTACGGAGATGTGGAAGTATGTGCTATAATTCAGAAAAATAATCACTCACGAAAGGGTTAAACTTAAGAAAAAGAAAACGACAAGCAATATATATATTCCTTTTACTAGTCACTCTTAGCTTTCCAGAAAAAAAAAAACATGGCGAGCATCATCTCTGACCACTCCAGGAGACCAAGCTTTTGTTCCAGCATCGATGCACGTGAGCGAGCAGGACAGAGTGCAAAGCACTCTGTCCCCTTTACTGTTTGAAAACGGGACATGTATCTCCTTGCAACCCGTCGAGAAGCGTGGTGCACGAAAGCATGTTCTGCGTCTTCAGGCCCGGCCCTGCACGTCACGCATCCTGCACCACAAAACGAGGCCTGCCTGTTTAGTCTGCTTCCCCACGAGCCCCGGCTCTCCCCGCTCGGCGATGTTTGGGTTGGAAACACCACAAAGGAATACTTGAAAAGTCTTTTTTTTCAACTATAAGTTCAATGAAAACATTTCTTATGTATTAAGTTTTGCAAAACACACATAACGGCGGGTGGGTCTGGAGAGCCGATTAAGCCTGTGGATCCCTTCTTTACCAAAACTCAGGCGAAAAGAAAAGCTCTCAGTGGATGAGTGTGAAGAACCAGTTATTCAGTTGGATTCTCTGCACTGCAGTGTGTTATTTACCGACAGCCTGCTTTGTGCCAGGCAGGTGCTGGGGACACAGTGGCCTGGTCAGAAGGAGCAAATGAGACAGCGTGGGATAAATGATGATCTAACCCGGCATCGGTGGTAGTGGGGACAGAAGGAGCTGGATGGACAGAAGGCATCGGAGAAGGGGTATTGCTGAGACGTGGTGAATGACTTAAACAGCAGGGCGCCGAGGAGAGACAAGTCGGGGCCAGCGGTGGTAGCTGTCAGTGCCGTTCCTGACGTAGGGCACCTAAGAGCAGCAGCAGCACACTGGGCGGGACGGGGCCGTCCCGAGACAATGGCTTCGCCTGGGACCTTTTGAGCCAGAAGTGCCTGTGGGTCTCGGATCAGGAACACAACCTGGGCTGGAGATTTAGATTTGTGACCTATCGGCGTATGGTGGCTACCTGAAGCCACACGGGAAGGGACAGAGTAGAGATCTGGTGACCCCTTCCCGGGAGGTGACAGTGCAGCTAAAAACAGCCAGCTTTCCATTCATTCCCCTTCCATCCATATATCTGTTTATCAGGAAAAGAAGTTCTGTAATGTGCACGTAAGGGGCGTATAATTCTCACTACACGGTGAAAACATCGAGGGTGATCTCTTTTTCTCAAAAAAAAAAACAAACAAACAAACAAAAAAAACAAGCGGCAAAGGCCGAGCCACCTGTGACTTCTACCTGTCTGTACCCGGGCTGAGCGTCCACACCGGGCTCTGGCTGGATAGGTCTGGTCGTGCAAGGATGCATACCCTGGCCGCACCCTGAGCCTCCCCCGAATGCCCCCATCCGCCCCGTCCCCAGAGCTCCCACACGGACAGGCCGGATGCTGGCATTTGAAGAGAACCGATCAGAACCAGCTGAGAAGTGAGACAAGAGATGAGAAATAGGGAAACCAAAGCACCACCTTATTCCCGGGGAAGGTGAGACTGGAAAACGTAGCTCAGATCTCGGGGCCAGAGGCCACCTCACCGAGAACCCCATAACCAGATGGACTTACCCGCCCAGTCGCAGAAGGCCCCGGATTACCCAGGGCCTCGCCCACAGGGCAGGGTCTGTAGCTCTGAGCAGGAGGCAGGGCAGGGGCCACTCGGAACTCGGACGCTCTGCAGACAGGCCGAGTCCTGAGGGGAAGGGAAGAGGAAGGCACTGGTCGGCATGCAGGCCTCCCTCTACACTCAGGGATCCGAGTGTCATTTGTGCCCCGGGGTAGAGATCGAAGGAAGCTCGAGTTAGGCTCTTTCATAAATAAACTTGAGAGTGCGAGGAAGGCTTTTCCATCCCCGAACTAGAAGGAGGGGGTGCCGTGTTTGAGTCGGGCTGAAAGGGAGGCCCTCTCCGGTGGGCTGACTGGTCCGGAGCAAACCTCGAAGTGCCCGTGCCGTGACCCCGTGGTCGGCCGCGGGCGCGAGCGTGCCTAAAAATCAGCGTCACGTTCAGAATCACCGAGGCCTTTTGCCAACACAGTGTGTCGTGTTTATTGGGCTATTCACAGGTCGGTAAAACACGAGGGGAAAAGACCAGATGCCACATCGGTCGTGTCCAGAAACAAAGCACTTAGCATTTCTCTGTTTTGAACGTCGCGTTCATTCCGTTGCAGCCGGGGAGTGTGGGCGATGGGCTGACTTGCCTGCAGAGGGTACAGCATCCTTTTAAGCGACAAGAAGAGCACTCATTAATTTCACCCACGACCTTTAGAACAATCGGCAGAAAAGAAAACTCTTTTCATGGAGCTACGACAAGAAAATCATTTATACAAATCGAACCGATATAAAATACATTATAAAGGGCACACGGCGTACAAAGGTCACGGAGCTGGTCACAGAGCAAGGATGTCACAGACCACCACGCGCAGGGAACACGGGCGTGAATTCATTTCCGTTGGGAACGTCTGTCCGGAGCGTGCGAGTTACACGTTTACCGAGGCAAAGGCACGATCACGTCAACGTAGTTAATGGGGAAGAATCCGGACTCCCCACGCAGCGTCCCTTCGTACCAGTTTTCGTCGATCTGATTGGTGAGCGTGATGATGTCCCCTTCTTTAAATCCCAGCTCCCCTTGGTTTTCCGGCTCAAAGTCATAGAGGCCGCGGCAGCAGGGCTGGTCCTGGGGAACCTCAGGACCTGTCCACGTCACACAGAGACAGAAGGCACAAGTTAACGTGACGGATTACCCATGGAGAACCAGAAAGGTGCAGAGAGCTGGCGAGGCCACCGACGGCAGGCGCTCGGCTCCCTGGGGCTAGACGCCTGCTCTCTGCCCTCCTTGGCTCTCCCAGCCGCCCTTCGCCAGGGGACGCCCTCACTGACCTCTGGGGCCCCTTTCTCACTGGTCCTCCAAGCCAGAGATTTCTGGCCCAGCCCTTGTCCTGGGAGCAGCTGTGTAGTTCTGCCCGGAGCCCGAATTCCAAGGCCCCACCCCTGCCTTCAGGGGGCATACAGCTCCTCAGTGGAGACCCAACAACACACGGGAAACAACGTAAAGGGCAAAGATGACATGGCGAATCACGCGCACCTCAGGAGCTCAGAGAAGAACATACAAAGGCCTGGGTGGCCGGGGACATCTCCCCAGAGCCGGCGACCAGGAGCTTGACTATTTACCGAGCTCTACCTGACGCCCTAGGGCTACTGTACTGACCCGGACGTTCTCCAAATAACATTTTTTTAATAATTATTTTTTTTAATCTCCAAACCAAAACATGGTAATAGTATAAAAAAAATAAGTAAATAACAAAGACATGTAGGCAAAATTGAGAAAAGCCAGCTGTAACCCACTAACCCAGAGATAACCAATGTCAACGTAACATTTGGCCTAGAAGTTTCCAGATATCTTTAGGAATATATTTGTGTATGTATTTACGTAACGTCGTTTTCATAAAAGAATTTTCCTACGTACCTCATAGTGAATATCTTTCCAGATTACTTGTAATTACTGACCAGTTGTCTCCTGCATTATGGTAACACGATTTCCTTAACCCATTTATTGTTGGATATTTAGGAGCTGGCTCCGCTGCCTCCCTCCCTGCCTCCCTCCCTCCCTCCCTCCCTCTCTCTCTCTCTCTCTCTCTCCCTTTCTTGATTACTTCCTTTTGTTTTCTCTTGGCTTCCATAGATAACTCTGAAAAAGATCGTAATACGTGTGCATTTTCGAATACATACAATGACTTCCTACAGGTAAACTTCTAGAAGGGAATTCTGCTGTTCAGGGAACATCATTTTTCCCCAAGACTTTCCACGTTTAATATCAGTTTATTGTTCGATCATTATCTTAAAAGTTTTGGGAACCCCTGTTCATACTGTAAACATGAACCCCAGATCTGCCATGTCCGATATGAGCATGAGCCCCAGCTTATCATCTGGTTTTTTTTCATCGTTTCGTCTTTGGAGTGTGCGCCGGGCTTGGGGCAGTGAAGGGACTTCTGTTTTGTTTCTGTTTGGGCACAAACAGAAATTTCAAACAACAGAAGCAGACAAACAAATCAAACGTTCCGTCCATGGTTTCTCTTCCACATTTATACATAAATACTCAATTAAATTTATCCCGATATTTTTTTTTAATTTAATTTAATTCTTTTCAAATGAGAGTTTTTCTTTTAATTCTTGTGGATCTGGGTAAATAAAGGGATTATTTGTTTTGAATAATGTTTCAGCAGTCATTGCCACTCAATGGATTAAATAACTCATTCTTTCTCCACTGATTTCAAATACTTTTGTCTTTTTAATAGATTTGATTATCATGCACGCTCGGATCTATTTTAGGGTTTTTCTATTTTGTTCCACTGATCCGTTTCAATAACTGTACCACATCTTTTAAAATACTGTAGCTTTAAAATAAATGTTAGCAACTGGTCAAGTAAGTTCCTCATTATTACTCTTTTTCGAAATTTCCTATTCTCACGAAATCTTTCAACCAGGTAAACTTAAGTATCTAAGTATTGAGTTTCCCCCCCACAAAACTCCCATTTCGATTTTAACTGGATCATATTTCGTAATAATAATGATAATCTTATAGAATTTTTTAAAAAAGTCAACGGCCACTGCATGCTCTGAAGAAACCACTCTGATTTACGCATTGTACTTTTTATCCTCCGGCTAGACCCAATTTGTCTGGGCCTGTATTTAACAATGAAATTACGTCCTTTTTATTTCTGGTCTGGTTTTGATGTCAGAACATGTTAGCTTTATAAGATAAACTCCTATTTTCTAAAATAGTCAAACTTGAAGATGTGGAAACAAACGTTTGCCCCACGTGATCTAGGCCTATGGATTTCCGAACGCCGAATGCTTCCTAGGCTATGACAGCAATTTAGTATGTGCGGGAAGACGTGGTCCCCCCCACGCCAGCTCGCCACAGCCACAGCCCCCAAAGGGGCCACACGGCCCGTGGTGCCCAGCCACAGGAGTCTGGGGGAGACTGCTCCCAGCACGCAGTCGGTGCGAACATGGTATCCGGCAGCCCCCCACAAACTCTCCTCTTTCTGCAGAAGGGGCAACAGTTATTCCAAGAGGTCACAACAGCCTGACCCCAGCGCCCAGGGGAAGCCAAAATGACACACCAGGCTGTGACGTGCCCTCTTGATGTCACCTCCCACGTGATCTAGGGCACTGTCAAGGGTTGCCAAGACACTGTCACATGACTACAGGGCTAAGTGTGTGTGCTTCCCCCCCCCCGCCCCCATTTACACCGCAAGCCACCTGCCTCGACTACACGGCAGACCTGCACGCATCCCGGCCACCACCTCCACGTGCTTTCCCTGCACACGGAAAAGACACACTACTCACTTCTCACTCTGTCTACTCCGAGCAAGGCACCACAGCTACACAATCGCCCCATCGGCTCATGGACCTAAAACATGTCGTCTCTCTCCAGACCACTGAGCAGAGAGGCCCCTGGGCCAGCAATCCCAGACTCGGGCAAGGCTGCAGCACCTGGCTGTCCGGCCACCTCTGAGCAGCCCCAGCACCGAGCACCGCTGTCACCAGCATAGGTGCTGGGGCAGTCCACACCGACCAGAGCACAATGCCTGTCCTGGGTCACGCACGCAGCAGGATGACATTCTGAAACATCATCCAAGGCATCTGTCACGCGAGGCCATTTCTGCTGTCTGGGGCCCTGAACCCAAATAGCTGTGGCCTCCTTGATGTTAGGGAGAGACTGGAACCTGCCCTTGAACAAAGCAGGCAGTGTTTGGTGTTTCAGTTCCAAAATAATGCCATTTCAGTTGTAAAATGGTGTGAAAGCCAAGGCTTTCTGGCTTTTGTGCCAGAGCCAGATAGGCTTTTATGAGATTTGAGAGAAAGAGAAAGACAGAGAAAGAGGGAGAGAGAGAGAGACAGAGACAGAGACAGAGTCAGAGAGAGAGAGACAGAGAGAGAAACAGAGACAGAGAGACAGAGAGAGAGAGATGCTACTTCTGGATTCCAGGAACCAGAGCTTGAAGAACTCAGGGCACAGAACTTTTATCACAAGCTGTGGAGAGGGAAGGGCTGCTTCCTGCCACCCAAAGAAGAGACACAAGCCCTTCCTGGGTTTGGGGAAGGGGCCAGGAGAGGGAAGGAGGTGGGCAAGAAGGTCGAAACACTCCCTGGATTCCACCCTGGGGTACAGGGGTCTGAGGCCCTGCTTCACCCTGGAACTCTGGGAGGAGGCGGGCTCCCCGGTGTCCCAGACCAGCGTGGCGGGCTGAGCGCAGTGGAGGTGGTGGGCAGCGTCAGCACGCAGAGAGGGGTCCTGGCTCCCCGTGAACTGTGCATGGATCTCCCCAAGTCCCAGCAGGAAGCGTGGAAATGCTGCCGGGCAGCTGGACCAGTGATGGCCGGGGGGGCTCGACATGCAGACTTCGGGCAACCCAGGGGGCAGAGGGGACAAGCTACCTCAGCAGGGGAGGCAGTGAAGACCAAGACAGGCCTCCTCGCCTGCCACCATGGCATCCTGCAAACTCCCCACCGCACCCGAGCAACACCTTGGGGAGGAGAAGCAGGAAGGAGAGAGCCTCTGAGGAGACGCGGCAGCCCTGACCGATGAGGAGTTTCAACCGAACGGACTGGGTTTGAACCCTGGATGGACAGAGTCGTAAATGGACAGGCCACGCTTCCCACTGCAAGAGACTGAGTTACCTTGAAATGGCGAGATTACATTTTTTCCACCATTAGAAGAAATGGAAAAAAGATTAATTTTTTTTTTCCTTTTTGGCCAACTGCAGAGATGGAAAAATGATTAAGTTGTTTCCGCCGTGGGTCTGAGTGGAGGCTCGAATGCAAGTTCTGTTCAGTTAAAGAGAGATGACGTCTCTGCCCATCTAAGGGACTGACATGAGTCAGCGTCACCTCGGACCGAGCCCCAGAGCCCCGGCAGAGCCGGCCACAGTCCTCTGCGGGATCTTTCAAACCGGACTGGGCCCCGACGCGTGCACGGCGCCTCGACGCCCCGCGTCCCACGGCCCGAAGCCAGTTCCTCCGCCGCTCCCTTCCCGTCAAAGGACGCAGGTGCCATGCAGGGGACCGTCTCGGCCTCCGTGCCGCCTCGTGTTCACGGCTGGCACCTGAAACGCCCGGGAACGGCCACACGCCGCCGGCCGGCCGACAGCAGCCAGAACCCCAGCCCCGGGCTGTGCAGCCTGCCAGGGGGACCTGCGTTCACTTTCTCCCCCTCCTGGGACCAGGCCTGACGCGACGTGAGAGCAGGTGGTGGGAAACACCATCTTCCACGGTTCCGCAGGGCAGAGGGAGCGCCCCTGGCACCTGTTCATTATCCAAGCCCAGTTCCGCACCACTGAAGGTGGCCGGTCAGTCCGTGCAGGTGGGGGAGTCACGTTCTCCCTAAAACACACCTCCCTTCCCTCTCGGCAACCCCACGGTCCGGCTTCTAACGACATTGGGTCCCTCTGATTTTCTTTAAGACTTTTTTTTTTTTATTTTCCAGTTACAGTCGACTTACTCCGCCATCCTGACCGGAAATCAGGCTCCCTCTCATTTTAACGGCAGAAACATCCCTCCCCCACCCCACCTTTTCATCCCCCAGGTCCCTGATGCAAAGCAACAGCCCTCCCCCACCCCCACCCCCCCCCCCGGTCAG
Organism: Pteropus alecto; assembly: GCF_000325575.1. NCBI lineage: Eukaryota > Metazoa > Chordata > Mammalia > Chiroptera > Pteropodidae > Pteropus > Pteropus alecto. The sequence continues at coordinate 4,892,952 of NW_006430726.1, read as the reverse complement.
TATGGGAATGAAATCGTCACCCCGGGCTCCAGCGTCTGCCACGTGCACCGATCTAAGTGCCTCAGAGATACGGGTGGGTTTGATTCTCAGCGCGGCTCTCGATCCAGAGCCATCCTTTCCTCCAGTCTGATGGACGGAGACCGAAGCACGTGGAGGCTCGACGGAGCGACAGAGGCCTCCGTCCACATCAGGGGCCCGCTCTGAAAATCCCTCGCTGGCGGGTTTATCCCTACTCGACTTCTGAGCCAGCGCCGGGGGGTAGGGGGCGGGGGGCGGTCGGTCAGCTGGGCTGGGAACGAGCCCGTGGGTCCTCAGCTTGGCATGCCCTGGACACTCTCAGGCCTCAGGAGGTTGTCTGAGAGCACGTGTCCTCCATCTATGCCCTTCCTGAGCCCCAGGAAGGTCTGCCAGGTTCCTCCTCACCTTGCCAGTGACACCTGAGGGACGTCCTTTGGGAACTTACTCTCAGTCCTGCGTCCTCAGCCTGAGCGCCTGCTTCAAAGTGAGCACCTCGAGGCTTCGATTAGAAATACATATATATATAGAAAAACGGTGTCCACTCCAGGTGGCACATTAGACACCAGAGAGGAGCCTGCGGCTGCTGGGCCTGGCATCTCTGCGGCCTGGCCTTCTCGTGGGCTGGCTGTCTGTCTGCCTCTCCTCCTCCCTCTCTCTCGGCCCCACAGCCAGATCTGGGAGTCTGTTCTCCAGGGCTGCCTTTCTGCCTCTGACTCGGCGGGGGAGATGGAGATGGAGATGGAGATGGACACAGTGGTCCGGGCGAGGACAGCCTCCTCTCTGGAGCACTAAGATTCACGGCTTACTGTGTCCTGCTGTCCCTGAACTTGGGCTATGTTCAGACCACCATAGGAGCCCATTGCTCTTTCGGCCCAGTTGGCCCTGATTCTAGGGGATCTCACCGCCTAGAAGCAATTGGGCAGGGCGCCCCCACTGCAATGCAAACTAGACGCCCCCCCACACACACGCATACCGATTTTTTTTGGGGGGGGCAGGGAGGAAGGTGGGAGATAAGATACCTGCACAACCTCTGTCAGCACGAGTCCCTGTCAGGGTACGAGGTACGGCGTCCCCCGGAAGCTACTGACCTGCAGAGGGCTCTGTGCCTTTTAGTAAATGCCCCGGACTGCTGTACCTTTTTGGGTGTCTGTTCCTGCTTTTAATAGTGTCTCTCTTGCCTCCCTTGCGGTCGGGCTGCAACCTGTCCCTTTTTCCTGCTGTCACGGGCCTTCCCGAAGAGTCCCTCCTAATCTGCTGCCTCCAGTCGGCTGTAGGCTGGGAAACCAGATAACCAGTTACGTGACATCGCAGCACGGGGCGGTGGGTCCTCACCCTGCAGCAGGTACCACCGCACCCCGCTCCTCTAGGCTACACGAGCCGACCTCACCCCCGGAACAGCCCCGCGAGGTCGGCTGACGGTTCCCACGCCCAGAGGTGTGGAGCCAGGCCGTGGGCCGCCCTCCGACGCCAAAGCCTCCTTCACGGGAAGGCCTGCGGGTGACACTGTCTCGGCTCAGTTCCTGGTCTGAAGTCAGGAAGCTCGGGGACATGTCTTCGTTACCGATGCCACCCAGGGGCCTGCCAGGGGGCAGAGAGGAAGGTGCCCGATGACAGGTGGGACGGTGGCCCGACCAGGATCGGGACCCAGGTGCCCTTCAGGAGGCTCTGTGCCACCACCGTCACCCTGCCATGGGGCTGTCCCCATGCCACCTGACAGAGGTGGGGCAGGAAAACCGACCAGGACCACCCTGTTTACCTCTGGTGCGTGGGACTCACTCTCCAGCACTGAGTGGCGGCCGGGGCCAGGCCGCGAGCTCAGCCGATTCGATGCCGTGGGCCCTGAACTGGAACAAGTCTATCTGGTTCAAGTGCCCTTCCTCCAAAAGCTGTCATTTCTTTTTTCCACTTTAAAACCTCAAGCTCTCATAGCGAAATTTTGAAGCTAACACGTTCCCTCTAGGGATCCAGAAATGGCATCGGTGTGTAATTCTGATAAATACCACAAAAACCATTTTGTTCAACATCTCTAAAGCAGTATTTTGTCTGCTGGTAAGAACATATTGGAGAGAAACTTCTGCTCCTTGGGTTCTGGCTCTGGACTGGGTCACCTCTGAGCCCTGATTTCCATATCTGCAAAATGTAAGTACTCATCGATGGTTACTGCAGGCTGTGGACCGAATGTCTGTGTCGCCCCAAAACTCATATGTCGAAGTACCATCCCCAATGCGATGGCATTTAGAGGTGGAGCTTCTGGGACATGACTGGGTCACGAGGGTGGAGCCATCACACGTCAGAAAGTGACACCACGTGAGGACCAGGGAGAAGACAGCCATCTGCTAACCAGGAAGTGGGCCCTCACATGACATTGAGTCTACTGGCACCTTGATCTTGAACTCGCCAGCCTTCAAAGCTGTGAGAACTAAATGTCTGTTGTTATGCCATGTAAGTCTATTCCATGGCAGCAGCCTAAGCTGGCTGAGACGGTTAAATCACAAACTACTAAGAACCCTCTACTTATTCACAGATGTGATTTACTGAAATTACTTGTCAACTGAACGTGCGCTTAATCGTCACAATCAATCGTGTTTTAACCTTGATGCCGATCTTCCACGGCTTACACAGGTTACAGGAGACAGGCTGAACCCATCTCGAAGCTCGGTGCCCTTCACTGCCCAAAGCCCTGACTCACACACAGCAAGGCCACCCTTATGCCACTGACAGGCTCTGCGACTCTGAGCGAAATGACATATAATGACACTGATTTTGCCACAGGCTAACTGTGATAAATAAGAGCATCTCATCAACAAGACAATGACATAACATTGAATGAAACGTGATTCGAGGACCTTCTGTACTGACGTGGCTTCTGCAGATGCATCAGAAGCCGGGTCCATTTATTGGTCTTGGCAGGTGACCCCTCTACCACACCAGGTTCAGGGCTTGTGGGACAACTCTGTCACTCTGAGTTCAGGAAAAAGGGGGAAGACAGATGGCGGCCTTAATGAGAGGTGACTTCGCGGCCACTGGCAGAGGATCACGGTGTTTAGTCTGCCTGCTCCTTGCTTTGCACAGTGTGGCTTTAGTGACCGATATTTAAACATAAGGAGACTGCACCTAAATATATGGTTTCTGGCTTTTCTTGAAAAATGTGAAAAGCTGCTCTCCTGGGCCCACGTTCTCAGCAAGCAGCAGCCGTGGTGACTCCGGCAGTCACCTCCAGACAGGGAGGTGTTCTCCACTTGGCTGCAGACCTGCCTCTCCCTGGCGCCCACCCGACTTGGAGGTCTGGTGTCAGCCATTTGTCACTGGCCTTACTCTGAGTTCTTACACCTCCCTCTGTCATTCCCCAAATCTGGCATTCGAGGTTGCAACTGAGCCACACCCACCGGACAACTCCGAGGTGTCACTCGTGTGAATTCTAAGGTAAAGTCCTCCACCGCTGTGTACATGGCTGCCCTGTTTGTAAGCGCTAGAAACAACGAACTTCTATGCTATTTTCTTAAACGTACGTATATACAATAATAATAATAACAGTTTAATATTTAGAGGGTGGTATTTTAAATTTTAGCTTAAAGACCAAATATATCATTGTAGGGTATACATGAAGATTTTTAAATATGCAGCATCTGAGACAATATGATTATCACCATTTCGGCCAAGTAGTGTTAAAATCCCCACAGCTAAGTTAGAAGTTACGTCTTACAGGCTTTTCAAAACAGGACTTGTCAAGGCCTTGGACGTGACTATTTAGAAGGACAGAAAACCTTGCAGCAAGAAAAACCTGTCTCTAAAGCATCCTTTGGATTGAAAAACAAGAAAAGGCCTCTCTTCGCCTTTCCCGTATCGATGGCTCCCGGTAAACAATAATCATCATCGTTCCCATGTTATTTCTTAAAATATGCTTTAAAAATATGGAAAATAGAGAATGTTCAGGCGATCCACTCTCAAATTTCTGAGGATGCTCACAAGAGCTGGGAAAGAACCCTGAACTGTACTCAGACTGATCAGCGCATTCAGGGACACGTTCGAATCGGTCCAGAGATGTTAGGAAATTTACCCGAAGTCACACAGCTCGTCAGTGTCAGAATTTGAACTACATTGCAGGACTCCCGTTTCCCTGATACTTCTCTCGTGTCGATAGCTGACTCTGAACCAGTACTGATAACACACAGAAACGTACAGGGGGCAGGGATGGCAGGGGGGGAAAAAAAAAACAGTGGGGAGAGAAAAAGAAAAAAGTGAGAAGCAGTCTCCTGACCGAGCAATCACCATTGCCACAGCTCTGAGCAATTTTAATTGCCTCCGGAAATTCAGGTTAAAAAAAAAAATGCACGTATGTCTATTTGCAAAGTGCTTGTCCCTTTTAATTTTCAAACTTCACACTTCACTTTTGAATATCTGTTTATTTTCTCTGTAATCCTAGAGACTGGGCTCCAGCGAGGGGAATGACTTAGGCTCTAGACTTTATTTCTGAGCCCCCTTAGAAGTATCGAGAAACTTATAAACGTCTCCTTTATACCTAAAGGGAGGTAGAATGTCTTTCTATGAGCCATTGGAGAGATTTATTTTGCCTCGCTCCGAAACGCCTGGAGCATACGTTGGGGACCCCCCCCCCATTCGTTCCCTAACCTCAGCCTTTCACATTTTTAAAGCCGATCCCAGTTTGGAGCATATTAACCCTTAGGTGTGATTACATAAAGTGGTACCCTCTTTGAGAACTTCAGTGAGAAAAAAAATAATAATCTTCATACATCCTTGAGCGGATATAAATTGGCAACTATACCTTGCCCTCTAGTCTTTAAATTTATAATTCGCTAAGTGACAACTTGGGGGCCTGATAAAAATGACCCGGGGCAGGGAAGATACTTAAGCATAAAGCAGCAGTTCCTTGTACTAGTTTCTGAAAAACCAGTGGTTTTCTGGGAACTATCCCGGCACACAATTCGGTTCAAGGACTTTTCCTGGCCTCCTTCTCTCCTTGAGGGACACAGGGCCAGCGTGCGCTCATGGAGCGTCACGACCCCACACTCGCGGGCTTGGATAGGCGGCGGTTTCTCCTCGCCAGGGCCCGAACTTGGACTTCGTCTGCAATCCATCATGTCGAGATGTGATTTCCACTCCCCAGCCCTTTCTCCACTTTTGGCTCATTCCGTTCATTCTCTGAAGTACCTGGAAATGTATTATCAGAAGGTTCCATCTCGGCCCCAGGATGCCTTCTGCCTGATTGACCTGCGTCCTGTCATCCACCCCTCCCCCGCGCTTGCTTTTTTTTTTTTTTCCTTTAGAAAGAAGAAACGGTGAAGAAAATGTTCTTGGAATTCATTTCTGGCAGAGTGCTACGAGCGTTGCTTTAAATTGTTAGTGAAATGCTTGACATTTTTCCTTCGCTTTATAAACATTATGTGCAAATCATTCACAATCCTAATGGAAAGTAATTTCCCATTAATGCGGGCCATAAAATGCCGTTTTCTTTTGAAACCGTGCCTTCGAAACAAACAGTCCCGGACCCCTTTACGCTCACAAATTCCACCCACAAATCAAGGGAGCCCGAGGCCGAGCGTTAGGATTGGGGACTGAAGTTTCCGCCAAGGGCAATGTCGGAGAGGCAGCCGAGAAAACAGGAGGGACAGGCCACTGTCAAACGGTGGCTGACGGTGGCTGATGGTGGCTGACGGTGGCTGACGGTAGAGCGTGCGGCAGTGGAGAGCTCGTTATTGGGCACGGAGCCTTCCTAAAAGCCATCCTCTGCACATCTGTGATCTCTGGCTGACCATCGCCCTTCTAACAACTTAATCTGCCCAGCGACTGAGCTCCTGGCCAAGAAGGACGGGACGAAGCACTGACACGCACAGTCTGGATGAGGAAGCCAAAGAACTCACTGTATTATCAGGATTTTCTTCTCCCGAGTCTGATGCATAAAACAGACTCCTTTTGCAAACCCCTTGCTGGCCGTGGATTCCCTGTGATCGAGAATGTTAGAAATAAATTTACTCCAGAGGCCCTTGAACATTTTATAAGTTCCTCTAGTATTCCTTCTGAATGGTACGACATGAAATATCAATGAGGTAAAGTGCCAGGCTCTGCTACTTACTGGCTCTGTGACCTTGAGAAACATCTCGAGCTCTCTGAGCCTCCGCTTCCTGTTAAAATGGGAAGGATAACGGTACTGGAAATGTGTATGGAGCAGTCAGTACACGACCTGAACCGCAGTAAGAATCAACAACTGTGACTGCTAAATTGTCATGCTATGATTTTTCACCGTCTTATTTTATAGTCTCATCACTTTCTTGCAACATCCGTACAAGAATGGAATGAGTTACGGATATAAAGCATCAAATAATAATGCCCGGCATATTTTCGGCTACTCAAATGCTACACCCTTGTGCCCTCAAGTGGTGCTTTGGTTTAAACGCTTGGTCGTTTTCATAGAGTACAGCACTCTCCACATTGCCTGAGGTCAGATTTAGTGTACCCAGAGTAAAGACAGACACCTTCGTCAAAGAAAAGCTGAGCTCTTCACAGCGGGGGAGAGCATGGTGTCTTAGGGGCCTGACCTGAAGTCCTGTCTCCGAGACCCCCCCACACACACTTGGATGCGGGCTGGAGGGCAGAGAAGGTGGGTAGGGACGGAGCCCTGGGTCCCGGGATCTGCTACTTCTGTTTCATTCAGATACAACATACTGGGAGAGAGGGAGCCTGGAGCTGGACTCATTTTCAAAGTTTTTAGTTAGTTAGTTAGCTTATATCAGGTGCTTTCTAAACTGAAATTTAGAAGTGGCTTACGATAGTATTAAGAATAAACTTTTTCCAGGCCAGAAACAGAAAAGCCATAAAAAATAGCAAGACAATATATTTTCATCCAAATAAAAGAGCTTTTGAAAGAGAGGGACACTATCAAAAAATGACCAGAGCGACAGACACACACTGGGGCTGTCCCAAGCAAATGGGGCTGCAGGTCACCCTCGTCAAAGGGGAAGGGGACACGCACGGCAGCCGCAGTCACTTGAAGGGTCGCCGTGCCTGAACATCACGCCTGGTACTGAGCTCCCTGGGGCCGGGAGAAGCGAAGCCTATAATGGGGTCCACACTGTCCTTAAAGGACGTGTACCTGTTCTTCAGGAGCCATCGATGTTCCCATGATGAAACACATTTTTCTGCTCAGTCAGGTATTCTTATTGAAATGCAATTTAAAGAACACCTTGAAAGAAGAAAAATACCGCCCACAACCCTACCAGCTCCACGCCCAGCTCTAGGTTTACAAAGCTGTAACCACAGTTTGCTTACAACTTTGTATCTTCCTCCTCTACTTACCACCAGCAGACCACCAACGTTTTTTTTGTTTCTACATAACTTCCACATTAATAAGTTTGAAAAGCTACATAATATTCCATCTGATAGACCTTTACCTACTTAACCACTACCCTAACGATTGGCAAATATATATAAATAAATATTGGGCGTGAGGTCCCCCCCCCCATAACTTTGTGTTTTTCTGGATATAGGGCGACAACAGACAGAGGATTTTACACTTTGCTTAAATTATTTCCTTCTCCTGTATTTTCAGGAATAGACAAGACAGAATGTTAGCTACTCTTTGGTGCATCTAGCAAGTTATCGTAAGAAAGAGGAGACGTGCCCAGTGTGCAGGCAAAAACGAAAGAGAGAAAAATCAGAAGTTGGGTGGCAGCACATTAGAAAAGCTAACTGCTTCTCCGTCCCCAGAGATAAGCAGGTGGCCATCCCAAACCCTTGCCGGAGACCTCTCGAAAGCAAACAAAGGCGCCCATTCTCGGTGAAGATTAAAGGCATTGTCATCCCACTCAAGTCTGTTGATTCAGGTGCCCTCAAGGAAGCCGACATAAACTGAGAGAGGTCTGAAGCGCCGTATCTAAGAAAGAGCCCGCATTACAGGCTCGAGTGACAGGACAACTCACGTCACCCAAGGGTAACCAGAGACGTCAGGGGCCTGTCCACGTCTTCACCCAGAAGCAGAGGCGACTACATTGAAAGCAGCACCAGGAAGGAAAAAACGCTTTCCAAGAGACCAGCATGATCACAGCGACGGACAGACGGTTACACGATGTTTACTTAACAAAAACGGTGATCATAAGGCAACTGGAAGGCAGAGGGAAGGAGAAGACAGAAAGCTAAGGCCTCATCTCCCATTGTAGGAATTCAGTAGATATTACCCAAAACTGGAAAACCAACAAACGGCAATATGAGCGGATTATTGAGAGCCGTGGAGGTAAATGCCAAACAAGGAGCTGACAGATGAAAGTGAGCAGGAAACCAAGATGTGGGGAGGAAATGGATTAGAGTGGAGTGACGTTCTCCACGAAAAGCCTGGTAGGGCCATTTTCTTTTTAAACCTACATTTACACGTTACTCCGATCACTTTTATATTTAATTGTGGAAAAAAAAAAATTAACGAACAGCAATCGTGTTGGAAGGAAACTCAGACCGCACAGTTTACGTGGGCAGATCCACGGACAGACAAAATAGGTGAACCTCGACCTAAGTCTCACACTCACACAGAAACGAACTCTAAGTGGGTCATAGGCTGAAATGTAAAAATGTACCAGAGTAAAATTATTGGGGGGGGGGGAAAAAAAACATAGGAGGAAACATTCCAGGTCTAGAGCCGGGCAAAGGATTCTGAGACTTCACGTCAACAGCATGATCTTACAAGGAAATATCGACAAACTAGACTTCATCAAAATTAAAAACCTTTGCTCTGTCAATAGCGTCAGAAGGAGACTAAAAAGAAGTTCCCGTGTGGAAGAAAATATTTGTAAACCACATCCAGGTCAAAGGACTTGTATTTAGAATATATAAAGAACGCTAAAAACTCAACAACAAATTGGGGGAAAAACTATTAATCTCCCCATGCGCAAGGAATTCTCATGAATCAATGAGACAAAGTAAACTACTCAAAAAAAAATGAATCAATTATATGAACGGACCGTTCATACATGAGAAGATACAAATGGCAAATTGAAATAATAGAAAAAAATGTTCAATCTCACCAGTTATCACAGAAAAGCAAAATAAGATTGCATGCCATTTTTTTTATCCATGAATGCTTGTCGAAAATTGAACTCTAACAGCATGGGTTTGGGGTGGGGAGGAGGTATTACTACATGCGTAGCAGTGTGCCCATGGCAGGGCAGTAACTTGGCAATAGATATTGATCTACTATCATTTAAAATATGCATTCGCTCTAACTCAGCAATGTTGTTTCCAAGAAAGACTTGGCCATCAGCATATACAGGATATTCTCTAGCATAGGAAGCCATTAAAATACAGTGGGATAGATAGATATGCATGGCATGGAAATAACTCCAAGAAATAGTGATAGTTACAAATATAATCTTGTATTCGAAAAGCAGAAAATAACCTGAAACTGTGTGAATATAGCGTGTGTGTGTGTGTGTGTGTGTGTGTGTGTGTGCGTGTATGCGTGCACATAACTAGATGGGACAGAGAGCCCACGGCAAACTGTTAACCGTGGCCACGTCCACGGAAGGGACTGGGGTGGGGTGAGAGATCACAGGAAACTACAGTATGATTTACAGCTCCTGAATGTTGTTGTGCGCAGTTCGGTCACTTTATTCATAAATATGTCCGTCATCTAATTTAAAAAAATAACGACGCAGCAGATGCTCAACAAATGCTAATTTGAACTTTTTAAAAATGAATAGACTAAATGGAAAGACTGAAAACGAAGAAAGGTCAATGGGGCACGATGGGTCTATGGGGCAGGGCGATTGGGATGGATTCTTCCCGGTGCTGGTTTTCAAAAACTGATGTAAGCACCCCAAACCAGGAAGCAGGAAAAGGGGCATAATTAGGAGGAAAAGGGATTCGCCAAACAACCAGAAAAGAAAGTCAGGGTCTCAGTGTATTCCAGGGACGACAGGAACACGTCGTGTGAGCACAGGCTCCCAGCAGAGCCTGCCTGCAGGGAACACCCAGCTCAGGGAACGGCCAGCTCACCTGTTGACTTTGCTACAGAGGTGGCAGACACCCCGTTGAGCTCACTGGGACTCCTCTTCAGGGGCCGCGGCTTGTATTCGCGTCTGGGCAGGGTGGATGCCGCCGAGATCCTGCAATGCACATTGGAAGGTGAGTCAGACGCCGATGAGGTGGCACGGTCTAACACACGTCTGTGGCCTTGGGGACAGGTGGTGGTCACGCAGGGGACGACTTCTACACACTGATTCTTGAGGAGCCCAAAGCGATAGAGGCAACATCCCAAACGCAGCTTTCAACTACGGATCTGAGAGGTGCTTTCCTCGTAAAGCCTCTGAAGCACCCAGCAAGTGCCACGGGCATCGTGGGCACTCAGCCACGTTAGCTGCCGTCTCTCCCGGCATGAAAACACAGCCGTGTGGGCTGTGGACCAACTGCCTGCCTGCAGCCTGGGTGCCTCGGAGGCCGGACACCATTTCCAGCTCTCAGAGCAATCATGAACGCGGCCTGATATCTGCAGCGGTGAAGTAAAACCACGTCTTTTTCCAGATATCGACATACTTTCTGAAGATCGTGTCACTCTTAAGGATGACTTTTTACCCCACAGCCCTGGCCTCGAATGCACCAGGCACTCTTACCGTGTCTGCAGCTTTTTCTGGAGCTCCTGCAGAATCTCCGTGGACTGTCTGTGATAGTCTAAAGCTGCCTCTATAAACACGGCCAACTGGCTGACTTGTTCTACCTGCAGCGGAAGTGACAAATTACTCCAGAGAGGCCAGAACCTGGATCGTCCAGAGAAAGGACACCAGCCACAAAGACCCTGCGTTTGCCTCGGCTCCCATCCATTTCATCTCGTCTAAACTTGGGGCCCTGGTGGCGACCACACAGGTCCCGGGATAGAGCTAGGGATGCTGGCAAAACACGTTCAGATTTAGCTGTGATTATAAAATCTGATGTAACTCAATAAAACGCCTGTCGTTCCAACGAGGCGACAGTCTCAGGAGATTCTGCGGCTATAAGGGTCGTAGGTCGGAACACAGAGGGCTCAAGCTTTTCCAATTACGAGGGAAGCCAACATGGATCGAATGGACTGCTTCCTTAGGGAGGTGTCTCTATGGGTCCTTTCCAACTAAATCATGACAAGAGACTAAGGAAACTGAGCTGTCCTCAGGTAAGAGGGAAGCCAGGGCAAAGCGTCGCCAGGCCCTTGGATGGGGTTGGTGGCATGGGCACAAAATCTTCTCTCTGAGGCATACATCAGAAAGGAACGAACTATAAAGACTGTGGCATCTCTCCTTCCCATGATTCTGGACACTTGAGAAATCTGTGACCCAATTACAGTAAATAAAAAAAAAAAAGAAAGAAAGAAAAATAAGACCTGTGGCCCACAGAAATCCCAGAAGCCCTTGGTAGCACAATCTGAGGCAGAGACGTGCCCAGCAGAGGCCTGAGAGTGTCCCCAGTTCCCCACACACCTGAGGGGCTACTGCTGACATGAGAGACTCACTAAGCTCACTTCTGGAAGCCCCCAAGGCAGGCTCACAGGCCACGGGCCTTCTGATCTGCCACATCACAAATGCTGCAGCCTCCAATTCAGAGGCCGGGAGACTGTGTCATTCCTGGGACGCCCCACCTCCCCGGGGACCAACCCCGGCACAATGCAGAAGCGATCCCAGGACAAGCTGGACGTCCCGAGATCTGAGATTTCAGCTGGGACCTGCCCGATGTCTGGAGCTATTCTCCGAAGCAGGGGAGAATGGTTACAGAAACTTCCAGAAGCTTTTCTAACAACTAAGGCTCCAGAGCCTCGCCCCATGCAGAAGACATAGAGTCAACATTCTCGGTCACGGGAAAGTCTCCTGATTGGTTTAAATACTTACATCATTTTCTAAAAAATTAAACATGCTTCTTTCAGCCAACTCCTTTGACTCTTCAAACTTTTCTACCGCTTGTCTGACTTCTTCGTCTGGTATCTTACCTACTCGCTTCTTTTTATAGTCGTAATCCAGGCGACGGCCTTCCAGCTTTTTCAGGTGGTGCTAAGGGACAGAGGAGACCGTCAGGGACGGCGTGCTCAAAGCTCGGCACGAAGAAAGCTTGGTCGTGCCTATGAAAACGGTCGTTTGTGGCTTTTTCTCAGCCTACATTTTTGAGGACAGGAAGCCATCTTACATTTTGGGTGTGGGCACCTCAGCATCGATTAGAGGCTCCCTTCGCTGCAGGTCCTCAAGTAATATTTGTGGGATGAATAGATGGATGGATGGATGGATGGATGATGGATGGATGGATGATGGATGGATGGATGGATGGATGGAAGGATGGATGGAAGGATGGATGGATGGATGATGGATGGATGGATGGATGGTGATGGATGGATGGATGATGGATGGATGGATGGATGGATGGATGATGGATGATGGATGATGGATAATGATGGATGGATGGATGAGTGATGGATGATGGATGATGGATGATGGATGATGGATGATGGATGATGGATGATGGATGATGGATGATGGATGATGGATGATGGATGATGGATGATGGATGATGGATGATGGATGATGGATGATGGATGATGGATGATGGATGATGGATGATGGATGATGGATGATGGATGATGGATGATGGATGATGGATGATGGATGATGGATGATGGATGATGGATGATGGATGATGGATGATGGATGATGGATGATGGATGATGGATGATGGATGATGGATGATGGATGATGGATGATGGATGATGGATGATGGATGATGGATGATGGATGATGGATGATGGATGATGGATGATGGATGATGGATGATGGATGATGGATGATGGATGATGGATGATGGATGATGGATGATGGATGATGGATGATGGATGATGGATGATGGATGATGGATGATGGATGATGGATGATGGATGATGGATGATGGATGATGGATGATGGATGATGGATGATGGATGATGGATGATGGATGATGGATGATGGATGATGGATGATGGATGATGGATGATGGATGATGGATGATGGATGATGGATGATGGATGATGGATGATGGATGATGGATGATGGATGATGGATGATGGATGATGGATGATGGATGATGGATGATGGATGATGGATGATGGATGATGGATGATGGATGATGGATGATGGATGATGGATGATGGATGATGGATGATGGATGATGGATGATGGGATGGATGATGGAGGGATGAATGGATGATGGATGGATGGATAGTGGATGGATGGATGGATGGATGGATGACAAATGGATGGATGGATTGATGGATGGATGGAGGATGATGGATGGATGGATGGATGGATGGATGATGGATGGATGAATGGATGGATGGATGATGGATGGATGAATGGATGGATGGATGGATGGATGGATGAGTGTCTATATGGCACGTAAGGACACAGTATCAGCACTCATTCCATTTTCCAAAGTTCTTCCTAGGACCCCTCACTATGGCTCTGTTACCGTCAGATCGTTTCCAACTACATTAACCATACCAAAAATAGAGATATTTCTTTTCCTACTATGGTCAACTCCTCATTAAGAGGTGGGTTATAAAAACAAACTTCCGGTATCCTCTAGAATATTCTGCATGTTCCATAAAGTTCCCCAACAATTACAGAACGGGCAGAATAAATGCTCTCAACGAATACGATACACACGCCCTCCAGGTGTACGCTCTGGAAGGCCATTTTTAATAGTTTTCCAAATAGAAAGTGTTGACTCCTAGAACCTGATTTCCTTGAGAAATCACGGAAAATAACGACCGCTCGTGCAATGTAGCCAAAGAGACAACTAATATAGCATGATTCTGATGATCGAAAATCCTCAAACAGGTATTGAATCGTTTTCTGTGACAAATGGCTGTAGAAACACACATCTTTACCCAGCTTCTCACTGGCTTCAGTGAGCTACAGGATAAAGGGCTACGTGACCCTGGGACGCTTCCCCCAGGGAGCCAGGGGAACAAATCGGGTGGCATGTCTACTGCCCACGGTCAGACGATGCTTCCGCTGCTCCCTACAGAAACAGCCTACCTATCTCAAACATAAACACCACCTTAAGCAGCAACAGGTAGACTTACAGCTGAGAACGCTCACCCCAATCTCTTTTAAATCTTTGTCTTGCAGTAACTGAAGTGGATCAATGAAAGTTTGCTTTACGTTAATATCCAGAGAGTCTTTCACCTCGGCCATTAGCTTCATGGATTCACCAACTTCTATCAGCGCATTGCCTGGGATAGAAATCATAAAGAAAGATTCTCTATCACAGTACTCTAAGGTTGACAGTGAGTTACATTTATTTCTGTCCCAAAAGTTTGTGGGTGATGGTGTAACACGGTCCTCGCTAAGGGACCTTTGAATCTTGACTCAAGGGGAAAAAATGAAAAACAAAAATAAAACGAAAAAGAAAGGTCTTCCTATTTTCTACATTTTCCTCTCTACATTCTTCACTTTCTTCACTCCATAAAAAATAAAAACTCTGAGGCGGACAGACCCAGGCACTTAGCACTTTGACCACTAGATGGGGATAGAGCTCCATTTTAAAAACTGGTACTGCCGAGACCTGGCACCAAAGGTTTCTTAGAATCGAGAACAAAGTCCCTCCTTGTAAACAATGAAAGGGTTGAGTCGTCGGGCTAAGCACCAAGCAATAACGATTACGATAGAAACAAATGAACAGCATCTCCTCTCAGCCTTTCCTGCCAGAGCTCCTGAGGCCACTCCCTGTGTCCGTGGGTTCTGAGGCCCCCTATCCTCTCTGATGTCAAAGGCGGCCTGGCAAGGGACACGCTTCAGCAGGGCGGGCGGGCTCTGCTCCCGCTTTGGCTGCATCACGCCCTGGCATCTGGACGCCAGCTAATCCACAGGAATTGGCAAGCGGGCATTGTGGTAGCTGTGCACAAGGAGGCGGCAGGTTCTCTAGAAAACGCCTCTGGGACATGTGGCCCTAGACTGAACTGTTTTCTCTGTATCGGGAGTTTCCGAAATTGAGTCTGTAAAACGAAGGTGGAGCTCGGGGTCTACCTTTTTATTTTGTTCCATGGGAATGGCACACATTCGACCTCAGGCTTGAAAGACCTTGAAGTCCAGCCCGAGAATTTCCATTTCTAGCAAATTCTGACCTTCAGGCAGTTTCACCTGTTGGTCAAGGGCATGCGCCGCTGATTCACCAGTACTATTGCCCTTTTTTATTAAGGAATAAACTAGATAGTGTATGTTCCAGGAGCTTGCAAAACATAAGTGGAAAATGTTACTCTAAAATTCAGCTGGCCGGGACCCCTTCCTCACCCAGTGGCAGCTTCGTTCCTCCTGGAATGCTACATTTCCTTCACTGACTCTTCGGAGTCTGGTTCTAAATCATTCCGAGATGAAGCTGGGACATCTTTTCCTAGCCTGGGGATGCTTTCCTGCCCAATTAGTCCGAAATGGAGGGTGTGGCTTCTGGCCCTGCCAGCCTGTCACCACCAGCACCCATGCCCCAGCATGTCAGTTAATGTAGCTTTGACAGAAACAGCCCCAAGTACATTTCTATGAAGACTCCAAAGACGACATTCTGAATATTGGCTGTCACCTGCATGGAGTGGACATTCTCGCTCCCTGCCCGAGATGAGCACTTCCAATCCCACGAGGGCGTGGGGCTCAGCCTCCATGCCGAAGTTTCTGCGCTTTAAGAAGGCACCCCGCCCCCGACGTGGCCCCAAGGACCAAGCGGCCGACAACGGTACAGCCCCTCCCTGGGAACCGCATGTGAGCTGTCTGTTTCTGGTGCCCTTCTGAAGCCAGCTCTCCTCCTTATCCCAAGTTCCCTTAAGTTGCTGGGCATCTGAGAAGCTACCAAGTTGTCTGTCCTCTTAAACCCCATGTCCTGTCACCGCGGTCAGGTACATGGCAGGAATGTACCTGTCAGGGCCCACCTGGCAGCCTCACCTGCCCTCCAGAAGGTCTGCCTCCAGGGTAAGAAATAGGCCACCTTTCTCCCACTCACACGGATAAAAATAAAATCCACATTATGTTGCTCTGGCGGATATTGGTACCCTCTGTGACTATTAATGTTTGGGGATTTTTTTAAATTTTCTGAAGATTTTTTTCCCCACAATTCCCTAGATTAATTACTACAGCCAAATATCTGAATTCTCAATTTCCATATCCTGCCTTGTTACCATTGCAGAAATAGCAAACGTACCAAATTCTCCTGGAAGACTTAATATATTTAACTACATTTGACTCCAATTTAATTTATTAATTTAAAGCAATCTCAATCAAAATTCAACGAGCTGTTTATTTTTCAGTAGACGGTACTTAAAATGACTCTAAGTTTTATCTGACAAAACAAAACAGGTGAGTGAAATAAAATTTTCACAATATCTAGGGGAAATTTAATTAAATATATTAAAATGTATTTTTAAATTGCAATATTTAGAACACATGACACTAGATCATAACAGTATAGATCAAGAAAACAGGAAAGGCCAGAAACAAATTTAAAATACAATAATTTACCCTATAACAAAAAAAGTTATTTCAAATCAGTAGAGAAAGGCTGAATACATTAGGACAACTATCTATTTATTTGTGAGGGAAAAAAAAATGAGAACCCTCTTGCACAGTGGTCATTCTTTAAACTCAGACGCTTGGAAATTTAAAGAAAACATATGCATGAAAAGAAAGTATAAATAAACAGGTACAGAATTAGTATAAATAAACCATTAAGGAAACCCAGGGAACCCCCACTACATCAAATGCAAAAATCTTTCTCCATTACAATGACCCACACCTACAATGTCAGAGGGTAAATGCCTACCTGGGGTGAAACTTCACCAACCTAGGCATAGAGCAAATATTCTGACCACTGAAAGAGCTCATAAACCAGTAAGAAAAAAAAAATGGACACCTTAATAGAAAAATAGGCAAAAGATGCTAATATACAATTTGCAAAAATGATGACACACGTGAAAAAAATCTACCTGGTATATAATCCAAAAACTGAAGTTAAAATAGCACCAAAATAACAGTTTTATATACTATGTATCAAATAACCAGTTATTTAAAAGTTTTTTTTTAAACAGTTTTATATACTATGTATCAAACAACCAGTTATTTAAAAGTTTTTTTTAAAGTTTTATATACTATGTATCAAACAACCAGTTATTTAAAAGTTTAGTTTTATTTAAAACTAAAAAGATAATGCCCAGAGTTATGGTCTATACCGAGAAAAAAATATTCTCCCCCACTCCAAGCTGGGGGTGTCCAAGTAGTGTAGCCTTTCTCAATATGCTCCAAAAGCTTGAAAAATAGGCACACTCTTGACCCCACCATTTCACTGCTAGGCATCTCATCTAAGGACATAATCTTGGGTACCAAAGATTTGCCTGTAAAAATGGTTACTATAGATAGAAAGACATTTTTTTTAACATTAAAAAAAAAAAAAACCTAAATCCCCAGTAAATGGGACTTGTTATGATACATGGAATATTATGCAGCCTTTAAAAACAATACTGTAGAAAATGAACGATTTTATGACGTGGATCATGACACAGTCAACGGGAATACAGAGGTTACCGAGCGGCCTACGGGTATATACGCATACTATAACTCCACGTGGAAGAATAAACAAAGTATAAAGGACACATAACAGGGTGTCACTGGACCTATCAACTGGATATGTGATTTTGGGTGGTGGTATCTTTTTCACTATTTTGCTTACCGAGGTTTTCTCAGCTTCCTGTAGTGGATACGCACTATGCTTCGGTAATATGGGAAAAAGTAATACGGGTTGTTAAATAAAGGCTTTGTGCATCAGCGACACTCAACTATGGCCACGTGCTCAGCACGTGTGACACTCACCGAAGGTGGAGCCGTCCCCAAGCTCCTTCCCGTACTTGAGCATGCAGCCGCCCAGCAGGCCTTCTGTCTGGGGGTAGCCGGTGCTTGTCACCTGCCCTCGGATCTTCGACACGGTGTTCAGCATGCCTAGCTTAGCTCTGTATGCTTAAAAACATCGTCATTTGTAATTCCTTAAAGTGACAAGGCAGAGCGACAGGCACAGTGCATTTGACAAACGCGGCCGGCGAAATCGTGGTCACCCTAGACAAAATGTCAGGTATCTGTGGCAGGAAGACCATGCGTGGCCGAGCATGCTATGGTGTATAACCAACGGATAAAGAGCAGACTGGTTTGACCTCAGAAGAGATTA
>NW_006430726.1:4856011-4874729 GCF_000325575.1 Pteropus alecto | reverse complement strand
GGGAAAATGTGACTACGAATTGAACACCACGCTACGGATTTGGGATTTCATTCCATGGGCTACAGAGTGAATCACATGCTGGCTTGTGGTGTTTGAGATGATTTGAAGTGGGTGAACTTTCAGTTGCTTTTATTTTCATAATTACATCACGTGTTTTAATGTATTCTAGACCAGTGCTTCTCAAACTGTAATGTGCAATAAATCACTCGGGTATCCCGTTAAAATGCAGAGTCTGATTCGGTCAGTCTGGGACGAGCCCAGGATTCTGCTGGTCCTGCTGATCCATGGACCACACTTTGGGGAGTGAGGTTTTAGACACCACCAGCCTTTCTGTGTCTTGCCCACCTCAGCCTCAAAGCCCTCACGCTCCTGGTCCCCAGGCACAAAGGCTTCACTCTGTCAACACACACACACAGACACACACTCACGCCCCACATTCGGTCAGTCTGGGACGAGCCCAGGATTCTGCTGGTCCTGCTGATCCATGGACCACACTTTGGGGAGTGAGGTTTTAGACACCACCAGCCTTTCTGTGTCTTGCCCATCTCAGCCTCAAAGCCCTCACGCTCCTGGTCCCCAGGCACAAAGGCTTCACTCTGTCAACACACACACACAGACACACACACACACACCCCATGACCTTCTCCCTCACTGCCGGGGTGGAAAGGGGAATGCCGCCTGTGACTGAGGGCTACTCTGCTGGATTCGAGGCTGCTGGGTTCCGTTTACTCCCCTCTGGCCAAGTGGACGCTTTCACTGTTGCCTGCATCTCCTTTCCCCAGCCCTATGTCAGTTCTTCGAGGACAGGATCTCAATCCAACTCATCAGTGTGTCCCAGAACCCAGGAAGCACCTGCTAAATATGCGATGATGGGTTGACCAGGTAAAGGAACTCACGAGGTTCATCCCAACCACTGATAAGGCAAGGGAAGGGATATGGTATTATGGTTTTTAAAACTATAACCATCTACACAATTCTAAAGACTTCTATAGCCACCAGCCTCCCTAGACATGACTTTTATAAAATTTATGTTTTGAAATTTTTACTTTCTAGATTGCTAGCTGGTCCAGTCTGTGCCGATTCCTCCAGCCAAGGGAAGCACAGCGACTGCACGTGAATAATGAATTCCACAGAATTCAAGGACTGGATGCTCTCTGCTGATTTCCATAATTTACAACCTAGGATCAGCCATCAAGGCTGCTGCTTCACGACCTAGGAGTCAAAATCCCCCTGACGAGAAGCCGCCGTAGCACAGGACTCACGCTGCTTGTCATGTCGTGCCTCAGGTCTTTAGCATGCGAGCCACAACGTGACGGCCATTTCATATTAATATACGCCTTCGGAACAGGATGGCAAATTTTTTTTTTTTTTAAGAGGAAACGATTGAATAAGCAAACATTTATAAAAATGTCTAGCGGGTTTCTGAAGCAGCTCATAGAAAATGTCTTTGCTTAGCAGTGTCTGGCTGCCGGGTCGAACTCCATCCAAAAGATGTCACAGGGATGCCTGCTGTGTGTGTCATCAGCTAGGATTCACAGCAACTACTAGGTCGCTGGGGCCTTGACTCGAAAGAACTGAATTTCGTTATTGGGACGCAGAGCGCATTGTCTCTGTTATTAGAGTCTGTGACTGCGAATGAACAATAGAATATGTAAAGACATTTTCTAACTTTACCTGGATTTGGCTGAAGATATTCTGTGGCCTTTGAAAGAATTTCTGCAACAGCTTTATTGGTGACATCTATTTTCTTAAACAAACAAACGGGAAAAAAAAAACAAACACGTGAAATGTTGGTAAATGACAAACGATGGATTCGCAGAAAAACAAAGTTGGGGATGACTGATGACCCCGGTTCTGTCCCACCTAAGCTGCCCCACCCGGCCGACCAGGACACATAATGAGGGACAAGGAATCGGCATGCTTCCTCTGGAGGCTTTACAGTCATGTCTGCCGCGGGCCTGTCACATTTTTCTAAATGCCGTCGTATACATTAATTTTTTGCTTACTTCCCACAACCTCCATGTGAGGCAAGTAGGACACATATCATCCTTGTGTCACCGTCAGAAAAGATGGCACAGCTTACTCCAGGTCACGCGGCTGGTTCCAGGGCAGAACCAGGATAAAAGTTCATTGCTGTGTAGCTGTTGCAACACAGGGTAACAGATCAAAGCCTTCCCCACAGGGACCAAAATTTGTCTATCTGAACGGTCTCATCTCAGAAATACTTTGGATTCTCGAAGATACATAACCACAAAGATGCCTTTTTAACTGAATATTGACCATCGTCGAAGCATTTTGATTTTTGTCCACTGGAGGGAACCAGTGAGTCGGATTCCCATCTCCAACATCAGGGTTATTCGTTATTTGGGCTTGGAATTGGGAAAAAAAATTGCCTTTTGAATTCCGTAAGCCACACCTGCATGCCAGCATCCTAGAGTCCTCTAACACCTTTTACAGTGTATCTGCCATCGCAACAAAAGTCAAATTTGTGATACAATGTACACTGAAATGCTCTCTTACCCTTTCCATGTCAAGAAATTCGTCATCGAGTTTTGTTCCTTCCACGCCACTGATTTTTTCACTAAATAGCTGCAGAAAAAACACACACACACAGATAATGGCCTTGTACAATGATGTCTTACCACAGTTCCTGACCCAAATTATCACAAACATATATTTAAAAAAAAAAACCCCTCAGATTCAGCTTGTTGGATTTTTGTGGACTAAGTCCTTTAAGAAAATTACTGGAAGGAGAAAGCATATCTAAGGACATGGTAAGATACACGCTCTCACTCACTCAACAGATAGTTATGATGTACCTACTATGTGTAAAGCACATGGTAGGTGTGCTAGGACAAAGATAGGATTCTTGTCGTCCGGGAACCTAAAGGTCAGCAAAGCAGTTAATACGCATTCAACTAAAGCACAAGGAGGAACAAGAAGAAAAATAGACATATACTCAGTTATTGTGAACAGACTTTCGGTGATTCCCAGACAGGATCCCAAGAGCCTGCAGTGTGAGGGACAGGCGTGGGGATCTTCCAGGACTTATTTCCTAGAAAGCTTGGCATTTGAGCTGGCTCGTTAAAGACAAGGGGCGCATTTTAGTGGGCAGCCCTGACGGAAAGGCCTTCCAGCACGAGGCAGCTCCGAAAAAGACTGAGAGGCAGCTACGTGTAAAACGGTTTCTCCATCTTGGCACTTTGCTTTTTAGACCCAATAATTCTTTGTGCTGGGGTGGGGTGGGGGGAGGTCCTGTGCACTGCAGGATCTTTAACAGCGCCCCTGACCTCAACCCGCTCGGGGTCGGAAGCATACACACCCCCGTGGTGACAACCAAAATGTCTCCGGACAGCTGAAAACCACGATGGACAGTGAATGAGCTCGGGACACAGCTAGAAGTCTCGTTTAGCGGTGATACGTCGTGCTTGGGGGGTGTGGGGGACGAGGAAAACACAAGCAGAAAGGCAGGCGGGGCTCGGATCGCACGGATTCTCAAATGCCAAGGTAAGGAGTAGGGCTGCGAAGCCTCTTGAGATGCTCCGTGAAACCCAAGGCCGGCAGACAAACCTCGCGGGAGAGCGAGCGTGGCACCAGGGCAGAAGGGAAGCAGAACATGCGTTAAGTTACTGTGAAGCGCATCGATATAATTTGTTTACACCCTTCACATGTGTACGTAGAAAACATAAAAATCAGTAGTAAAGCGGGGTGGGTACCATCGGCTAATGGTAGAAAGGATTTGCAGGTCGTTCTAAGTGTTTTCGAGCGTGTGGTTTTCTGCTACACGTTAGATTACGACCATTGTACACACAGCATGACGAATAGGAGGAATGTGTGTGCAGACAGCACGTAACGTAAACTCGAGGTGTGAGAAGGAATTACTTAAAGACAGTAGGAGAGAAGATCACAAAAATGGCCACGACCCCCCATCTTCCCTGTATCTATCTTTGTAATTCCTCCTCACTGGAGCTGGAGTCTACCGAGCCTGGGCTGGGCTTGTGACTTGTCATGACTCACGGACACAAGCCTAGGAGTTGGGTGCTTTCACTCACTCCCCCGAAACCCGCTGCCACCATGCAAACAAGCCCCAGCTCATTTGCTACGTGGTGAGAGGCCATTGGCCCCAACGCCCTCGTCAAGACAACCAGTCCATCCCGGGAATAGAGCCCCAAGCTGACCTGCAGACACACGAGAGAGCCCAGCTGAGGCCCGCCTAATCGCTGGCCCACGGAAACGAGTCAAATGCAGGCTGGTTGTTTGAGATCACTAAATGGCGGGGCGCTCTGGTACGCAACGGAAGCTAGCCGGTACACCGGACGACGGTAAAGGAATCGGAGGCATTATCCTAACACCTCGATACAAGGTAAAACCTCCGACGGACACGATGGAGCGTTTTAAACAGAGGTCTCCATAAAGTCCCCCAGGCATCTTTTTGTTCAGTAGTGAAATCATTGAAAATGTTGGTTCTCGACTTTAGGGGTAATTTCCTACGTTAAAATTATAAAATTTCGCTACAGCAATTCACGGATAGGCAATGGTTGAGACAAACACAATGTCTTTCACGTAATAACCAAACTGCAAAGCAAAAACCATTTACGCCACCAGATTAGGCATAAGGGCCAAATCTGCGGAGTAGTCCCCGCTCGTCTGTGGTTATCAGTTACCCGCGGTCGACTGCGGTCCAAAAATATTCAATGGAAAATTTCAGAAATACATCAATTGATAAGTTTTAAATGGTGCCGTCCTCCTCCGCTCCGCCCCCTAGTTACCAGACTGACAGTTGACGTATGGCAGAGCCTGTGTTCGGGTCACCCTGATTTTACTTCATAATGCCCCCGAAACTCAAGAGCAGTGATGCTGGCCATTCGGATATGCCAAAGAGAGGCCATAAAATGCTTCCTTTAAGTGAGAAGTTGTGAATGTTAAGGAAAAAAACACTATATATAGAGTTCGGCACTCTGCACAGTTTCGGGCACGCACTGGGGGTCTCGCGACATGTCCGAGAATAACAGAGACCACCGTATAAGCAAAGCTAATTATTTTTCCCCTGAAAGATATAATATCGTGGCCATCGGCTTCATTTAAAATTCACAGGCTTCCAAACAGTAAGAGGCGTTTTTCTTGCACATGAACAAAGACATTTTATTCGTATGTGAATGAAGCAAAGGTCCTTTCTGTTCTGTCTACATGAAGCCATTCTGCACTTCTATAGAAAACGAGGCGTTCTGTACCAGGCAGAGCCACGTTACAGAACTGGACGGCGTCGTCTGGTGACGACGGTACATGCATTCAGAACAAAAAGCACTTTGTGTTACCAAGTTAAGAAAAGAATGCCTAGGCCTTCCACCACGCTCCACCCTGCCTCTCCCTCCTCGCAAGGCCTCGGGTGCACACCCGTACATTACGTGTCCCCGGGAGCCTAGCACACTCCACGGGGATGGAGAACACGAGGGGGCCGGAGGGGACGAGCCAACGACGAGGGGCGTGGGACGCCACGCCGAATACGGGGAGTGCGGTTTGGGTATAATTTAAAGCAGGTTTTGCGGGAGAGGCCGGGGTGGGGAGGAATCTCTCCAGAGGGATTGCACACACCCTCATGACAATGACAGGCCAGTTTTTGCTCATTCTAGGGTTACATCTCTGAATTATTCATATTTCTGGATGATTAGGGAGGCATTACAAAAAGAGCGTGTGCTTTAAAGAACTCTGCCCTCTTTCTTTTTCCAAAAGTTTAAATCTTCTTCTTAAAAGTGTTAATACACATCTGAAATTTAACAGGAACCAACGTTTATCACACCAATAAAACTGAATTTGAATTATGAAGTCTTCGCTTAAAATTAAAATTCTTCATTATTCCCCCTGTTGAGCTGCCTATTACTCAGAAGTTCTAGTTTCCTGGATAAATCACTAGTAAGAAGGGAAACGGGAGAAAATATAAGCGAATTTAAAGCCAGAATCAGAGCCTTATGAGAATCACATACATTGAACTTATGACTATACTTAAAACGTTTAAGAGACATTTATTAACAGAATGTATAAATAGCGTTCATCGTTTCATTGGTGAAATCTGTAAACTGAGCATTGTTCAAGCGAACTTGAACAATGCTCAGTTTACATTGTTCAAGCAAACTTGAACAATGAGTACTTTTCATTTTAACTCAAATACTACTAGACTTACAAATGAATTTACAAGCTTCTTAGTACCTTGTTTTTAAAAGCTGAAGGTAGAATTGTTTTTCACACTTACGACTTTAACGAATTAAATATTGGATAGAATTCTGGTGGTGAACACAGGCCTCCCTCTCTGAGCCCTAAGGAGCAGGAAGAGACAGGGCTCCCGGCTCACAATGGCCAGGCGGGTATAAAACACTGTAAGAACCCCAGGGATGGAGCGACCAGCTTTTGGGGGGCAGTGAGAGGGAGGCGAACACAGTGGACAAGGGAGGGGGGCATCAGCAGAGAGGGGGCACGGACACGGTCCAACGGGTGACCCAACAGGGCCTGGTGTAGGACCCACGAGTGGTTCTGGATGGCCAGAGCCGGGTCAGCAGACACAGGGAGAGGAGGCGGGGGCCCGGCAGCAATGGGCAGCGGCGGAAGTTTGGCCTGAGGATCACTGAGGGGTTTTTAACAGGGCATGACATCAGCAGATGTCTCTGTTCGTCCGCTCAGAACCACACTGGCACGTCCTCCTCTTAATGACCCTGGAGCACTGCCCAGGCCGGTCACCACGACGTCTTGGACAGCCCACAAGAGCTACCAGCCACCACTCCAAGGAGAAGCCCCACGACCTGGCCCGGCCACCTTCGTGGTCCCAGCGCGTAACCGTCACATGGCTACGACTGCTCTGGGGGGAAGGGAGGCACTGGATTGAAAAGCAAAAGCAACAGAGCCAGAGGAACAGGCCGACTTCAGAGCAGGGCCATGAACTCGCCGGCTGAGCGGCCGGGCGGCCCCAAAGCAAGCTGGCGTAGAGAAAAAGCACCAAGCCTGGGGAGGGAAGGGACAAAGGACCAGGAGGACGTTCGCAGGATTCTTCACGGCTCCTGCTAACAGGAAGGGAGATTATGCGGGAAAAGTTTCAACATATCGCAAAAGTATCCAAAACAGCGTGATGAACCACCATGCGGCCAGTCCCCTTCCTGGTACCTCCTCGCTAGCGTCGATTATTTCAGAGTGAATCCCAGACATCACATAATTTCATTTGCAAATACTTCCGTATGGATCCCTAAGAGATAAGCACTCTGTTCTTTCAACAGAATCAAGACACGATGTTCGTGCCTAAAAAAAAATGAACGACGATTCCTTAAAATCATGACATCCACTCGGCGACCGTGTTGCCCCAGTGGACTCGTCTGAGCGCAATGGGAGGCAAACAAGGCCCGCGCACGGCACGCGACTGACGTGTCTCGTCTCAGTCTATTTATTTGTTAAGTAAACTGGGAGGGGACGCCAGCCCAACCCGTGGGGGAACAGGGCAACGAGCCAGGGAAGGGAAGAAAGCCAACGAATCGTGTGTGCCCCTGGGGACAAACGGAGCCCAGTTCCTCCAAGAGACAGGCTGGGGCCCCCTGAGCGACACGTGAACCCTGCGAGCCGGCGAGGCAGCTGGGTACTTATCTCCCGCTCCGGCCATCGCTGGCTGAGGACAGCCATCGGGGACAGCAACTCGTCGGCTGTGAGCTCTCTGCACTCTGCTGGCCAGGCACCATCTTGCAGACAGAATAAAAGTCCGCAGGCAGAGGGTCACCAGAGCTCCGAGCAACAGGGCGTCGCCTGTACCTACCCCAGCCTCGCAAAAATTTCTTTCCCCCGCCTTTCCTCTTGCATGTTCTTTGCCATTTATTTACTAAAGAAACGTGTCATCGGTCCTTTAGACTCCCAGATTTGGCGGCCCGCATCCCCACGGTGCTATTGATTGATTGATTGATCGGATCCCGATTCTGTCTTCCGACAAGAATACCAGTCACGTCGCATCGGGAAGCGAGGGCCTCCCCGACCATGGGTTTGCCTGGCGAGAAACACCCTTCTCCCCGCTTCGTCAGATGGTCGTGTTACCCGACCCCCCCCATGTTGTTCCGTCTCCCCTTTTTCAAAGAGATTGACGTGAGAGACAGACATAATTTGTAAGAAGAATCACAAAGGGAAAACCAATATCTAATCACAAAGGATTGGCTACAAAAATCATTCACAGGACATAGGACATAGAATGATGGATTAATATACTTAATATATAGGAAGACAAATTTGAAATTTTGGGTTTGATTTGCTTCTACTTGGCAATCGAGGAGGACAAATGAAAAAAATATTAAGAGGTAATATACGAAAGAAGAAATGCAAATGGCCAGTACATATATGAAATCAAAACCAACGTATTTTTAATTTTATCACGATGACAAAATTTAAAAAGAATAACAATGCCCAATGCTAGCAAGGATATGACAAACAGCCACTCTCAAACACCGGTTGTTGGGTCACACATTGGAAATGACTGGCCTTTTTCATGCCATCTTCCTTTAATAAGAAAATAAGCTCCTTTCCCCATAGCAGATTCCAATGCCCCTCTAGTGGTTTTCTGCAGTATTTGTCTCTGTCTCGGGTAGAAAATATCAAATCCAAGAAAGAGCACGACATCTGCAAGACAAATAGCAGGAGTGGCTTTCAACTTCAGCACCACTGAAGCCACACATTTCTCCGCACAAGTCGAAGGAGGTATTTTCATCAGGGAAAAAAAAAAAAAAAAGAGATCAATCCTGAGCGTCCAAAAACTGTCACGCATACTCGGGAATGAGGCTCTGCTATCAGAGTCCTACTGTACTCGCTCGAATGCACGAGTAAAGTTGCTTCCTTCTGCCGGCCTGGAATTTCAGTTCCTGAACTATATGTTTGCCTGGTTTCATGGAACTTAAGTTAGAAACAAATAAACGAAGCCATTTCCGAAGTGAACTACAGCAAGGGGCGGGGGCAGTACGGGGAATGATAGCAAAAGTCGTTGAAATGCAGCTCTACTTCAGTAGAGAAAAACTGACAAATTACTGGAAACCCAATACCTGCCTAATCTCCCAGTGACACATCACCCCTGGTTCCAAAGTCATCCATCGAAAGATTATCTCGGCACACTTCGATTATCCTGTGATAGGAATTAGTTCCCTTATTCCACAAAGAGCAAACAAATAAACAGGTGCCTGGGGAGATGGCACGTCCCAGTGACTGTCCCTCCAAGGTGGGCCCATGTCACCCACCCCAAGAAGCACCAGCAGAGGCTCATCCTGGCCGCACCAAGTACCCGCCATGTGCTTTGAATAAAGCTGCATCATCGCTGTGTGGCTGTTTTGTCACCTGTCAAGTGGAGACAACAGCATCTTCTTCATGGAGTTGTGAGAACTGTCTGAGACAAGCCTGCGAAGTGGGCCTGGTATGTGGTTGTTTTATTATTAGATCAAATCCTGATTAAAAAAAAAAAAAAAAGGAGTTTGTCATTAATTATCATGACAGTGTAGATATGTGAACTTATTATACTGACAGACTCCAAAGGAACCAAAAGATAAAAATAATAACATAGGGTGGTAGGATTAAGGCGAATATTTTTTCAACCTTAAATTTTTTTGTCATTTTTACAATTTAAAAAATTGGAGAAATAAATTTCGATGCCAAAAAACAACTAAAAATTAATTTTCCTTCAAAGGACTTTCCTCTTCCGTCACAATGAACATGGCAAATGAAATCATGCTGCCAAAAAACCTGAAAAAGCTCAATGAATCATTACACAATAATAGGAGCTGGCATTTACTTAGCAATTACGACGTGGCAAGCACCCTACCAAAGGCCTTACCTGTACCCATGCGTTTAATCCTCATCACAAGTCTAAGAAGGCAGCACTGCTGTTATCTCCATTTCACAGATGAGAATACGATGGAGCAGGTAGGGTACCTCAGGTCGCAGGGCTGGTAAGTGGCAGAGGCAACATTCCACATGGAGGCGGAAGCAGGGGCTGTCCGGGTCCCATGCAGGGTCCCGGACCAGGCCTCTCTAGAAGCTCAAGATTGTTTACTGCAAACCTACAACTTTCAGGCTGGGTGGGTGTGTGTGTGTGTGTGTGTGTGTTTCCAGCTACAAAAACAACCTCAGCCCAGGTGGCAGGCAAACTGGAAGAGCCCGATAATTAAAGCTCCCAGGAGCACCCAATGATGGCCAGCGCAGTTGATGGATAAATGCCCCAGCCTCCTGCCTGGGATAACTCTCAGGTGTCTCAGAGCTCCCCAGCGGGGCTGAAACCCAGGTGCCCTCACCCTGGCAGCACACCCTTTGCTGGCTTCCTTCTCTTCCCTGTCTCTTCTCCACACCCCACTGGTTTTCCTGGGGTCCCCTCAAAACCACCAAATACCAAGAAAACGACGTCTCCACCAATTCTTGTCTCAAAGTCTGCATACGGGGGCCTCCAACCCAAACACCACGCGCGGTCCCGCCATCTGACCCACGGCCCCGAGCTCTGAGGGGCTAACCACCAGGCCCTACCACCTCGGTATAAACGAACCAACAGGCATGTCCTTCAACGCGGATCCCAGTCGCTCACCTTGCAGGGATCCTGGAAACAGGCGCCCAGCTGGTAAACTGTAAATGACCAAGTGCAGACCTTAATGTGCTCAGGATGGAGACATGTGGCATCTGGAGGGGCTGAGGGGAGAGACCTTGCGCCCCAGGGACCCAGAAGCGGATTCTCACGGCGCAAAGCACTTTTGAGGGTGCAGCTTGGCCACATTTCCATTTGTGGAGCAGAGTCTGACTTTCTGTCGTAAGCAAGAGGCCGACTGAGAAAGTTACGACCCTAAAGTTTCTCAACCCCGGAACCACACCAGGAGCTCTGCGCGCCAAAGGGCCGAGAGCAACGAAGGTTAAGCACTAAGCATGCCCAGAACTCGCCCGCCCCGCCCGGCCCGCGGAGGCCACGCCCTTGACCGCGAAGGCCCCGCCCAGGTCCACAGAGGCCCCGCCCAGACACGCGGAGGCCCCACCCCGGCCTGCGAAAGCGCTGTCAGAGCATGCGCAGCCTTCCTCAATCCTTGACCAAAGGATAAAGTTTCTGCTCTACTGTCCCGACCTTAATCCCGTTCTAATTGGCGCTAACCGCAGGCGCTGGGCAGAAGGGCCTTGGTTGGGGTCCCTCACCCGGAAGGACTGGTAACATTACCAGCTAGAGTTTCTTGCACGTTTGTTATGTGACCAGCCCTGTGCCCAGCACGCCACGTGCATTTGCTCATTTGATCCTCTGAGGCCACCGTGCTGGAGCTGTGATTCTTCCCACTGTGCAGAAGAGGACACTGAGGCTTACATAAGGGAAGTGACTCGTCTAAGGTCACACAGCTACTAAATGGCTGAGCTGAGACCCCAACCAGGTCTCCCCACCGGGCTGGGGCTCCGCGGTTCCATTATGCTCTTCGTATTGTCCACTGAGAGACCCGGCGCCCTGCCTCGCAATCCCTGCTTAGCGTCAATGCTTGGAGGTGACTGGGACTGATCTGCATTTCCTGCCTGCTCACAGTGACTTGACGCTGTCCTGTTAGCTTTGGGTCAAATGACTTGTCCCTCGTTCTCCCTTCATCCTCTGGGCCCATGCAACCTCCCGCATCTCATACCCACCTACTCTCACTGCCCCAAATGCCCCCAAAGAGATCTAAGTGAGCAAATCAATAGCCTTATCAAAGAAAAAGCATATCTTGGATGATAGCTTATTTTACCTAAGTGTATGGGGCTTTTCTTTCTCAGAGAAGTAAATTAAATAAATCCACTAACATTTGTTCCTTAATAATCTGTGCAGGTCTTCTGATAGTACACTCCTTATTTTGATGAGGCATCCAAAGGTTTTTTCAAGTATGGCAATTTCAGCTGATTTCCATTCCCCAAGAACCCCACCTAAGTCTCTCGAGGAGAAAACGACACCGTATTTCTTTAAAATATGCATGTCTGGCAACTCTAAAGGGTACCATCTGTTTCACATAATTCCTGCATGAAGTTTCTGAAAGGCCTGTAGAACATATATGATCCACTCCCGCTGCAAAAGAAGGCAGAACATTCCGTTCCTATTATACAAACGGACTCGTGTTCACTGAGGCTGAAAGTGGCCATGGTCCTTGCAATGATCGGCTCCCTTAGAACACGGCTCGCAAATTAACATACACGCAGTTAATCAAAGTCATGCTGGGGAAGAGAAACACCAACGTGACATCACCCTCGGGAATCGCCTCTGAGCCCTGGGAAAAGGAAGTTGTGAACTGGCAAGTAAAGCGAATCGGGACTCTAATCGAACTGAAGCCGAGAAGAAGGCAAAATCAAGTCGGACTAAAACAAGAAGGGGCCAGATGATGGAGTGTGTGAACCCGGGGGGTGGGAGGAGCACTGCTTCCCTGATGAGGAGTTACAGCGAGGCACACGGCCACACAACAAACGACAAACG
Source organism: Pteropus alecto (assembly GCF_000325575.1). Lineage (NCBI taxonomy): Eukaryota > Metazoa > Chordata > Mammalia > Chiroptera > Pteropodidae > Pteropus > Pteropus alecto. The sequence goes on along the minus strand of NW_006430726.1, from coordinate 4,862,278 downwards.
ACCTGCCATGCGCTTGTCTACTTCCCGATTTCCGGTCCCCGTGGCAGACCGCGGCCACTCCAGACAGAGGAGCCCGGTGTGCGACACCAGGGGAGGCAAGAGACGGGTGACTTTGGGGCCTCGGAGTCTCCTGAATCACAAAGGAAGAATGTATTCCAGAGCGAGTCCCTTTCCAGGTCGCCAGGATGCATCAGAACGGTGAAGCGATTGGTGATTCCCCAAAGGACACACAACCCGATTGCAGATGCAGACGAAATGTTTGCAGGGTTCTGTCCAGGGCTTCGGGATGTGCATCCCGACACCCAGAAATTCCCCAGACGGGCGGTTCAGAGCAGAGGTCGGCGAACTCTTTCCGTAAAGGGCCAGAGAGTAATATTTCAGGCTTTGTACGGCATGCCGCCTCTTGTCACAACTGTTCGACTCTGCCGTTACAAGGCAAAGGCAGCCGGAGATGACTTGTGCATGAATGAGTATGGCTGTGTTCCAATAATGCTTTATTTATGTACATGACATCTGAATTGAGTGTCATTAGCATGTGTCATGAAATAGTATTCTTTTGTTTTTTGTTTTTTTTCGGCCAATAAAAAACGAAAAACATCATTATTAGCTCACAAGCTGTTCAAAAACGTAGGGAATGGGCTATCTTTGGCCCGAAGGCTATAGTTTCCAAGCACTGGTTTAAAGCCTCATGTAATACGGAGTCTGAACAAGGGGGATCTGGTTCCCGGGAATGATGAAGACGCCTTGAAGTTACACGACGATCAAAAATCACGACAGCAACGGGTTTACCTCATGCAGCGGTGACAAGTATTGTACCGTACTCGTCTTGAAATCACACACGCCTGTCCTTGAGTCCTCACAAGACCACTTGCGAGCTGTCATAACCTTGAACGAGTTTTCCTTAACCTTGTCAAGCCTTAACTCCCTCCTTTGTGAAAAGGGGGATAAGAACGGTACCTCCTTGATACAGTTGTCATGAGGATAAGATGTGACCCCGCCTCTAAAAATACCCAGCACCTCTGTAAAATAAAGCTAATTAGCATATCGGAATGCTCACCGAATGACTGGCTGGTTGACTGCAAAGCATTTTTCCTGGATACGAAAATAAGATTTTTAGAAATCCTGACTCCTAATCTATAAAAGCCAAGGCTCAAAACAAAGTAGATGCCAGAGTTGAACACAAGACCCATAGAATGAAAGGAAATTTTAAACGTGGTACGACACCTCGGTGATCCAGCTATTAGGAATCTAGAAACCTCAGATTTCTATAAAAGTTGAACGCTGGAAGTTCCAAAACAGGACAGCAGGCGTCGACAGAAAGCACTTCTGAAGTCCCCTGTGTGAGAACAGTTTACCGTGTCTGGAAGGAGAGCCCCAGAACCAACCAAAATAATTCCAATACGATAAACGTGACATTATCGACAGGTGGCCATCCAGGGCTCAGGGAAGCAACAGCCTTGACGAAGAAAGAGGAAAGATACAGAAAGCTGGGTGAGCTCGGGTTCTGTAGGCGTGGGGAGCTGGCAGGGGAGGGGGCGGGCTTTCCAGAAAGAAATAACAGAACAGGCAAAGGAGCAAATGGACCCAAGGCTGCTGGGAATGACGAGGTCACATCTCGTCACGATGAGAAACCCACCCATCGAGAGACATGGCCACGTGCTTTATTTAGCCCAGACTCTGTCTTTTCTTGGAAAGAGCACTTGGTCCGAGCCATCGATCTGACCAGTAGGGATCCAGGGTGAATAACATTCAAGGATGCTGGTTAACTTCTTTTAAACGAATTTTACATGTTCTATGACATTGATTAAAATCCGTTTCGAGAGGCATAACTTTTACTGATGACACATTAAGGCTCAGTGAGAGCCCCAAAGGAGGGGTTCTAGCTGCCTGAGAATATTCTAGAAACTTCCTCTTCTTGCGTCCTCCTTCACAAAATATTCCCCGATGGGTCATACCAGCACAGCACTAGCTCCGCCTCATACCTCACCAGGATTTGCACAGTCCGGCGAGGCTGCCCACTCTCTTCGAAGCCTGTGTCTGCCACTCTGCCCGCTTGACACTGTCGAGTCTGCATCAAGACTTGACAGCTCTCTGCTCTCGGCCCGGACCCTTCCACCGTTCCCACACTAACCCAGCCGAGCTCCGTTGAAGAGCCCAGCACAACAGCACATGGGCGAATGTGGAGTTCGGTGACACCCAACCTCCCCCTCCGCCCCACAAGGTTTTGGGGGACATCCCCAGACAAAAAGCCAAGAGCTGTCTCTACAGAAACCATATTTAACCACAAGCACTGCTGACACCATGGCAACCAGGAATCATCCTGTGACTGTTCAAACCTGAGGAAAAGTCGACCTGCAGTTGAACCACTCAGCCATATAGGCTGGTCTGAGACTTTTAAGCAAAAGCGGCCAACTGTTTGGCAGTAGAGCATGTGAATTCATGTCATGGTTTTCTTTTGGCCTACACGGCTTTTTTAAATTTTAAATTAACTGCCGATGTTTCAAAACTAGGAAATTTTACATAAGATCTGAGTTTTGAACACCCCTCCCCGAAAATCAAAGTGATCCAAGCCCCAACTTGCCATCCTCACTACCGGCTCAACGTTCATTCGACACGAGTAGGTGGCTGCTGAGCACCTACTATGTGCCAGGCAGTGTTTAAAAGGCTTAGGATGCCATAAGAGAGGCATGGACCAAAAAAATCATCAGACAATCACATCCGCTGAGAAGGGATTTTAGCTGGGATTTTTAATTCGGGGGAGATGGAGTAGAAGCACTTTCCCCTGTCCTTCTGTATGGCAACGGTAGTGACCCGGGAGAGGAGAAAATACAGTGGTCCTCGCTGACCTGGAGGAAGAGAGGAGCACCCATGCCTTCACCGGCAGGTCCCCCCTGCACTTCTGAATTGTGGCCCCTTAGGAAGGACGAATGAGGACAGGGAGGAGAAGCTAGGACTCAGAGTCAGGGTCACCAGGCAGCACCCACGTCACTCAGCCCGAAGGAGCAGCAGCTTCTGTCTACTGCTGACGGGCGATCCGCGGCATCGGTGTTTAAGACAAAGATTGATCCAGTGCCGGAGGAAAGGCAGCCTCGTCCGACGGATTAGAAAGCAAGTCGGAAGGAGCGACACTGGGCTGAGAAGGTCACCGCCGCTGATGCTGTGGTCACAGCGCGGGAGGATGACCCTGGGGGCCGCAAGGGAAGAGTTCGCTGGGAATCCGTCACAGAAAAACTAGCTCGGTTACGGCTGCAGCACCGCCTCCCGGATCCCACCCCGGCGCTTCACCCCCAGCCCCGTCGCCCCCACTCCACACGTTCCTAGGTTTCTATTAAAAAGCAAAATCTAATTCTCCACATTCTGCACATGAAGAATCTCCAGAAAACCTTCACCTATTTTTTAGCTAAATAAAATAGTATGTTGGTTCTGTTTACTGGCAGTTTTATTTTCTGGGTAAAGCATGCCAACAATAGCTCCCCCAAAGACACTCCATACGCCCCCCCCCCATACACACACACTTAACTTTACAAAGTATGATCTATGTTAAGAAAGCTGGAACGTTAATCTGAAAAAAATCACCAAAAAAAAAAAAAAAGCCCTGCTTTCGAATGCATTTTTACATCAAATTCCAAGTGATACCCTAAGTTACGTTTACTTCAAAGGAAAAAAAAGTCTCCAGAGGTAAGAAATGTTTGGATTACAGTGTGTCATTCGGATATCACGAATATCAAAATCGATTTGGTTTAAACAGCTACCCTGGGACCCTGACTTAAAAAATAATTATCATATAGATTTATGAATTAATTTCTCAAGCAATCGATGTAGAAAAGAACAGGAATGTTTTTAGTTTAACATATTTTCTGATGCATCTAAAAGAAAAAAATAAATCATTATGGATTTTGCAAAGTGCATCTTTATCTTTCTCTCTTGTGAGAAACTGAAACAACAGACATCCACTGTCTCCCTAGAGATTCTCACAATGTACAGAGAACATCCTTCTCTGAAGTGTTTACCCATAAATGGCCAGCCTGTCACCCCAGGGTTAATGCCCGGGCCCCTCGTGACTGCTTATTGTTTTTCCCAGTGAATGCATTAAAAGAAAGATGGAAAAGTTACCCCAAAACGCTGTGTCACATTCCCACAGCCCCGGTTATTGCTGGGTCACACACCAGCGGTTCAAGGGCGCAGCTCCATAAAGGTAAAAAGAAGTCAACGTAACACGAAGCCCACGGGTGTCACCACGAGGTCAGAGCAGGCGCGGGGGCGGCCTGAGTGGCCGGCACCAACACTAACTGCTGTCGAGAGAGTGAACGATGGTGAAATGAGCACGCGGGATACAAACTGCTCAGCGGTGACGCTGGCGTAGTCACTGTGAGTCACATTTTTACTGATCAGGCACCCTGTTCCCCAAGAAGCCACAATGCCGCCTCCGAGCTACTTGTGTGTAAGCCGCACCCCTACCCCTAGGAGAAGAACTAAACCAGGCTGCAACGAAACCTTCGCAAAAGGAAAAATAGGGCTGAATCGTGAACTTGGGACAGCTGGGCTCCAGTCCCCGATGCTGAAGGAAAGAAGTCATCGCCTTTTGTCCTTAACTTATGCTCTTCTCATTTTCATTTATTCCCTCCTCTTACCTGCTGGTCCCCATGTGCTGCCAACACAATGCACGAGCCTGAGTTTACAGTTCTTCATTCTCAGGTGGGGGACGTTGCTCCCTCGGAGAGGAGCTGGGTATCAGGAAGGAGGACTGGTCAAACAGGAGGTTGGCCACTGACATCCCCCGGGGTCTCCCTTCCCCTGACCTGAGAAGGTTCTACATGAATCAGAACCTGCTGTTAAAACATTGTGTGAGGAGAACATGTGGCATTTTTTTTTATCGTGCTCTCTATTATATTAAGCCCAGCCTGATCCCTCCGCCGCATCTGTCATACGTAGTGTAAGGTTTCTTAGAACGACTTCTGGAAGCGATAAAAATATATCTAGTGGGCACTATGACCACAAATGTGGTTTGTCAAGCCCAGAGAGAACCTGTGATATCTTTCTTTTCAGAAAAAGTCACGAATTATTTCAGCTCATGCAAAAAAAAAAAAAATGCTTTAAATCCTCTGCTCATTTCGTTTATTATGGACTGTTATGGTTAAACCTAACGGCCTCGTCACCAGCATAATATTTTTCCAATACCAGTAACTTCCTGAGATTTGAACCACTTGCCATGCTGGTTAGTGGTCAGAAACCAACCCGAATCCACCCAGGGCTCATGTCTCTGTCATCTTTGAGACTCGCTCCTGTGAAGTTCATACTCGGTAACAGAAAATTTTTCAAAAAAGGAGGGTAGTCCCCTGCCGGTGCTGAGGAAGCCAGCGTGACAAGCACAGCCAGCAGTGACTCTGGGACTGCCCTACCCCGCCACGGCACCAGCCACCTGGCCTTGCAGGCCGAGAGCACGCCTGGGTTCCTAGGTCACTGTGACGGCGTCTGCCTTTAAACGTCCCCTCTCTGGGTCTGCACCACACTCTCCATGGCCCTGCGTGCTATTCCTTCCCAGCTCCTTCCTTCCTTCCTCCACCTCGAGTCTCGTTTACTTGATAAACACATACTGAGGGGCCACTGCTTAACAGGTGCGGGGCCACACGCTGTGGTAAGGTGGGCGCTCCCCAGGGTCTACAGTTAGTTCACTGTGCATCTTCTGTTTGCATGTTTTGATCTCCATTTGTAATGGAAATGGCAAGAAGTCGGTAGCCCCTGTCTTGGCCTCACCAGCACCCCCCTCCTCAGTCAGGTTACAAACCTGCTCCCAGGCCAGTGACAACTGATGTCCCACAGACCCCTCAAAGTGCCCAGAGGCAGTAGTGAGTCCACCATTCGCTGGCGCCCCCTGCAGGACCGCGCATCACCCAGAACAGCACCACTGTCCGCCCAGGGCCCCCGACCAGAAACCGCGCATCGCCCAGTCTCTTCATGGAAGGGATGACGGGGACACCAGTGTCTTTCGGCCTGGGAAGGAGGCCACACGAAGAGACGTAATTCCCGCCGCTTTTCAGGGGCCAAGTTGTGGGAGCAGCAGGGTGAGACCTCCTCGCCAATGCGAACTCTGAATGAAATCTGTCCGCCCGGTTCTAGCAAACCTGGGGGTACGGGGGAGTACGGAGCAACAGACCCAGGGGTGCGGGTGCGGAACAGCTGCCACAGTGCGCGCCGTGCCACGGCTGGAAGAGGCTGCGGTCTCCGAATACAAATTCGCAATGTCGCCACGCGCGCGCACACCGCGCC
>NW_006430726.1:4852011-4855245 GCF_000325575.1 Pteropus alecto | reverse complement strand
TACCCTGCTTTCGCCCACAGGCAACACCGCCTCCCTCCGGCGCATCGGGTAGGTTTCCGTTTCATAAAAAAGGGACGCTCCAAAATGCGCCTAGGGAGAGACATGCGACAGGACAGGGGACCCGCGGCGGGGGAAAGCGGCCCGTGGGTGGCAGCGCTGTTTCTTGCCTCACTCGGTGCTGCGGTCGTGATCTGCCTCCCTGGGTCGCTGAGCCCGCTGTCACCTGCATTAAGACCAACCATCACGAAAGAGCCATGATCAGCGCGCTCGTCCCTCACGGAATTCATGACACCAGACCCAGCTCCCTGGGTAACTCCTGCCAGGTGTCAGTGACAGTGTCCTTTTGCACAGAGGCCAGAGTTTACGCGTCCACTGCTGACGCCCAGCCAGGGAGGGGCCTGGCGCGTGCCCCATCCCTATTGACCCTGAGGTCCAAGCCGCTCCCAGCTGGATGGCATCTGTCAATCTGGCTTCCAAAGGCCCTGGGTCTCCCAGGACCGACAGCCCACTCTTAGCCCCGCCAAACACAGAAAGGAACATCCCCCTCCTCCAATCTCCACCTGGAAGAAAGAAGCCCCTTTGCGGGCCCTCAGGGTGACCAAGAGCCCGAGTTTGCCGGGGCCACCCAATTTGCTGCCTGTCCCCTGGCGTCCACTCCCAGCACCCTGCATTTCTCCGGGACAAAAGTCAGGCAGCCTCTCCTTTGCCATTAGCTACCAACACCCTTATTAACCTGCCCTCATCCAAGTGTAGTGTGTAACCATACCTCCCTGTGCCTCAGTTTCCCCGCTTGCCCTGAGAAGAGGGGCACGCGCTCGAGATTCAGCATCCCAGGCGGCAGCATCTCATGGACAAAGCCTAGACGGTCAGCCCAGGCTCCAGACGCCTCAGATCCACACAGGGTAGATTTCTCAAAGAGAGGAAGACGCTTCGGATGCCAGGCAGTCACGAAAAGTAAACAGGACAGCCACACAGATGCTTGCTAATGTCAATCTGGGGGCTTCCGAACCTCTCCATCTGAACAAGTGGTTTATTTTTATTCTTTGTTTTCTGATCAACACATATAAAACCATGAATCGTCCTCCAGAGCATGGCTTTGCATTCCGCATCTCGTCGTCATTGTGTAATGTGGTTCTTCTGATTATTTTCTCAGTAATTAGCTGGTCATAGCAGTTTTAACTTCCTCTTCGGATCCAAATGTTATTCGGGACAATTAAAATATTTTCTAGGTGGTTTGATTCGTTGTACATTAAATTCTAGACTTGTGGTACCACGGTCAAAAATAAATAAATAAATAACGTGTCTTGAAGTTTCTTTTTTACGTAGCCCGCCACGTTAAAACGTGCAAAGGTGCCACTGCAATCGTGCATACTCCCAGTTTCCAGTTTCCAGGGGACCATTTCCAGTTTCTCTGTAAGAGGCATGTGTTCTACCACAGCACACGGCTCCAAGGGGGGGTCTCAAACTCATGCTAGCTGGGGCCACGCCGGCCTGCCCAAGTCCTACACTCCACATCACTGTCACCCCTTCATTTTGTTCAGGGAAGGAATAGTCTAACGTCCTGGGTTATCTGACAGAGCTGTCTCCGTGGGGTGGGGGTTTTGAGGCACAGACAAACATGACCAGAAACTGAAGGATCGTTGGGCATTTGGGGGTCTTCACAGGGCAATGACAAGAGAGGTGTTATGATCATCTCTGTCATTAAACCCACGGCCAGATACAAGCTCCAGACCAAAATAATCCTCAAATGTTAGTTAACCAAGACCTCTTGGTTTCTAGCTTTGTCTCTCTACCATACCCTGAAAACCAGCCCTCACCCGACTCCCTTCCGAGGAGCCTCCCTGGGCTGCTCCCGCGGGAGAGGGTCAGGCTTCGGCCCACTGCAAGGCATTTGTGCGGTGTGCCACGTGTGGGGGCAAGCCAGACCTAGAAGCCCTCTCTCCCTCAGCTTAACACCCGCAAAGCCCTGGCTGCAGCAGGAAGCTGAGAGTGTGGACACCCAACTGCTTCCTTTGTAACTTCATTGGTCTTTTATAGTTTGCACGCCTGGGAAAGACGCGTGCCCAACGATGAGAGAACAGTACAGTCACGATGAATCCCAGATGCCCAACATGGCAATTTGCCTTGAACTTGCACGATCAGCACTGGAGACAAACGTAAAGATTTTCTTCATTTATTGTTTTACATAAAGCTGATGGACAATGAATCGATCAGTTCAAGAAACAACCAGAAAAGTCACTTCATTTTAACCTATAGAGGAAAAAAAAAACCTGAAGTATTTTCATGTGTTTTAAAATGAGCATTGGGTGGAGGGCACCATTTCGACAGCGAAAGCAAATATGATTCACTAGTGAATTAATGCAGATCGGTTATCTACACTACATGACTCCATTATTTTAGACTCTATACGCATTCGTGAGAGTTCTGGGTCATGCTATTACACAGGTGCCGTTTTCATTTTTCACGTTTGCCCCCAGAGGATTTATTTTTCATTTCTAATAAAGCGATGCTCAAAGTTTGTGCTGGGGAAAAGGAATTAGTGAGCAGTGAGGAATTAGCTTTTGTGAGCTAATGCTGTCACCTTGTGGTGCTGCTGAGAAGTGGCAGAGGTGATTCTTCAGGAACCATAAGCTTATGAGACAGTGGTTAGTTTCATGCCATTTGCTTGATTTGTTAGTTTTTTGGGGTTTTTTTAATAATTTTTTTTAATTACGTTGATATACAACACTATATTAGTTTCAGGTATACAACATAGTGGCTAGACATTTCTATAACTTACAAAGCAATCACCCTTAGTACCCATCTGACACAGGCACTTCAGTGTTATTGTCTATATATTCCCTGTGCTGTACTTTCTATCCTTGTGACTGTTTTTATAACTGGCAGGACATACTCCTTAATCCCTTCCCCTTCATCACCCATGTCCCCATTCCCCTTCCGTCTGGCAGCCATCAATTTGTTCTCCGTATCTATGGATTTATCTCTGCTTTGTTTGTCCCTTTGTGTTTTATAGTCCACATGTAAGTAATATCACATAGCATTTATTTTTCTCTTCTGCCTTATTTCATTTAGTATGACATCCTCTAGGTCCACCGATGCTGTCACAAGTGGGACGCTTTCATTTTCTTTTTTACGATGGAATAATAGTCCATTGTGGGTGTAGGTATCACATCTTCTTTCTCCATGTGTCCAGTGATGGACACTTTGGTTGCTTCCAGATCTTCGCTATTGTAA
>NW_006430726.1:4803590-4851938 GCF_000325575.1 Pteropus alecto | reverse complement strand
GTAGAATTGCTGGGTCATATGGTAGTTCTAGTTTTATTTTTTGGAGGAACCTCCGTCCAGTTTTCCATAGTGGCTGCACCAATTTACATTGCCAGCAACAGTGCACGAGGGGTCCCTTTTCTCCACATCCTCACCAGCACTTGTTCTTTGATTTATTGATGATGGCCATTCTGACAGGTGTGAGGTGATATCTCAGGATGGTTTTCATTTGCATTTCCCTGAATACGAGTGATGTTGCATCTTTTCATATGTCTGTTGGCCGTCTGCATGTCTTCTTAGAGAAATATCTATTCAGGTCCTCTGCCCATTTTTTAATTGAATTGTTTTGCTGGGGGGGGATTTCTATGTTAACACGGAAATGCTTTCCTTGTAATTTCATTGGCCTTATATAATTTGCACACCTGGGAAAGGTGCGTGCCCATCGATGAGGTAACAGAACGGTCATGATGAATCCCAGATGCCGAACACGCCGATTTACCTTAGATTTGAAAGATCACCACTGGAGACAAATGTATAGATTTTCTTCACATATTATTTTACATGAAGTGGATGAAAAATCAATGATCAGTTCAGAAAAAGCCAGAGATAACTCTTTTTTGATTCAATATTATGTTCTATTACATTCAGGCGTACAACATAGTGGTTAGACATTTATATTATTTACGAAGTGATCCCTCTGAAGAATCTGGTACCCACCTGGCACTAACATAGTTATCAAAATATTATTGCGAAAAAACTTTTCGTTTTAAGCTATAGAGAAAAAATCTGAAATATTTTCATGTGTTTGAAAATGAGCATTGGGTGAAGAGCACATTTCAACAGCGAAAGCAAATATAAATCATAGAGAATTAATGCAGATCAATATCTACAATACATGACTCCATTATTTTAGAATCTATAAACATTCATTAGAATTCTGGGTCAGGCTGTAATTCTAATGAGCTTCTGTTGATCACATAGAATCCGTCATGATTTTTCACATTTACCCCAGAAGATTTATTTCTCAATTCTAATAAATTGATGTTTGAAGTCTGTGCTTGGGGTAAGGAATTAGTGAGCAGTAAGGGCAGCTTTTCTAAGCTATTGCTGACACCTTGTTGTGTGACAGAGAAATGACAGTGGTGATTTTTCAATAACCAGAAGCATAACACACAGTGGTTAGCATCATACCAAATTTTTGTAAGCTAATACTGCCATCTTGTGGTGTACCTGAGACATGACGAGGTGACTTTTTAATAACCAAAGCCTAACAGATAGTGCTTAAGTCATGCCAATATTTTTGTAAGCCAATGCTGCCACCTTGTGGTGTTACATAGATATGGCAGGGGTGAAGTTTTAACCTGAAGCATAATAGTTTTTCATTACTTTTGTAAGGTAATGCTGCCATATTGTGGTGTACCTGAGATATGACAAGGTGACTTTTAATAACCTTAAGAATAACAGTGGTTAGTATCATGCTATTATTCTCGTAAGTATTCTGGTGTTACATAGAAATGGCAAAGGTATCATTTTAATAACCAGAAGCATGATGGGTAGTGCTTAATTGCATCCCAATATTTTTGTGAGTTAATGCTGCCATCTTTCTTGTGGTGTACCTGCCATATGACAAGGTGACTTTTAATAACCTTAAGAATAACAGTGGTTAGTATCATGCTATTACTCTCGTAAGTATTCTGGTGTTACATAGAAATGGCAAAGGTATCATTTTAATAACCAGAAGCATGATGGGTAGTGCTTAATTGCATCCCAATATTTTTGTGAGTTAATGCTGCCATCTTGTGGTGTTACAGAGAAATGGCAGAGGTCCGCATGACGGGTAGTGTTTAATTGCATGCCAATATTTTTGTGGGCTAATGCTGCCATCTTGTGGTGTACCTGCCATATGACAAGATGACTTTTTAATAACTGTAAGAATGACAGTGGTTAGTATCATGTTATTACTCTTGTACGCTAATGCTGCCACCTTGTGGTGTTACATAGAAATGGCAAGGTGATATTTTAATAAGCAGAAGCATGACGAGTGGTGCTTAATCGCATGCCAATATTTTTGTGAGCTAATGCTGCCATCTTGTGGTGTACTTGCGATATGACATGGTGACTTTTTAATAACCGTAAGAATAACAGTTAGCATCATGCTATTATTACTGTAAGCTAATGCTGCCATCCTGTGGTATGCCTAAGATATTACAGAGGTGAATTTTTAATACCACAAGCATAACAGTGCTTAGCTTCATGCCACTAGTTTTTAAGCTAATGCTGCCACTTTGTGGTGTTACATAAAATGGCAGAGGTGATTTTTTAATAACCTGAAGCATAACAGATGGTTAGTTTTATGCTACTACTTTTGTAAGCTAATGCTTCCATCTTGTGGTGTACCTGAGATATGACAGATGTGACTTTTTAATCATAAACATGTAGACAGACAGTGGTTAGTATCACGCTATTACTTTTGTAAGGTAATGCTGCCACCTTGTGGTGCACCTGAGAAGTGGAGGAAGAAGTATTTTCTTTTTTATCATCTATCCCCACTGCCGATAGAACTTCCCGTGATGATGGCAGTTTCTGTATCTGTACCGTCTAATATCGATAATCATTAGCCAAGGGTAGCTATCTAACCAGAAGCATAACAGATAGTGCTTAGTTTCATGCCAATATTTTTGTAAGCTACTGCTGCCACCGTGTGGTGTTACAGAGAAATGGTAGGGTGATTTTTTTAAAAACCATAAGCATAACAGGCAGTAATTATTTTTATGTCACTACTTGTAATGCTGCCACCCAGTGGTATTACAGAGACAGGGAAGAGATGATTTTTTTAGTAACCATAAGCATAACAGCCAGTGGTTAGTTTCATGCCAATATTATTGTAAGGTAACGCTTCTACCTTGTGGTGTTACAGGGAAATAGCAGAGGTGATTTTTTTAATAACCACAAACAAAACAGAGAGTGGAAATTTCCATGCCCATATTTCCCAAGCTAATCCTGCTGTATACCTGGAAATGACAGATGTGATATTTTAATAACCAGAAGCATAACAGATAGTGCTTAGTTTCATGACACTAATTTTGTAAGGTAATGCTGCCACCTTGTTGAGTACCTGAGAAATGGCAGAGGTGATTTTTTAAATAATCATAAACAAACCAGAGAGTGGTAAGTTTCATGCTATTATTTTCGTAACCTAATGCTGTCGAAAGCATTACTATAAGCATAACGGACAATGGTTAGTATTATGCTATTACTTTTGTAAGCGAATGCTGCCACCTTGTGGCGTATCTGAGAAATGGCAGAAGTGATTCTTTAAGACCTATAAGCATAACGGACAATGGTTAGTATTATGCTATTACTTTTGTAAGCGAATGCTGCCACCTTGTGGTGTTATAGAGAAATGGCAGAGGTCTTCCTTGATCATAAGCGTGTCAGGCAGTGGTCAGTTTCATGCCAATACTTTTAAAAGCTAATGCTGTCACCTTATGTTTTTACTGAGAAATGGCAGAGGTGATCCATTACGAACCATAAGCATGTCATCCAGTGGTTAGATTTATGCCATTTACTTATATTTCAAAGTCTTTAAAGAGCACACTAACACCCATAGTCACAGATACTCACTCGAATGGTGTTGATCGTAAAAATGTTACTACTGTTTGTGTACTTTGAGATCCCAATTATCTGGGATTTCAGCTAATCATGGGGACTCTTGTGATCCTCAATGTTAGCATGTCAAGAAGTCTGATCCATCAATACGGCCTTAGTCCAAGGGCTGAGAAGAATAGAGAAGGAAGTCATGATACCAAAGGAGGAATTTCAAGGAAGATGAAGTGGCCATTAGAGCTAGTGGTCACAACAGAGCCCCTGCACAACACTTCCATCCATATGTATCCCTTTTTACCACTTTACTTTCCTTTACGAAGGTCTTTACTCTATTTACCCATATTTAATAACATCTATTAAAATGTTTTTATCATCTATCCCCACTGCCGATAGAACTTCCCGTGATGATGGCAGTTTCTGTATCTGTACCATCTAATATCGATAATCATTAGCCAAGGGTAGCTATTGATCACCTGAAAGATGGAAACTACAGCTCTCGATCTTTAATTTTTTTCATTTTAATTAATTAAATCATAAATAGCCATGTGGCTGGCGGTTACTGAGTGGGCAGTGCAGCTCTAGAAGTGAAAGAAATTATTCTGTGTATTTACTGCAGTGCCCCCTGGACCGCGAGAGGTCCAGGAGCCTCAGAGCTGCTCGACAAAAATGAAGATTCATTTAATAAATGAGTAAATGATGATGAAGAGGGCAGATGAGGACCTAGATCAGCAAGAAGCTGGGGGCGGTGATGAGGGAAGAATTTTGGTAAAAGAAGATGGAGTTAAAGGGCCAGGGAAATGGGAGGCGTCGGTCACGCTGCCTGTTCAAGGTGATGGGGGCTGTGGTCCTACAAGGCCCAGCCTCCATGGAATGGAATGAGTTAGCTCTGCAGCCAGAGGGTGGACTGAGAGCCGGGGCTTCTGCCCGATGGCCAGCGGAGATGGGAGCACAGGAAACGGCTTTTCCCCATGGGAGCATCCGATTGAATGTCCACAGAAGTGCTGCCCTAGTGGCCAGGGAAGTCCACCTGGTGTGGCCTTGCTCCTGACCTTTCGAGAGCTCCCACTCCCTAAGCGGACTGTGAGGTTGATAACAATGACCCACGGGACACAGGGAAAGGTTTTAAATGCATGGGATTTTTCATCAGTATCATGACTACACATCCTCGATTCCTCTTGCAGTCACTGCTCAGGGTTGTGTCAAAGTCTGTGGGTCCTCACTGGCCAGGAGATTCTGGCCCTGGGCCCCGTCCGTCCAAGTTTGTACATATTCATCTACCTTTCTCATCTTCAGGGGCCAACGGGGACTAGTGCTCTAACTGTGCCTATTATCCCCACTCCCCTGAGAAAAAAACATGTCAAATTTCTTTTGTAAAATGTGCTAGTAAATAGAAAGTGTACCTTTCTCCACCCGTTTTCTACGAGGCCCTGATTGACTTTCTATTTTCTTTTTACTGCCCTAGTGAGAAGAAATTGTGGTCAGTTCCCTTTAAGTGCAAGATTTTTCTGTGTTTACAGATGTGGCAGCAATGAACTTAGCACCTGGTATTTCAAGAATCTCCCACTTGTCCTGTATTTGCCTATAATCATACAAGAAAAGTTTGTAGTAGTCTCTCCCTGAGTTGAGTTGCGTTTTAAAATAAGTTCGCTGCTGTTATGACTTGTGGCCACTAGGTGGCAGCAAAGACCGCAAAATAAAACAGCAGACCTTAAAATACGCGAAGTTAAACTGTGTGATTGTACAGTTCTCTACGGCAGCACTTCTTGCCCTTAATGGGCACATGAACCCCGGGGAATCTGGTTAGAATGCAGGTTCTGAGTCCCTGGGTCTGCAGGAGATTCCCAAAGCCTGAGATTCTGCATTTCTAACAAGTTCCCGGGTGATGCTGGGGCCGCTGGTCCAGGGACCCCTCTGAGCAGCACGGTTGCACGTGACAGATCCTGCCCAGTCTGTCAGACACCCAAGATGCAGCTGCTTTATTTGGCAAGTATTGGTTAGACGAATAGTGGACACGCACGCCCCACAGCTCTTGTGTGTGATGAGCTGGCTGGACGAGAAAGGGCCGAGTTCCGGACACGTTTTTCTCTGGGCCGTGGGGGCATCATTTTCTCAGCACCTCTGCTTGTAAACTTCAGAAGCTAGTGTTATTTGTCACCCGTTTGGCCCAGGTGGGTGTAGAATTCTGCTTTTGCCAGATTTTGCCCCAAGAGTAGAGCGTGCCCTCACCCCTGAAGCATGGAACTGGAGTCACCTTCTGCGGCCCAGGCCATAGCAGGCCCTAGTTTTGCAAGGGGAGAGAATTCAGAGTGTGTGTGGGACCTGCCGGAGCCATGCGCACTCGTGGCAACTCTGCAAGATACATATGACCTCCAACTCAGGGAGGAGGAGGCGGGCTCCGAGAGAGGAAGGGTCCTCAGCGGGATGAGACTGGCCCAGCTCTCAAGCTCTGGCCTCAAAGGTCCACTCGTAGGCCCAGAGAGAATCAAGGCTTCGAGCATTTGAATGTCCCTTGCTCTAATGTCCACTAAAGTTTCTTCATTTAACACATTTATTGAGCACCTACTGTGTACCTGGCCTGGAGCTGGGGCCGGGCCCGCAGCAGTGAATCGGAACTTGTCCTGTAGAAGCTGACATTGGAACCATGTGGCCAGGTTTCCACAGACAGTCTCATGAGGTCTTAGGAAAACCTGGAGTCTAGTGAGCTGACCGACATTTGTCCCTATCGCTGACCCCTGGAGCCAGGTCACGCAGGATTGTCCGTTTGGCACTCCATGACATGTACCTGGGGACTGGATGACTTGGCATCCGTCTGTGGCCCTCACTTCACTGCAGCTGGTTCTGCCTTTTTTCTTCTCTCTACCAGACTCTGAGCTGGAACAATGGCTTAGTAAGCGTATGTGTCTGATAAAGGGGCGCTGTCCCATGACTTCGCATGACTCCTGAAGCTCACATGCACTCACCCATCTATGCTGGAGGCAAGAGCCGATGCAGCTGGAATGATGGAGGATGGACGATGGGGACGCTGCCACGTGCACGGCGTCACCCAGGCCCTCCCGGACTGTGAGCTCACCTTGAGCAAGCTTCTGGAAGACAGAGCTTGCCTGGCCCACTTCTGAACACACACACACACACACACACACACGACTACCTCACAACCCCATGAACTCTGTCACCCTGCAAAATCCGAGACATAAATGAATGACTTAAGATTGTCCCCATGGGTTTACAGAGCCGGAATGGATCGACTCTAAGCTCTTTCCATCGTTGGCAAATCTGATCTACGCTGTTAGAAATGGAAATGTTGGTTCCCCTTGTCGGGGGAAGGGCATCAGGACTGGAGGGGTCACAGTGAGGCTTCCGGGGGGCAGCTAATGTTCAGTCCGAGAGCATTCGCTTTGTGAAAATACATTAAAAAACTCAATCCTTAAAATATGCACACTTTTCAAGATGCAAAAACAAATGACGTGAAGTTCATTCTTTGACAGGGCTTGACTATGTATAGCAGCGATTTTAAAAACAGGAATTAAGTCACGATGCTTAGATCAATGGCAATGAACAAACCACCTTGACTTTTCTCCTTGGCAGATCCGAGTCGCTTCAGCTTAAAAACAAAACAAATCACCAATTACCTAATCCTGCCCACCCCTCACCCCCCCACGCAACACATTTAAGGCTAAAAACTTCAAAAACACCCCGTCTTCTCTCTGTTTTCCATTTGGCTTTTACCCTCCCCCCAACTGACACTTGCTGAATGACCTCACCTGATTTTTATACAGAAAATTGAGTCCATCTGGCGTTCGCTCCCCTCGATCCCCTCATCTCCACTTGAAGAAATCCTGGGAACCCACGATTTCCTCCCCTACATCCCTCTGATTTTGAAAAAAAGGAGTCCCATCTCTGGCTGGACCCTCCGCAGCCTGACTGGTCCCTGACACAGGCCTCCGGGCGCGGGGGCGTCCCCTCCTCACGGGCAGCAAACGCTGGATACCCCAGTGCTCCCCCTAACTTCCAAGCTCTTCGATTTCGGCAGAAGAACTCAAGCTCCTCCCCTCCCCTCGACGACACACGTGGTACCCTCCCTTGAGACTTTTTCGGGGTTCACCGTTATACAATCGTGACCCCTCACTTGTTATCTTACATTTCTTTAATTTCCAGACATAAATGGGGCCTAATTTTAAGTGGCTTTGGCAGGTCGGATGTTCAGGTTCTTGTGAATCATCTAATTGAGTGGACTGAAATATTTGAGCTTCTCTGAACACCTAGAACCCTCTTAACTCTTCGAACGGGGGTGCTTCGGCCGTGCCGTCTGAGAGTCGAAGGTCCAGGCCTTGTCATTCTGTCTCCCACAAGCCCCACGAAAGTGTCTAGCAAGGACTGGCCAGGGCCACCTGGCTGTCTGCCAACCTGCTGGATGGCCCCAGAGAAGCCCCGTTTGTCTACAAGCCAGAACATCACTTCCCTTCACGATACCCCTGTTCCCAGAATTCATACGCACAGGATCTAGTCTAGTTCACATGTGCCAGAGGAGTTTCTGCTCTCAGGGCTGCCCCCCGGGTCCACAGCTGGAGCCTTCCCAGGGGCACCTTGCCTGGGAAAGGGGGTGCAGACCTGCTTTCTCAGCAACACGCCTTGTCCCCGGCGCCCCGGTCCACCCTCCTGGAGGTCTCTGGGTAGCTTTTAATCCCTCCGCTTCCTCTACTTTCGACCACATCAATAACCACCCTTGGTCAGTCCTTCCAAGGACACTTTGACTTCATTTTCCTGTTGCTGGTACAGATTTAACGCAGTCCCGGAATTTATAGCCACGATATCGGAATTACCGCTTTCGAGTGTCTTACTTAATTCCACTTAACTGTTTAAAACTGGCTTTTACGGAACTTGGTACATCATAGGGAATTATTAAGCAAATTATAGCTTAAACAGAGGGTTTAGGCTAAATTAGCGAGGCCTGCCCAGATGCTTAGAATGAGAAGAGGTGAGAGCTAGAACGTAAGTGGGTTAAGCTCCAGTGCGCATTGTTTTTAAAGCTATATCAATAAATAAAGGATTAGGGATCCCGACGTGCCAACGAATACACCCAGCATTATTTGCTTGAGTTTGTGTGGCTTATCTCTCCTGCGTCCTCTTCCTAAGAGCACTGGAAAGAGTTCTCCTAATAGAACCCAAGTCTGGAAGAAGGCAGACAGCATGACAGAACACAGGAGATAGGCCGACAGCACGCGGCCCCTGGCATGGTGCACATGGTCCACCTGGAGGCCCGACGACCACAGTGCCCTTTCTCTATCCCACCAGCAGGATCCGAGCTTCCCTCCGCCCTGTCTCCAGCATCAGGTCTGGGCAACACAGAGAAATCCAGTCTAAAGGCCCAGTCTGCAGACTGACCACACACAGCCAAGGCCATGGCCAAGAGCAGCCTAGAGAGACCAGGAAGACAAATATGCATGAATGTCCATAGAGGGCGCTTCACAACTCTAGAAATTAGGCCTATCGCTCGTAAATGGGACATGGGGATGAACTGGGTAGACTGAGTCCTACCACCCTTTTTACTCCAAGTGATTCTATTGGTCGAAGATGAAGTTAGAATGGACCGAAGGGGGATTTCATCTAAACAAGGCAGACACGACACGTGTTTATCTCCGCCTCTTCCTCAGATTGCACGGAAGGAGACGGAAGGCATAAGAAAGGGAATGAGAGAAGAGGTGACACACTCAAGATGTCAACCAAATCTGGGGAAATCGAGGGGACTGGCCACCCCTTTGCTCCCCCTAATCGCCGGCAGATGTGGGGATCTCTTCAGAGTATCGGAGGGGCAGTCAACAAGAAGACAACATGAAGCCAGCCCAGCATCTGCCCAGCGAGACGGAGCCGCTGCGTCGGCCGTCCACCCTTCCCTGCGCGTCTGGGACGGTGCGGCCCCTTCGCTATGCCCATTCGAATTCCATAAACCTGGCCAAGAGGTGCCTGCCCGGCCGCGCTCGAGCTCCTGGGCAGGGTGGGGACGTGGATCACATCTTCCTTTGCGACACAGACGAAGCTGCCCGCACAGGCCTCTCGGAGGAGCTGCCAGCGTAGGTGGCCCGCAAAACTAGTGGGCACAGCTTCACTGTGCGGGGCACCGGGAGGGATGGTGAATCCACGGTCGGATGCAGACCTCTGGCCACATCTGCCGGTGTCGGACAAGGCAGCTTCTGGGGTGTTTCCTTCGTGTTTGCACGGTATACGTTTTTGCCCGTTACTGTCAGCCTGTACAGTACTTTATTTTGAGGTGGGTTCCTTGCAGATAGCATATGGTGGTTTTTTAAATCCAATCTGACACTCTCTGCCTTTTATCTGGAGTGCTTAGACCGCCACGTTTCACGTAAGCATGAATGTGGTTGGGTTAAAATCTGCTATCTTGCTATTTGTTTGCTATTTCTCCCCTTTGTTCTTGGTTTATTTTTTCCGCTTTCTCTGCCTTCCTTTGTGTTAATTAGGTGCTTTTCAGGATGGGGTGTGACTGGGCATTAGGTGGGGGACACGGAGGTGGCTGGGGTTGTGGCATCTGTAGGGGACGGACACTGGCCAAGTGGAAGCAGGGGAACCGGCTGAACCCCAGCAAGGCAGGGGCTTTGGGGCTTAAGCTTCGTTGACTTCACCGTCAGTCCACTTCCGCCACTACGCGATAGCAGGACTGACCTCTGACCTGTCTCCAAAGGCTTTAGATGGTTTCTGAAATTCTATTTTGCTCTCCTTAAAGGGTATGGACATTATTCCTTTTTTAATTAAAAAAAAATTTTAACACCTACAGCCTCTGGTCTTCCTAGGTGGTCTCCCATCCAAATACTAACCAGGCCCGACCCTGCTTAGCTTCCAAGATCAGAAGGGATCAGGCACATTCAGAGTGACATGGTCATAGATGGGTGTGGACATTATTCAAAGGACTTTAATATTAAGGGGGATTTTTAGAACCGAGCCAGTCTCTTGATCTAGACATCCGGCCCCCTCCCAAGGGGCTGTTTTAGATGCGGTCACCATAACTCCAGCCGATTATTTTTTGAAGGACATGGTTTCACGAGCACTAAGTCAAGAAGAGATATTTTTATCCTCTCTCGCCAACTATGTCACTCCTTTCGAACATGAAATAACTTTGAAACAGAGATTGCTGTGGTCAGAATCAATATTTCTCCCCAGGCTGAGCCCACTTCAGAGGACGGGGCATCTCGGCCAGTTTTGCTCAGATCTGACAAACCTCCACCTCGCAGGAGGGCAGCTCATGATTTTCCAGTCTCGGCCCTCCCCCGCCCCCACCCTGACGTTACAGGATCTGTATTCTGGTCCACAGTTTCTTGGGTGGAAAACTAGAAAAGTTTGACATGTTGTTGGCTATATTCTTACTTCTAGTTTCCCCTCCCCCCCCCCACCCAGATTTCCTGGTTAAGAAATATACAGGCACAGGAAAGTTTAGGGCTATTTTTTTCCAAAGGTTATTCTTAGTGTGGGCTGGGGGACAGGAAGGTGGGGATAGAGAGCATCTATCTGGTGAGAAGGGCAAGTGATTCTATTGTTCTCTGAAAATCCAGAGTCCATTGCGTGCTCCTGAGAGTGGCCATGCATTAAATTAACTGTTGCTATGCTATTAATTTATTGGTTGCTTCCTTTTTTCTTTGTAGATAAACAAGCAGAGATTCCTAGAGATCGTGAAAAGTCAAAAAAAAAAATAATAATAGCTCTGAAAGAGGAAAATGAGGGGTAAGAAAAGAGTTTCACAAAGTTAAAACTTTTGTTGGGCCGCCTCTGCCTTGGGTTCCAAGAAAAGAATTCTTCATGTGAAACGCGGAGTCAACATAAATATTTGGACTTATAATTGAGATGATACCCCACCTAGGTGTCCCGATGTAGTCTTAGATTTACGAGTTCTTGGTAATCATCATCCCTGTCTTGGTACCATAATTGCACTGTGTGCCCCAAAAGATAAAGTCAGAGAAACATCACAAAATTTCAGCTTCTATGTTCTGAAAAGTTGGGGGCAAAAACCTCGCCTTCCCCAGATTACTGCTGCCACTCTTGGGCAGCCTGTGGCCCCTCTTCTATTACAAGACATGGACAGCTGTCTAACTTTAGACCATCAGCCCATGAATCCAGAGGACAGAGACAGTGACTGTCAATCCTTGCACCCAAGATACTCCTTTGGGTGGCCCACAGAGCCCATGTACGGTAACGGATCAGTCCCCTCTCCGCTTCACGTTGCTGCTCCTAACACAGTCTCACTCATGGGCTCATCAAACCACCAGATTGAAGTGTTAGATCCAGCCATGGGAAAGAAAAAAATCAGTCCAGTTGCAAACATTAAGCATTTGAAGGAGACCAAACACCCACTTACTCGACACAGCCGGGTCTCGGCTCCCCATCCGTAGAGCCAGGCCCGGTGCACAGATCCCTCGGGACGATCCAGCAGCTCCCAGAGCCAGGAAAGTGCTTCAGCAGCATCAGGTGAGCTGTATAAACTAGAGGGAGTTTGACAAGTCAGCCAGCACGGAGCGACCAGTCAGGTCAATGCAGAGTGCTCTAATGCACTTAAGAGCCCGAGAGCAAGACCGGGCTGAGTAATAATGGCCTAAACGCCACTGGAGATTTCCCAAGTCTAATTTCCAGACCCGAGAGTCATGGCGTTCCATCTCCATTGGGCTCATTAAGGCGCGGCGGAGACAGAATCTGACAGGAGCTCACCCTGGCCTTGGTCTAGATTTATGGAGAAGAGAAGTTGCCAAGAAGGTAAATGAGACCTCGGTGGGGCTTCCTCCGGGATGACGCGGTCTCGGGGCATCAAGGCTGTGAGATCTAAAGTGAGTATAGACCTGTGCTGTGCAGAGACCAGGGAGTGTGGAGGTTACAGCGAGGACTCTTCCCTTGCTAACCAGGGGATCTCGGTGCACTTCAAATTTATAATTTCTTCAAACGTCAAGTGCAGCTAATAGTACCTATCCCCAAATATCCCAAAAAATAGAATGTCTGTGAAATGGCAGTCTGGGGCCTGACCCAGAATGACTGCTATTTTTATATTGTGTTATAGCTGCTGATTTTTTCTGATACAGTGAAATGTCCACACGAGTGACCAGCCCTGAAAAGTAAAAAGTCCGTTTATCTTTCAGACCCATGGCTTCGGCCTAGCCCTGAATGGGACATGCGCACCTCTGGTGTGCTTACATGGAATGCATGTCGAGGGGGGTCACTTTTCTATCAGCTTATTCAAATAACCAGCCTCTCTGGCCAGAACTTATGCTCTTTATCTCTCCCCCAGCATTCCGTAAAGGTTGCTGTAGGCGTCCCCTGCTGCCCGCTGTTATCCCACCAGTGCCATGTAGAAAAGCAAAGGACCCAGAAAAGTCAAAGCCATCTTGAAAAAGAAGACCAAAGCTTAAAGACACACACTACGCGATTTCCAAGGTTATTATAAAGCTTCAGTAACCAAGAAAATGTGGTATTAGTGTAGGAATAGATAAACAGGTTAATGGAAGAGGATGGAATCTAGAACTAAGCCCATATACATAACTGATTTTTCAACCAAGGCACCAGGGCAAGTCGATGGAAGAAAAGAAAGTTTTTCAATAAACGAAGAAAAACAATTAGATAAAAGTACAGAAAAAAAAACAAACCTTGACTTGTATCACATGCCACACAGAGAAGTTAATTGGAAATAGATTATTGATTTAAACACAGAAGCTAAGACTGTGAGGTTTCTAGGATAAAAACAGGAGAACAGGCCAAGATTTCTTATAAAAGGGCACAAAAACAAAGAAATTTTTGATAAACTGGATGGCATCGAAATCAAGATATCATTCTTATACATATATGTCACTGAAAAAATAAATAGAAGAACCACAGGCTAGAAGAAAATAATCACAATACATATATAATTTCTTTATATATTCTGACAAAAGACTCGTATACAGAGTGTATAAAGAACTCCTATAAATCTACATGAAAAGACAAACAGCCCAATTAAAAACGGGCAAAAGACTTGAATAGACATTTCACAAAAGAAGACATACAAATGACCAATAAGCCTACGAAAAGAGATTCGCGGCATCATTGGTTATCAGGGAAATAAATGCTAGTTAAAACCATGATTTGATACCATCTCACATCCACTGGAATGGCTACAATTAAACAATTTACAACACCAAATATTGGGACGAGCGTGGAGCACCTGAAACTCTCGTACCCTTCTGGTAGGGACATACCATGAAACAACTCCTTTGAAAATGGTCTGGCAGCTTCTTATAAACACACAACCATCCTGTGACACTAGGTATTTACTCAAGAAAAATTAAAACACATTTCCTTAAGGAGACTTGCACGAGAATGTTCATAGCAACTGCATTCGTAATAACCCAAAACAACCAAATGTCTATCGAAGGGAACAAACAGTAATACATCACACAGTGAACTACTTCTTAGCAATAAAAATGAATGACCAGCTGATGCACGCACCAACGTGGATGAATCCCGAAAATATTATGTTCCATAACAGATGCCAAACACAAGAGTTCATACTATATATTCCCTTTATGTGACGTTCAAGACTAGGCAAAAATAATTTGTGGTGACAGAAAGCAGAACGGTGGTGGCCCTTGGGGTAGAGGATTTATAAAAGGAGAAATTAGGGAACTTTCTGGGCTGATGGAAATATTTCATGTCTTGATCATAATGATAGTTTATACGTTAGTTTAGACGTCGATCAAATTTTAACAAACTATATACTTAAGATCTATGAATTTTACTGTATGTAAATTTTACCTAGAAAGGAAATAGACCTCTAAACGCATATTTCATTCTAGTTAGTGGCTTTTCTTTCTCGCAGCGGGCTATGTTAGCAACGCAGAAGCTACTTCCTGCGCATTCCAGGCTGGGGCAAATGAGTAAGATCTCACTGTGTCCCCACATGGCAGAAGGGGCAAGGGGGCTCCCTGGGGTCTCTTTTATGAGGCGCTAAATCTCATTCATGAGGGTTCAACCCTCCTGACCTAATCACCTCCCAGAGGCCACACTTCCACATACTACCACATTAGGGATTAGGTTTCAACATGTGAATTTGGGGGGGACACAAACATTCAGTCTACGTCAGAGGCCAATGTCTGCTATTTACTCTCGAATTGTTCAAATAATAGTAATATGCACTTATATATGATATATATGTATGTGTCTACGCACCGAGAATGACAAAAAACAGATTGGGGGCATACGCGAACAATTGGTGAATGTGGATAAAGTGTATATGGAAGTTCTTTGTAATTTTTGTAATTTTCCTAAAAGTTTTAAATTCTATCCAATTAAGTGTTAAGTATTAGGTTATTTCGACTCTGTATTCCTATCAAATGTAGAAAGAAAGAATTTTTACTCTTTTCCCATACTTCGAAACTCATGGGAAGCTTAGAGAAAAGGTGTGATCTTCGATGAGTCAAAGCCGTACACTTGTGTGAAACCCGGATGGAGACGAGATCGTGCTGAGAGCCGACACGGGCTCCTCCAGGTGGGTTTCCTAGACACGGAGTCGGAGGCAGAGTTGTAAGTGCAGGACCTTTATCGGAGACTGGAAATCAACGCTGGCAGGAGGGAGGCAGAGGAAGCAGGCAGAGAAGGGACGTGAACATGATGTTGTCTTGAGAAGGGCCCCAGTTCTTCCCATGGGGACCTCACGAGCTGCTCGGGAGACACCCGATTCAGAGTCCGGGGCGAGAAGAGACCGAGGGAGATACAGGTACGTGTCTTCTGAGCCAAGCAGGAGAGAGAAGATGAATCGCTTTTAAACACGAAGCGGGGAAATCGGACAACTTGCTCACGTACACCTTCGAAAACTTAAAATACTGAATCGAGAAGAAACGATTCTCCGCAGCCTCCAGTCCTGCTTTAGCTTATGACTTGTAAACTAGATGAGTTTCTCTCCCGTGCTCGAGAAGACACAGTAAACGCTGGACGCTAGACGCGGTGTCAGGCAGACGCCCTGATCCTTGGAGAAACGGCGGGCTTGGCACAGGTCCAGGCTGGGCCCCTGCACCAAACACCAAAACACTGAGCCTTTGCAGCACCGTGGGCCTGTGTGCAGCTCGTCTGAGAACGTGGGCCAGGCAGCGGCTCCGCTCCTGACTGCCCCTGAACTTGGATCCCGGAGACTTGTAGCAGACCATGTGGGCTGACGACAACGTTCTTTAGGTGGCATTAGTACATTTTTCTCTATCGCTCAACGGTGTACTCGAGAGTCTCAGAAGCCAATGATTTTATCAGACCCAGCTAGCAACAAAAAGTGTGGCCAAGACAAACTAGATTTTTCAGCTACGGGAGCTGCCTCAGATGCCAAGTCTGTCCTCCTTGCTTTGTCTGGAAGGCGAGTTTTATAACAACAATACGGCTTCCCTCCCTCCTTAGGAGGGTTCAACTCCACGCTGCTTCCAGGAGTTGCAGATTATTGCCTCTTTTTACTTTTCATGAGATTTTTCCTCTATGCCAGCATTTCTCACCCCTGACACTATTGACATCTGATAATATTGCTGGATAATTCTCGGTTATTGTGTGTGGGGGGAAGGGTTTCTGTCCACCGTAGGAAGTTTAGCAGCATCCCTAAACTTCTACCAGACACAGTCCATCCCCAGCCTCCACCAGCTGTGACATCTGAACGTGTCTCTAGATAGATCCAGATGTCCGCTCGGGGGCCGAATCGCCTCTGGTTGAGAACCACTGTCTTAAGTTGAAATCTAACAAAAGATTTTACAACTCAAATATTTTACAACTGCTACACTTTATAGCCGGTCTGTTTATTCACAATTCAAGGCTTTTGTGAAAATCTGGGTGAGGCGTAATCTCTGTGTTCAGCCGTCTGCCTAGGCATCCGTCCATCTCTCCGTATTGGCAAGTTGCAATGCCTCATTGATCCTTCCGTTCCTAGATTCCATTATCCATTCATATTTTGACGCTGAGATGTTTGCTTGAATCATGTCTGCTGGGTCTAATGGTCTCAGGAATGTAAAAGCTTCCTGCCAGGAGGCATTTCTCAGTATTGACCGTGGTCTTCTAGAAAAAAACAGTATGAGGACGGTTGGGTCTCCCGCTCCATTCCGAAGCTTCAGGTGTCATCTTGTCTACAGACAAAATAATTGAGCACTGAGAGCTTGTATTCATTTGTTTTCAATTTTAATCCCATAGCAATGCTGACCAGACAATTCTTGCTGATGCTGCTACGGGACGGACGCTGCAGCAGGAAGTGGCCTTCGGGAGAAGAGCAGAAAGATTACTGTCCTATCTCTGCCCCCCACATCCATTCCGAATGGCTCTTCTTTTTTCGGTCACCGGAGTACTTCATTTCAGACAGGTTTTGTGGTTCTTGCCGTGTTTGGAAATCTCCATTGCATTTTGCGATACTAGCGAACCGTATTTTTTTTCTTTTCTTGGTGTCATTTGCAATCTGGAAATGCTTCCATATGGTAGAAGCTGGTTCCCTCAATTGTGCTTAGGGAGGAAAATAAAGTGTTCGCTTAGCAGCTACTTTGCCTGTAATACTGAGGGAATTTAGCAAAGGCCTCCCCTCTGAGCCAACTGCTTCTCTTTCCATTTCTTCTACCAAAACTCCACATGCTCCTGAGATCTTACCTCAGTTTCTCTCAAACACACCTGCTTTCTACAGCTCCACAATAATATCTCTATTCCAAGCCCCCAGGACTCTTCCCCTACCCTCCAACAGCCTCCTCACTGCGCGCCCCCAGCCCCGTCCTCTACCCCCAATCCAGTTCCCACGCCAGAGCAAAGCGAACCTTTCAAATCACAAACCTATCTCCCCAACAGACTTACCAACTTTCCCAAGGTCGCTGGGCAGTAAGCGGCAGAGCTAGGAACTAAATCTCTATAAGCAAAGAAAATCTTCTCAAAGAGAGAACAATGAAAATAAAAAAGCCCGTTTGTGAGGGAGGGAGAGAAAATCTAGGAGAGCTATTCATTTGGTTTCTCATTTCCAAAAATGATACCGGTGGCCAAAAGGGGGAGAGCTGGGAGGAAGCAGGTGCCAGGAAAGGTGGGCTGCGGGGAGAGCCAGTGCAGGGCAGGATAAGGGTCTGCCACGGACAGACTGGGCGGGCAGCACTGGGGGTCCAGAGCAGGCAGGGCGTGGGGGCGGGGAGCTGTAGACCTAGGAAGCCACATGGGGATGGCCCTTCCTCTGCCACATGCAGCATCCTGAGCTGGAGTAAAGGACATGGGTGGACATGTCCTAGTAACCAGTCCCCTCCGGGGCACCATCTGCAGCTCACCCCACTGCTTCTGGAGCGCGTCCGTCAATACAGACCCTTTGCTGAGCACCTAGTCTCTTTTTGAAAGAAAACAGCTCTGCAGGATTGCCAGAAAAATAATATTAATTTATTGTTACCCTACTATGGACACGCATCTGGTGATACAACTTTTAAGTCAATAATAAGTGTAGGCAAGTAGTATATTTGCCTACATTTGCAAGGCTGCTTTGAACTCCATAAACATATGTTCTTTTTGGTGTTTCTTTTTTTTTTTTTTTCCTTTAAATAATTAAAAATGTGGCCCAAGAATTTCCACATGTAATGCTACCCTTCTAAGTGGATTTGTGAAAAGTTATCTCAGGACGTTTGCTTTCTCACTGCTGTTGAAAGCTGCTGGCTACGATGTCTCTGCCCTGTGAAAAATGTGGAGTTTTATTTTAAAATTAGATCCGAGGGTTAATTTAAAGATTATGCCAAGGGTACGTTCCAAATCCGCTCCTCCATCTGACCTGCAGGAACACATCTGCTCTGCGCTCGTCCCCCCCCCGGATCCCAACGGTGACATACGTCTGATTCCTTTGATTAAAGGGACGGGTTCGTTGGGACGTCATGCGCAGCATATCAGAGGAGATCAGGCACCCGTCTTCAAGTCGGATGACAAGAGCAGTGATCGGGACGGGCACAGCTAAGCAGGCGTGAAGAGCTCGACCTGGGGCATGAGTCACAACGTGCAAAAGTGTTCGCCAGAGGCGTCTGGGTAATAATCACGCATGAGTGTCGGGGTCGGTGGCATGCAGTGAAACTGAGTAACTCCCCAAACGTCCATCCGTCCCAAGCTGAGAATTCCGACCGAACTGTAGCACCAGCATGGCTAGGGGGACTCCACAACATTTGGCAATCATTTTCCACACCGGGGTTTGTCAGCTGTTCAGTCGGTGGATCGAGAGTAAGAACACGCCTTACCTTTAATCAAAGCATGATGAAAAGCTTTTGTTTCTGAACAGCCAGGCTGCCCGCAAACATCATTTCCACCACTTTTTTTTTTTTTAATCAAAATATACATCGTTTTCTGGTTTTTTTTTTTTTTTTTAAAGTTCCACACCAGACCATCACGGGTACTTTCCACGTCTCGTGTAATGTCGGCTGTCCACCTTGGTGCTGAGAGATGGGGGCCAAAATGATGCTTCCCGTTTGGAGAGACTTCCCAGATTGCGAAGGTCTCGCTACGTCAAGCGAGGGGTAGCCCAGCAGCACCGGCTCTCGTGGGAGCTCGTGAGACACGCGGAGTCTCGGGCCCGGAGCAGCGCTCCTGAATCAGAACCCGCATTTGACCATCATGGTTCAGGCAGGTTCAGACACTGCGTTCTTTCTTTACGTGTCCTGATCGTTTTTAACTTAAAAAGATAATAATGTGTGGCTATTTATTAAAAATACAAAGCAGTACTTTGTAAATGGTTTTTGTCTTATACTCATTCTTCAAAATATATTTGTTAAGGGACAAATATGTGTCACATCCAGTACTGGCAACTAGGATAAAACTCTGGCTCTCTTTCGCACCTGAGGCTGAGGACAGGTCTTCCATTTTTATTCTATGTGCCCCCCTCCCGGTTCTCCAGGCAGTTCAAAGAGACCCCACCCAGCACGCCGGGCAGAAACGCACATTGTTTCAGGGGATAAGGGACGGGAAAGCAGAACGCAGTTCTGGATTTTAAGTCCTGCCTGTGCATGGAGCCAGGAGGAGCCTTCCAAGAGGAGATTTCAGCTGTCTCCTCCATCTCAGTCTTGGCATCCTCTACGGAGGAGAGCGGTCTTCCCCGTCTCCTTGACCTCTTTCGGGCAGAAGGTGCCGGCAGGGCGCGGTGCGGGGCGGGGGGCCTGCAGGGGGCATGTATGTGCTTCTGGAAAGCAGAGGGCAAGATGATTCTAGCAAGGGCTTGGTTAGTCCAGTGGGCAAAGCAATGAGTTGGGGGCCGTTGGTGAGCGGTCAGCCAAGGCTGGGTCTTACTTGGCGTTGTTTTACTGTAAAAGGCACAGAGGAGTTAGCTGTGAATCCAGCCTCACTGCAGCGGTGTCCAGCACCAGCGCCTCTCGGGTTCTGACGCATGCTTGGTTTTATCTTGAGTTCCCGAAGCTGGCGGAGACCTTTCCTATGTGCAGATCTTCATGAATATTTAATAGAAATATGAGAAAGGAAACCCAGGTGCTTTTACTTACTCCGTCAATTTCTAGAGAAGTCAAGGGACTCCCTTTAAAGAAAAAGTTAAGTAAATATTGATGAAGAGCGCTCCTTAACACTGAAGAGTGAGTGCCTACTTTAAAGCAAGAGCCAAAATTACACCAAATGGCAAAAAGCTAAAAGTCGTCCCTTTCTAAGCAAAAGAATAAAATAGAGATTCCCTGTTTCCTTTCTTCATTCTTTCCTTTAAATGTTGTTTTTCACTCTGCTTACTGAGGTGTGACGGACACATAGAAACCGCGTATGTCTATGTGCACCAAATCATTTCCTACAGCTTAGACCTGCAGGACGCTATGTGTCAACTACATCTCAATAAAGCTGGAAACAATTGTATATATTTAGGTTTCCAAAATACATTGTATTCTTTTCTTTCTTCCTCCAATAGTTACTGAGCATTTACTATGTAGAGATAAACGAAGTGCCACCAAATGAAAAAGCAAAGGCTATTTATTCTGTCTTGGCAGAGACTGAAAGGCAGACTGGGCAGAGGGGCGGGAGGAAGCTTACAGCGGATGAAGGGAAGACTCAGGTGTGGCCTGCCTGGAGGCTGTGGGCCTGGGGAAGCTGTAGGTGGGCTAACTAGAAGTGGGGCACCCGTGCGATCTGTTACTAAGGGCAGGTATCTGACTTTCTCTGACTGGTCTTAAGGGAGAAACGAGGACAGAAATCATGGCAGCTGCCCATTTCTGGCAGATGGTTACAGAGTTACTGTCTAGCTTCCTGAATTGTTGCTAGAGATAGCAACCTGGCTTCCTGCAAGTCTGGCTTAGAGTGAGCCTGCTTCCTGGGTTAATTATTGCGGCTAAAAGGGTTAGTTTCCTGGGCAGGTTTGCTGCAGGTTGTGGGTCAGACTTCTACTTTTATATTTGGTCTGTTGTCCATTTGTATATTCAGTCTCTCCACTATGTCCCAGATGCTAAGTGCAGGGATATGAGGTCATAAAAATGTCTGCTCTCAAGGAGTTTGCTGTCTAATAGTTACCATTGTTATTAATTTAGAAAGTTTCTTCTAAAGCAATAAGACATGAAAGCGAAATGAGGAGGGAGGACTGGATTAAAAATTTAGCAATATCATGATTTTCAGGTGGCTTAACTGCATTCTTTGGTATTAGCATACGGGGTAATACATACTTTTAGGCCAATGAGTTGGTATTTGGGGCAGGAAGGAGCTTACTTTGTTGTTGAAGTTATAGTACAACACAGCAAAGATGTCCCACTCACATGGCCAGGTGAGACCTGACCCTCAGGGGGAACCTATACTCTCTAAATACACCACAATCCCATATACACCTCAAACTCGGGCACGAGCAAGACATGCAGCACCCTAAAAGGCAGCTGGCACTGGACCTATTGTCCTAAGGCAAACATCGTAAAGATCTTCTCCACCCTCCCGTTCAGGAAATCATCAATATGCCTCTCTTTGCCACAGCTGCCGGCCTAAGACACAGCTCCTAGAATGGGCTCCTTGGGGCGGAGCCTTGAGGAAGGCATGGGTGGGGAAGGACAGTCAACTCATTTTCCTCCTGTTCCCTAAAAAAATCAATATCTCACCCCCTCCTCTACTCAGAAGAATGGACGTCTCTTAAAAAATAAATGGGCTTTGTTCTGTGAGGCGTCAGGTGGCAGACATGGGAGCACATCCTTGAGGCCGCCCATGCCTCATGCAAGAAGAGACCGTGTGACAGCTGACCTATGACAGCATGAGCTGCCTCAGTAGTGATGTGCTTTCTGTGCCTGGGATGGAAGCTGGGGAAGCACTGGCCAGAGGGGCTAGTGAGAATGTGTTAGACCGTGCGATGATGTCCTCGTCCCACTCCTTACCCGCACTCCACTGTGTAGCAGCCATGAGATCTAAAAAGCTCCAAGGGTGGGCTCTGTTTGGCCTGAGTCACCCAGGACAATCACAAATCCTTTACTGCAATGGCAGCCTGAACCAATCAGCCCATAGCACGCGACCCAGTTCAGTTCTCTGGGCCATAAGCTGAGGCACTTTTTGACAGTACTTTGGGAAAGTACACTCTCTCATCTGCTGGATGGCATGGTGTTTACATGTGAAGCCAGGAACTGCTGCAGCCACTTTACCACCAGGAGGGAGACCAGCCTTAGGATGAAGCGTTCAGAGAGGATGAAGTCAGAGCATAGAGACAGCAAGAAACAACCATCCTCACGTTCCTTACTAATCCCTGTATTGTATGAGCTATTTTGAGTTGGTTTTTCTGTTTCTTGACCTTGAACAGAACTTACCCAGAGGAGATTGCTTTCTCAGAAGAGAAACAGGCCCAGTTGACTTCTGAGGATATTTCATACCTCCAAACATTTCACAGACAAGATAAACAGCCCCATCAAAGACGAGTACTAAGCAAACAAATTCCGTACTTAACTCTGAAGTCAAGGAGCTAAAATGGATACTCAGACTATAGGGACATCAGGAGTGCTTCCTCCTCAAACAAAAACACATGGCATAAGGGACCGAATGGGACCTGGAGAGCAGACAAAAGAGGAAGAAGCTTGGCCAAGGCCTGTGATATTCAATACTTAACAATACGCTTACTTTGCCCAGTATTTGACACTGTCGTAGCAATGCCCCGTTGGCTTGTAAATTCGGTTTTGTTTGGCAGCCGTGGCCCTGCTATTTCTCAGGCACGTCAGCATCCCAGACGTAAATGATGACTGAGGTCTCAGAAGGCCTATGCTCACCCTTTCCCTTAAATCCCTTAAGATGACTTCCCACTTTTGCAGGTCACCTCCCACCGTGTGCATGTCCCACGCCAGAGTCCGTGCCCGAGCCCCGCGGCCGATTGAAAAAAATATAAGCTCTGTGATCCAAGACAACTGTTTAAGTAAATAAAGATGAGTGAAGACGTGGCTGTCCGCATGGACATTCCCTGCTGTCTGAGCTGAATCCTGGACCGGAATTCGAACCTAAGCGTGCACGTTAAGGTTCCAGAAATGCTGGGAGACAGGGGTTTGTTCTTGCTCTTCCAAGAAGGCATTTCAGGGGGCGGGGCTGTGGGAATCCTGAGATTATCAGAGGCCTCAGCAGTCACCGCAGGGGAGGTGTCAAGATAACTTCAGTAAGCTCGCATTTCCCAGGTGCACACTTGCAAACGGTACCGGAGTATGGGAGCTTGGGGAGCCTCTTCTGCAGCAAGCTGAGGAGGGCGCTGACAAGGCCGTCAGGCCACAGCCAGCGGGCCCCTTGGTCCTGTCGGGGAGGGCACAGGATGGAGGAGGGGCTCCCAATCCTCGGGATGAGGGAGGACAGGCTGGTGGGCTTCAATAGATGCCTTTAACTGTCCCCTCTGTGGCCTCCAATCACACACCCCAGCCTGACAGTCCCCAGAGCCCGTCCTTCATGCGGCCTCAGAATGGTGGGTGTTAGGACGTTTATAAAGAGTTAGTGACAGGCTTTCCCTGACACCCTGGGCAGAAGCCAGGATCCTTCCTCCTGCAAGTTCATTCTCAGCTAAACTTCAGCCTCCACCCCCATCTTCCTCCCTGATTCCCTTGGGAATCCATGGCTGAGCATGATGCTTAGCACACTGTGAACGCCTCAGAAATGCCAGCCGTTACTGCTGCTACGTGTCTGCTCTAGCCACCTGTACCAACACAAAGCCTTTAAAGACCACCAAGGATCTACTTCCACACGGGTGGTTTTCTCAAGCATGCAGCCTCGACACCTGGCCATCTTCAGCTCCCTACAATCCCCCCCACGGACCATAAATCACCAAAATGCAGACTTGCAAAGGGGCCTAAGGACAATGGTGTCAAACAGGTCCTCTCAAGGTTTCGCTTCTATTCTTACCCCATCTGCATCTGATGACTCTGATGGAAAAGAATTGTGTACAGCATCTTCTGAACCTGTACCCCTGAGCATCCTGAGATTCTATTCAGGGGCCGTATCTTGTTCTCCACTGGCAGCCACTGTGCCCAGAGGAGAAGCTGCCTCTAGTACCAGCCTCCATCTCTGCTAGGGGTCCAGCTGAGCTGCAGGAACTCGGAGGGCCTGCTGACAACTGTTGAAGCGGGACCAAGTAGCAAGGGAAGGGTCTATTCTACACCTTCAGTGACCACATAATACTTCTGGTTAACTGGGCAGGGAGGACACACTGTAGAGCAGAGAGGATGCCTCCCCAGCCAGAGTGGGTTTGGACTCTTGGTGACTAATGTGAACTCTGGAACATCTGCCAGAGATGTCGTGCCCCCCAGTGCCTGCATTATGGAGGGCGGCAGAGGCATGGATGACCCAGAGCTGTGAGTAAGGGATAGGATTTCTGGTCAGTGGCAACGTACCCGGTTGCTAAGTTTGCAATTGTGTGTGCCCCGGAATTAGCTTCAGGCATAATGTTGGAGCTTAGAACTGAGGTCACCAGCCTTCCCATTCGGGTCCCCCATTACCTCCCGAGCAAGAGAATGGATGACAGGAGTGGGTATCGAGCTTTGTGTTCAAGATGTGTCTCCACCTGCATTGAGTTAGCAAGGTTGATTTAGTACCACGAAGCCTCAAATGGAGAAAATATTCTCAATATGTGTCCTATAGGTGGGGGGCGAAGGGGGAAGGGCAGTCAATAAATAATGCTCCTTTTTCCCTCTCCCCAATATGGAACCAATTGATAAATATAAGACATGTGAAACAGATGGATAGGCTGTCCCCTAACGCGCTCGCTCCCACTCCACGAGCCTTCACTGTCCGCTCGCCTGGAACTGTGTTCCTTTCCTTTAGAACAATTTTTTGGGGATGTGATTTTGTGTTGTTGGTATGATTCTTTGGTCCATTTCTGTCGGTCCCAGCTTCAGAAGGAGGGCAACCGTGTTGGGTTTTGCCTCCGGCTGTGTCCCCGACACAGTGGCTGGCCCACAGAAGGGGATACTTTCACAAATACTTGTGAAACCGTTGAATAAATGAAGAAGTGAACGACTTTAGTGCCACGCCAGAAAATGAACGTTAAAACCAAGATCACCCACCCTCCTCACCTGTCGAGACCAGAGGAGATCCCACAGAGGAACAGTCAGGGACTTGAGCTACCCGGTGTGGCCAGGTAGTCGAATCTACTATTAGTAGTGCGACTAGAAGCAAATGACATAACTCAGCCTTAGTTTCTGAGTGCACATGAGGAATTACATCGTTCCTCAAGGAGGGAAGGGTGGTCGGTGGGTGGAGACTGAGAAAGAGCCAAGAGAACTTATATTTTCCTTCAAGGAGAAAGTGGGGTTGTCTGCTGGTGGCGGGTGGAGGATGAGGGAGATGGGGAAGGTCTGAAATGGCTGTGACGAGCTTGGGAAATGAAGTTGACGTGACTGCAGGGCGAAGGTGAGGGCCTGGCTGGGGCCGAAGACTGTGAATCTGGAGCAGGACCAACCATTAAAATTGAATCATTTCCCCAGCAGCTCTCAGTGCCAGAGAAGAGGAACAGGGAGTGTTAGACTGATCCACGACTGGGGTTTTATAGGGTGGCAACCTCAGAATTAAAAACAGAACAGTTAGAAGTACAAATTGACAGTTACAAATTAGTCACGGGGACATAAAGTAAAGCATAGGGAATATAGTCAATAATATGGTAATAACTATAGGGGGATCACTTCCTAAGTTATATCAACGTCTAACCGCTCTGCTGTACACCTGAAACCAATATAAAATAATATTGAATGTCAACTGTGATGGAAAAATCAAAAAATGGAGGGGGGGAGAGGAGAAAGGGAATAAGAGGTTCAAACCTCCAGGTATAAAACAAATGAGTCACAAGGATGTGGTGTGCGGTACAGGGAATACAGTCAATAATACTGTATGTGTCATATGGTGTCATATGGTGTCAAATCGTTGCTGGACTTATCATGGTGATCACTTCTTTAGGTATATAAATGTTGAATAACTATGGCATACACCTGAAACAAATACGATATTATATCTTAAATAAGTAAAATCATGATCAGTGTAAGGAAGGAAGGAAGGAAGGAAGGAAGACACAAACCCATGTTTTGATAGGTACTTGCAGAGAATTTCTACCAATTTACATTCCTACATTTATTGTTATGAGTGTCTTTCTCATTCCAATCCTACTAGCATTGGGTTTTTAAAGACCTTTCCAATCCGTAAGAGATGAAGGCACTAATAGAGGAAAGACAAAGGCATTCGCTAAAGAAAAAAATGCAAATGATTAATAAACGTATGAAAAAAATCAAGAAAATATTCATCGAAACAAGCATAAGTGAATCTATAGACTGCGCAATCCATAATGTTGAGAAAATAAGATGAATTTTTGGAAAAAATTAGATTAGGTCCTCATCTATGTCAGACATGCAAGAGGAATTCAAGATTTAAATGTAAATAAGAAAATTATAAATTGGGGGGAATTATGATTTTATATTCTTGATAAAGAGAAAACCTTTTTTGATGTAACACCAAGGGTGACAGTTTTGACTATATAAACATTTAAAACTTCTGTAAGGCAAAAAAATAAAAATTAAAAAGCTTTAAGGCGAATAGGAATAAAGTCTTTGTAACCTGATAAGCAAGAGGCTAATAATATTACATAAAGAGCTTCTGAAAATTAACAAGAAAAAGCTGAACACACCAAGTGAAAAAAAAAAAAAAAAGCTCAATGTCTAGTACACAATGCACTTTCAATAAAATAAACAAATGATATAAACAGGTAATTTACATAGGAAGAAGTGGAAAAGTAAAAAGATCTTTTGTTTACCCTAAAAATCAAAGAAATGGGGATTTAAACAGACACTACCACTTTCTACTTTCAAATGGACAAAGATCGATTATAGCAAATTGGGGTGAGGCTGTGGGGAAACAGGTATTCTCATACTTTGTAGGTTGAGGGGCGTATGGTGAAACGAACCTTTCTGCAAGGCGATTTGCCAACGTGTATCAAAGCCTTAAAAATGTCACACCATTTGACCAGCAATTATCCTGCTAGGAATTTATCCTAAGAAACTCATTAGGTAATTGTGCCTACATTAGACTCATCACGGCTTTATTTCATGGCTAACGGTCGTAAGCCACCTTCCAATAGAAGACTGGTTCAGGAGTTTTTGGCAGATCCACAGAAAGGAATGCTAAACCACCATTAAAAAATAATGTGAAAGAATACTTATTGACGTGTGAAAAGATTCATGATATACTTTTAAATGGATAAAGTAAATTATGAAACAGTATGTGTAATATATAATGGAAAGGGTTGTGACCTCTGGGGATCAGCTTCTGAGTCATTTTGATTGTCCTTTTGTGGTTTTTCTATATTGTCCAAATTTTCTTCACAAATAAATACCGATTTGTAATCAGAAGGCACACAGTAAATGTTATTGTGTTGGGGGATAAATGAGAAATATGACAAATAAAATATCATAGTCTTTAAACACTCCACCTCCCTAGATCTCTCCAGCCTCTGGTACAAAGGAGGACCCATTATCATTCCTCCTGGCTCCTGAAGTCCTCACCAAAATTTTCGAGAGGAGTAGGCATGTCACAAGTGCTCACCTTCCTGAGTTCCATCCCCCAGCTTCAGGTCCGCTGCTGTGAAGCCACTTGAGGGCACCTGAGACACTGTGACTCAAACAGGATGTACACCCCAGGATACTGTCTCTGAGAACTCCAAACAGCACGTCCTGTGTGAGGCCTCTGGCAGTGAGCAGCCCCCCTCTCCCATTCCGGTCATACTTTGTCACTTGGGCCCCATTATGCCCTGGAATCCCTGTCCCCCCAACAAATACTCCCTCCACTCCCACCTTCGGCCTTCCCTTAATGAACCTTACAGGGGAGACCTGACCCAGTTCCATCAGAACCTGCTGTTTCCTTCCTCCGACCCTCCACCCCAGCACACATGCACACACGCGCACACACACGTGCACACACGCACACACACGCGCACACGGTGGTCAAGACCCCGCCTTCCTCCCTTAGCCAGATATGATAGGGCTCATGCCCTAGGAAAAACCACAAGATTAGTCTTTCCAGCTTCAAGGCTGGACAAAGGGCTGTCGCACTCCTATTGTTTGATGAGACATGCTACTCAGGGACTTCCACCCTGGCTCATATCCCAGCAACAGGTTTGTGTCACCATCATCCGACTAGGGAGGGACAGATTTTGTGGTGAGTATCCACATTCTTAGCCTAAGAGTCACCTGATAATTGCTATGCAAAGCCTCCTCACTTCAAGGAGCCTGTGCCCTTCTTAGGGTGGCCCCTCGGGCACCTTGTCATCAACATGTCTCAGCTGCCCCAGAGATCCAGGTTCCACCATCCACTCTGCTGAGCAGTGGGGGAGTGAAACCGAGATGGGACACAGTGGGGCCGCTGCCCAGGAAAGCTGGCTTGTGTGGTGATGCCCACCCCACCCCCCAACCTGGCCGCTTTGCTGAGACTGATGGCGAAAGCTGCCCCACGTCCACGGCGCTCAGGAGGCCCAGAGGGCAGGGCCTGGCACTGCCTGGCAACGAACTGCAGAGGGATTAGATGAGTCTGGGAGCCCACATACAGGGTGGGGGGCGGAGCCCATCTCCAGCCAGTGTTTAAGGGACAGGAAATTCCTACTGGTGTGATGACCTCATGCTGACGGTGTTGGGAGCGCCTGCCAGGGGCTAACTCCGGGAGTGGCACAGTGTCCTGTCCCAGGATGCATGAGGCCACCACCCAGGGTCCCTTGAAGGAGCGCACAGAAAGTCTGACGCTATCTGCAGACTCTAGAGCCTGGATCCCACACAGCCCGGCCACCGCAAGGTCCAACCCCTTCCTGCACGCCCCGGTATGAGTTTTTGGTCCCTC
Source organism: Pteropus alecto (assembly GCF_000325575.1). Classification (NCBI taxonomy): domain Eukaryota; kingdom Metazoa; phylum Chordata; class Mammalia; order Chiroptera; family Pteropodidae; genus Pteropus; species Pteropus alecto. Next base: position 4,823,096 of record NW_006430726.1, on the reverse strand, counting down.
CTGAGGATGCTGAGGGAAAGCCGGACCCCTTGCCCCGCATGGCGGTAAGGTAGCTCCTTCCTCTCGAGCCCAGGTCTGCACACCTGCACGACCTGCGCCCTGGATGGGGTTAGGGACAGGGGGTGGAGGCAGGGTGAGCTTCCTGTGCTGGGGGCATGGACACAGGGGAGGGGAGGAGGCCCACAAACAGGGAGCAGATCTGGCCAAGGTGGCCCTAATTCACTAGAGGGCGGGTCAGGTGCCTGTGGGTGACACCTGGGGGACTCTGGCACGCGCATCTAATCATGGCTCACGCTCGGCCCTTGCCCCAGACCTGCCCCTTCCCTGTAACTCTGAGATCTGTCACCAGGACATGCAGGTTGGAGAAAGATGGCACTTTGCAGAGGCTTTGGGGGAGGTGACTTTTAAGCCTTCGGAGTCTGTCTGTTCCGTATTTGTCTTTACAGTCCTTCAGCTATATAGCCTAAGCAAGGAGCATAGAAGATAGAATTCAAGAGATACAAGAAAGTTCGACAACAGACACCTCTAAGTGTCTTAGCATTGAGGAAAAATAGGGAAGGAGATAAGAACGGGAAACCAAGCCAAGTATTTGCCGGCACCGCGAGAATATCCGCTTCCCATCTGCTTTACTCACCGCTGTCTCCTGTGTCTCCAGCAACTAAAATAGTGACCGGCACGTAGAAGGCCCCCAACAGATATTTGTAAATGAATGAATGAATGAATGAACGAATGAGTGAATGTTGCAGGGAGGTAAACCCCAAACACCTCACGTCGCGGGGAACAGTCCCTGTCCCTGTCCAGCTCTCTGCTGGGGCTCACTCCTCCCCATCCCCTCCGTCATTAACAAAACTCCACTGGTGGCACCACGCGACAGGAGCAGCCGGTGTCCGGGAGGATACTGTGAATGGGACAGAATCTCTGCCCTCCTGGTTTGGCATGAGGATGAAACTGAGGTAATTCATGTTAAATGCTCAGCTCAGGTCCGGTCACGGAATAAATGGTTGGGACGGCATCACACACCGAAATGGAAGAGGCACAAAGAAACGCACCGCTAAGTGAGGCCCTCACGACTGGAGATGCGGAATCCAACGGGCTCCTTTACATGGTTACATTACCGCCGAAATATGCAAAGGAGTGACAGATGATGGTGACCAGTCACTTTTCTTTTAATTCCTCCGAATCCCTCCTGGAAGAGCCCAGCTCTGAGCCCAAAGACCCTCTGCTGTCACTTCATCCTAGAGCAGAGGGAGGATGGAGTGAATAAGTGGTCCTGAGATGCAGGTAGACCTGGGCGGAGTCTGAGCTCTGACATCCCCCGAACAGGTGTCCTTGGAAGTCACTTTCCCTCCCTCAGCTGTGCCGTGGGGATGACAGCACCTCGCTCGCAGCACTGGGTGGATTAAATGAGATACCACCACCCACCAGGCCCCTACCACCTGGCCTGTAGACAGGGTGCTAAGTGGATAGGATCCCTCTGTGGGAGGGAAAGGGCTCAGTGGGAGCTGCTGGACCACACACGAGGCTGGCCCGGGCACGCTCCCGCACTGGCGAGGCAGAGTGCAGGGCAGGCGTGTAGTTCTAGGAGGTGAGCAGCCAGCAGCCCCTCTCTGCTGACTCTCTGTATGGTTAGCGAAGGGGTGAGGCAGACAGGGAGGTTGCGGGGGAGAGGCAGAGTGGCAACGGCTTTGCCTTTAGCGACTGGAGAAACTACACCTCAGTTAGAAAGAGCTGTCTGGAATGTAAAAAGGTCAGGAACCTCGGAGGGAAAGTGATCATGTCATTTAGGAATTTCTACCGTTGAAGCAAGGGCAGCCTGCGTGGGGTGACGAGGCTTCTGAGTTGGACGGACCGAGGCTGTACTCCCAGGTTGACCACTTATCAGCAGTGCGGGGGACACTGCGGGCCAGCTCCCTCCTGGGAGGAGTGCGGGGAATAACAGCCCCCCGCGGATCACCACGAGGTGGTGCAGACAAGGCCGCTCAAGCAGTATTATCGCGATGGGATGACATAAGGCCAAGGAGAGCTGCGTCAGGAAAGTCGACGCCAAACACTTTGCAGAAAACATACTTTAAACCAGGGCTTTTACCCAAAAGGAACTGTTCCTTCAAAAAAGGAAATCCTGAAGATGACATTTCAAACAACCCCGATGAGCACAGCGACGGGACAGCTGCTTGGGAAGAAGCTCTCTCAGGAGCTGGGTGTTGAAACCGCATGTACCTGGGGAGGAAGGAGGCCACCCAGCCGGGGAGGAATGGAACAGCCTCCACTTCTGCGGCTTTACTGCTCCCGCGTCTGCAAAGCCAGCTTAACCTCCATCCTGCAGCTCCATCCAATTGCCATCCCATCTCTCCTTCCCTCATGCCGTGAGGATTCCGCAGCATCCACACCTGCGCCGCCACGTCCCTCCACCTAGCTCCTCTGCCCCTCCCCCTGCACAGAGGCTGCCCTCGCCCAGATCGCACGGGGACCCCCCCACTGGCTCCATTCAGCAACCTCCCCACCGCTCCCACTTTCCCTGGCCTGGGCAGCATTTCTACTCAGTTCAAAAAAAAACAACAACAACAACAACAAAAACATTAGGGTGACTGCGATCTAGTCAATCACTTCCTCTTTTCTTAAAATTCTTGGTTTCGACAATACTTTTCTTTCACCCGCCTGTGTTATTAGTTGGCTCATCTTCCCCAATCACTTTAAAGGGGGTTTCATGTCGACTCCCTTCTCATCGCAATTGACAGGCTCTTTCCCCAAGAGCTAATGATCAAATCCAGCCCAGATCCCTCTCCTCAGCTTCGATTCCCAGTGCCTGCTTCCAGCTGGTATTTCCAGCTGAGACTCACCGCCCCTCAGACCCCCACCTGCCCAAAGAAGACTTGTTTCATGTGGCCTGGGAGGCCCCCCCACCCTCAGGCCGTTCCCAGCCTCCCCACCCCTCATTCTGTCTCCTTAGCGGTTCCTTTTGCTCAAGACTCTCACCTCCTGGCCTCATCACCTGAAACAGGCTTCCTCCCTCTTAATCTGCTTCCTATTTCTCATCCTTTCAGGCCCCCAAATCACCTGGTTGCATTATGAGACATGCAGGTTTTTCGAGACCCGCCTCAGACATCCTGAATCAGAATCTTGAGGGGAAAGTCCCGGAATTACACATTTTTGTGAAGCTCCCCAGGTGATGATGATGCACTCTCAAGTTGAGAGGCTATATTCTGGACGCGTTACAAGCAAGAGTCGGCAGGAATTGACGGTTGTTGGATGTGGATCGTGAGGGAGAGGGAAGAAAGTAAAGCCCTCTGGAATTTGACCCAGGGGGAATGACTTATCCACGAGTGAATTAGGGGAAACCTGCACTGATTTTTGCGGGTAAAGGAAATTAAATTCCGTTGTTAGATCTTCAGCTGGACATGCTAGAGAGACCCCGGCAAGAGATGAATAAAAACATCGCTGAGGTCTTTTCTGAAATTCATTATTTGTTCAAATCCAAAACTATCTTTTATTCTTTTTCTCTGCCTACTGTTGAAACGCGTCGTAAACCCAAATGAAACGATAAGACAAATGATCTTAAAGTAGATGGGTCTGTGTCAGTGTTGACCAGCGAAAGGGAAAAGCGTCTGGAGTTAAAATTAAAGCGGGAGCTGAAAAAGAAGCTACTAATTAGAGCTCGAATTTATCAGCACATCTCCTCTATTTTCTAAAACGATCATCCGAATGTATGTTTTCAAACTGCAAAAGGAATAGCTACTACTCTTGAACCTCCACCTCTCACTTGCCAAAAAATATCTAAGCCTTCTCGGCGAGTCTTTTGGAAAAGGTCTCTTTTCGTGGCACAGTTGTTTATTTGCGTCTTAAAATACGATGTAGCGATAAATCCCTGCTCGACCAATCGAAACACAAGATCGAATTATTCAGACAAAAAGTATTTCGTAATTGTTCATATTATAAAGTTAACCCACTGGAATCCGGACCTTAAAATTATAGTTTTAGCCTTAACGTGGCCGAGCAATACAAAAATTACGACTGAACCCAGGCTCGCACATCCTAAAGAGAATTAGGGATGGACAGACAGTAACAGAACCACTGACGGTTAAAAGAAACCGTCATACGCACGGAGCCAACTTAGAGTGCTTTATGTCAACGTTTGTGCTTCAGGACCCCACGCTTTTGTCGATATGAAAGTATTTCAATTTGCCGTCACATTCCTCTAGGACCTTAAATCAGCAAGACCTGGGCTTCTGCCATGACTAGAACCAAATGTTATTTTCTAAAGAACAGAGCTTCAGGATCAGGAAAGTGTCAGGCCATTCATCAGGAGAGAGGAGGACAAGATGCCAAGACAAGCCCTTGATTCTTTAGGGCACGTTACTTAACCCTTTCCCTAAAATAAAAAGGTCTTTTTTTTAATGGGGAAAAAAAAAAAAAGTCTCGGAATTCATGCTTTCTCCTCGATGCAAAGAGCATTTGGAGTCCTACGCTGTCATTTAACAACTAGAGACAGAATAGGTCTGTAGGGAGGGAGTGACCCAGCACCTTCCTTTGCAGGTGGGAGTGCGGGGTGGGGAGCCCCGAGACCAGGTCAGGGGCGGAGCTGAGAGCACCTCCCTGGCTCCCAGGTCCCTCCCTGCCGTGAGGCCACCATCTGGAGGCTTCCACTCTTGTGTAGACTTTTCAACTCAACCAAAGCAGTGCTTCTAATTCACGAGGTTTCTAACAGACACCATGGCAATTATCTTTACCGTGTGCCCAAATCCCGGAATCAAATATAGATGGTAAATTATATCACGCGCGATCTAAAATGAATTTTTTTTAATGAAAACCATTATCTCCCTGTTCTACGATTTTCATTTCGAAAATTTCAGTTGCATATGTGGGTGTGGGTATAGGATGGTTCACAGCAGGAGTTGGGTTCAGTTTAGTAAAGAGATGAGAAGGAACCTCTATGTGTAGTCTCCACTTTGCAGATGACAGAGGAAGGCAGAGGAATGACACGGAACTAGAGACTTCCAGGATCTCGCCAGCTAGCGAGAAGACAGCCAGCTTAGCCACTTAATTCATGGGGTCAGTCTGGGATAGAGGCGACGGTGTGCTGAGACCGGCTGGCAAGAGCCCATTTCCTGCCAGCAAGCACGCACCTCGTCCCAACTCTGCTTTCGGCATCTTCGTCTTGGCACCGTGAACTTGACAGACTGAAACTGGCAAAGGCTCTACAATCGGGGTTCCGGAGGGACGACAGTTAAACACCGGTGCAAGGCTGAGAGACGATGTCACTGAAGAGATGAGTTTCGAAGGCTGAAAAGGGGTGTGATGGAGACCCTTGGGTGCAGGAGGGTCAGGGGAAAGAAAAACGCATGTTTAGGAAATGTGAGCGGATTAAGTGGCTCTCAGACTTTTAACGTGCACCAGTGTCACCTGAAGAGCGTGTTGAAACAACATGTTGCCGGGCCCCGCTCCCAGAGTGTCTGACTTAATAAATCTGGGGTAAGGCCCGAGGAGTTGCTTTTCTAGCAAGTTCTCAGAGGATCTAATGTTGCTGGTCTAGAACAGAAGTAGATGGTAGAGCGCCCGGGCATGCCAGAAAAACGTGGATTTTCTCTTGCTCCCCACCTAGCAAAGGGCGGTCTGGGGCCGGTGGCATCTGCATTACCTGCTTTCAGACAGGTCGACTCAGAACCTGCAGTTTAATAAATCCTTAGGTGACTCATATGCATCTAGGCTTGATAAACGCTGCACAGCGGAGCCCAGTGGTTCTCGATTCTGGCCCTGAATTAGAATCGCCTGGGGAGCTTTTCAAAACCATTCGTGCCCAGGCCCTACCTCCAGAGACGTGGATCTGTTGCCTTAGGATGGAGCCTGGGCATAGGTGTCCTTTAAAAGCTCCCCAGGGGATTCGAATGTACAGCCACAGGCTGCAGACCAATGCTTTAGCCATAACCCTCAGGTAGGAGAAGCAGTCCTTGGCAGGGCGGCTCTTGTGAGTGTTCCATGATGAAAGTTTGAAGAAGCCGCCAAAAAGCTGCAAAGGCGTCCCTCACAGCGGAGACTATGATGGGGCAGGGACAGACAGCTCGCTCTCCGGGATGCCTGTCCCTGCTCCCTGCACGGAGCTCAGCCACTTGTTCACCCCTCTCTTCCTCCGGCTTCGGCCTTTGGCCTCCCACTCTGTCTTTCACTTTCTCCTTCTCGCTCCCTTAGTGATATATAATATTAGTTACCATAAAAAATACTTTCCCTATCAGCACATCATGTGACTATGCCAAGCACTTCACGTGTCATTTCATCAGACAACGTGAAAGGGAGAGAGTTAAAAAGCCCTTGTATTTATCGAACGAAGCCCCATGGCCCTGATCTGTCATTGAAATAACAGGCGGATTGAATGGTTTGGGTTATTCCCTCTCTGAAACAAAACCAGTACCAACTACTAATTAAAAAGCTTTGCATTTGCATATGGCCCTTGACTGACCCTCCTCTCCTGAAACACCCATCCTAGAACTTGACCCTGAATAGAGAAGGGAAGTTCTCACCCTGTTGCATGGGGCGCGTCTTAAGCAGCGTGTATTCTGAGAGCACGCTCAGCAGGCACACATTAGATCATGGAGTCTTCTGGGACGGTTTGGCCATTGTAAAGGGCTTTGCTATGTAATAAAAAGCCATTAGCGCTGAACTTCAAAAGCATTAGGCTAAGTGAAAGAAGCCAGACACAAAAGACCACCTATTGTACGAATCCACTTGTATGAAATGCTCAGAAAAGGCAAATCTATAGAGACAGAAGGTAAATTAGTGTTTGGTTACCTGGGGCAGTAGGGAGAAGTAACTATAGATGGACACCAGGGTTTTTTTTTTGCAGGGGGGGAGGTAGGGATGATAGAAATGTTCTGACATTAGATTCCAAGTATGGCTGCACAAGTCTATAAATATACCCCAAAACCACCGAATTGCACTGGCAAAATGAATGAATTTCATGGAATGTAAATTATACTTCAATACAGCTACTTAATAAAAATAACGGCAGCGACAAAACATTAGCATTATTTCTCCACCTTAAAATAAGCTTTTTCCATTCTCGTCCTCCTCTAATAACGCACGCTGAAGAGGAGGGAGCAAAAAGTTGTAATGTGGACTTATTTAAGAAAGAAAAAAAATATGTATTTACGTTGCCTACGGTTTGATAGCATTTTTTCTGCCTTAAAGTATATAGGTTTGGCAAGGCCAGGAAAGGAGAGAAAAGAAAGACGTTTCAAAAGAAAATAAATAAAAGCTATTTTCCGTTGTTAAAAATAGCTGCCTCGGGGAAACTTCTGGAGGCAGGGAAAGGCAGAGCTGCGGGAAAGGGTTAACCCCGCAGGAGCTGACATCTGGCAGCAGTGAGGGCGTTGGCAGAGCCCCGTCCGCCCGTACCAGTCTGTACAGGGGAGCTGTCCCGCCTGCTGATTTATCATTCCCTAATGTCACGGGGATGGGATGTTGAAATTGTGGCTAGAATGCGAAATACGAAAAACACGAAGATTATGATTTAGCGTCTGGGGAAGATCAGCGTGAGCCGGGGAACAGCTTGTAAATGGGAGGCATCCTTGACACTCGCCTGTGGTTTTCAAGGCTCGGGGTGGGGGAGAAAGCAAACTCGGGGATTTTAGACGGCCAGAGGGTTCGTGCCTTAGAGTCGACGGAGGCAAAGATGGAATTAATAAGAGCAAAACCACGTCTGTGCTGTGATGGAGAGACAGTGTCTGTGCGCGTCAGGAGGACCAAAGTACATTTTAATTAAACAGAGACCTGATGTTGAAGGATAAATAAAGCAGTGTGGGGCGTAAACAGCGTAAATCCGTGATGCCAATGCCACCTGCGAGTGTCTAGACGTGAGGTGCGTCCTGCTAATTTGGAGTCTCAGACAAGATGCAGAGAGAGGGGAAAATATCCCCAAGTTCTGCTCATTAAAAGAAATAAAAGCTTGGATTTTAAGGAGATGCTCAGGCGGGGAACGATTTTAACAGTTATCTGTGGAGGACAAGTTGAGTTAGCGAAAGAGACACAAAACTATATGTGTAAAAACCTGGCCTCGAAAATACATGAGGATCCCTAGTTTGCGTGACTTCTTCCTTCCCGACCAGAGTTTACATATTGAGTTGGAGCTCTCTGCATTTCTGCGTGTCAGCATGCCCCCGTGCACAGGGAAAAATTCAGTTTCCACATTGTTTGTTGGTTATAGAAATGAGTGTTGACAACCGATCCTCAATGCTTATGGTTTGTTTTAATTACTTCCTGTCCTGCCAAATGCATCTACAATATGGATTTCAAGAATTGGCCTCGAGACATGGGTGTGCTACATTGAAAGTTTAAAAAGTTAAATAGTTTACTAGCACATCTACTAAACCTTGAATAGTCATTCATTTGTTCATTCATTTATTCATTCATCCAGAAAAAACACTGCCCCGGGCACTGGACAAAATGGTCAGGTTGGACCCTGTCTTCCCAAAGCACCCAGTCTGCCTGATGGAATGACGTAGGAAACTGTAGGGGTCGGGGGTGGGGGTGTGTGTGTACTAAATTCATTCTGCAACAATAGATGGAAAAAATAAATTACTATTCAGGAGTTCTCTTCCTGTCTGGTGATGTTGGGCAGTGGGACTTTGCCCAGAAAAGTCCTCCAGATAACTAAGGATAATCACTCTTCAGAACCAATTTAAGAATTACAAAAGAAATTTTGCTGGGAATTACTCTAAAATACAGGGCTCCCTCCCCTGCCTTTCTTGATCTCACTTGGTCACGCTGACCCTCAGTTATAGCCACCTGGGCACAGCAAGCCAGGAGTGGGGCCGTTTTCTGTTCATTTGTTATTTTATATCATGGTTTTACTCTTATTGCTGCGTGATTGGGGGCAGGCCCTTGAACCTCACTAATTGTGCTTCTTCTCTGTAAAAGGGTGGACGTCACCTGATGTTCTATTAGGGCCTTTTCTAGTTACGATGCCATGTCCTTTATGCTGTGCTGTCAGTACTGTCCCAGGTGCCTTTGCAGTGGAAGGCAGTGTGCCCCTGTGGGAAACGCCCCTCGTGTGTGATGACTGGGGACTCTCGTCAGGCTTAAGACTGTGCTTATTAGAATTCTATCTGGTGTCCCCACAAACAGGCTCTGCCAAGCTCCTGGAGGTTTCCTGGGCATGAACCGCCCAGCAGGCCTTTTTCAGCTTGTTAGGATGTACAAAGGAGCATCTTCTTTTTCTTATTCTTTTCTCCTTTTTCTTTATTATTATTATTTTTTTTTTCTTGTTTTTGTCTTTAGTCATCACATGGACGATTGAGGTTGCCTTAAGTCTTACCTGTAGGCGAATGGAGTAGAAGCACATTTACACGCCTACCTCTGGTGCTACTACCGTTTCCCCATCAGGCAATCCCGAATCTCCAGAGCAATGGCATCGAACATAGCACTTTTCTTGGCATCCATCCACGTTCATTTCATTCCTAAAACAGATATCTGGGAATTCAGCAAGCGCGTGTTAAGGAAGTGGCTGCCCTGTGCCAAGCCCTGAGCAGGCTGCGGGAAAGGCAGAGGTGACAGGCCTGATCCTGCCTGAGTCAGGTGCGTCTAGGAGCTCCGGGAAGAATGTCCTCACAGAGCCCTGCACGGGCCGCTGGCCCCGTCACACTCGCTCTTGGGTTTGTATGTTTTTCCCTAGATGAAGACCTAAAAATGCGGGTGGAATCTCACTGTTCTATGAACTGACAATGCCCCTAGTCTGCTCTCTCCCGATATTTTACCCTCGAAGGGCTATTGTTTTCCGTGCTTACCACAGAAAATCCGGAAAAAAAAAAAAAAACAAACAAAAAACAGAGAAGTAGAAAGAAGGAAAACAAATCAGCATTATGGGTAACATTTTGGCCTATTTCCTTCAGGTCTGTGTTCAACGAATTCTTATGGAGACCCTGTGCCAGGCATTACGCTGGGTGCTGGGGACGTCACAGTGAGTGACGCCATTCACCTTCACGTGACTCACAGCCTAGTGAGAGAGAGAGACCCTGTGTGCAGTGTGATGACCAGGTAGTACACGTGGGAGGGACTTGACCTTGGGGCGCCTCCTCAGACCCTGGGTTCAGGACGGGGATTCTGAGGAAAAGACGTTTAAGTTTAGACCTGAAGAACCACAGGGAGAGGGGAGCGGTGGCAGTGGGAGGGAGGCTTGAGTGAAATGTGGGTTCAGGGTGGCGGGAGGGCAGAGGGCAGAGGGCAGGGACCTCCAGGAGGAGGGATGATAAGATTCACTGCTGGGGAGGTAAACCAGGCCCCGCCAGGCAGGGCATTTATCAACCAAGTTGTCGTTATTCTGCGGCTACAATACTACCTCCTGCTTCTTGTGTTTATTTGTTTTTGTTCTGGGACTTAACACTATAGCATAATCATATTTCACATTATCGTAAACTATTTTAATGGAGACATACTATTCCCCCAATCGAGGAGGCAACCGTTTACTTAATTAAGAAAAAAAAAAAGAGCTTATTTTTCTTTGCTTCACATTCCACGCCCCTCGTGGTTCTCCAAGGTCTTCAGCTAATGGCAAATTGGAAAATCCTGGGCGGGATAGATGTATTATTGTTCTTTTACCCCAAAACAGAATCTGAGTCATCCCCCAGATCCTAGCACCTGCATGACTTCCGGCAGCGGCCATCAGGTTCCCTCCCAGAAGGAGAAGCAACCTAGCTCTCATTTCCCGCTCTCAATCACCCACTCCCGCACCCAACGAAGGATAAACTCACAGAACCAGTTTCTGGGTCGCCCCAAGTCCCTTCTTCCTTCCTCCACTGGGCTCTGAGCGTTCCCACCTGCCCTCCCCTCCTCTAAAGAAATCAAAGACCCAATCCGTTGACAATATAGCAACCTTTTATTTTTTAAAAAGGCTTTAGAAGAAAAAAACCTCAGCCAAACGCAATATAGGAAGAAACTCATTCCTTCATCCCTCTCGACTTCAAAGAAGCGACAAGCACTCATTCATTCATTCATTCATTCATTCATTCTTCAGCAAGAACTGTGTTGTCCGGCTGCCCTGAGACTATGGAGTAGAGGCAGAAAGCTGCATCCCCACTGCCTTGCTGACCTCACCGCTAAGGGAGAGTGATGTTCAGCAAATAAACGCCAGCCGGCATCTGCCGCCCGACAGTGGTAGGCGCTATGCAGGGACGTGTACGTGAACACACAGCAGGAAAAAGCATGGCACCCTGAAGGAACTGGAAGGAGGCAGTGTGGCCAGGGCATGGCGAGGCAGTGGGGAGGTCGTCAGATGAACAAGAGAGACTTCCTCCTTTCCCCCTTTCCCCCAGGACACAGCCCTAGGACGCCTTATGAGAGAGTGTTTCTGCCCCTTTGGAAAACCGTCAGACTGGGTGGGCTTGGCATTGGGGAAGGGAGACGAGGCACGTCGCCCGAACCCATTCAGCTTCCATTTTCCTTTGGTCTTGGGAGCCCTGGGCGTCAGTCACCTGGTTATGAATGCAGTCCTCAGGACAATTAAAATACCAAAAGAACACATGAGTGAAGAAGTTCTGTTTCTGTGCCTCCCTTTTATGTGCAGCTCATTGATTATCCCTCTGTTGGTGGTTCTTCAAAAGCATCTTAAGATGGAATATTCTTGTGAGCACGGCTGTTAATATTAATGCTGTATCCAACACCCGCAGATTCTCAGAGAAGTCAGGTTGCCGTTAGAGTATATTCTTGATTTATTCTGCCCAGCCGAAGCAGTTTGAACTCTTTCGGTCACAAGTGCTAGAAACTCCGATGCAAGCGGCCTTAAGCCGAAAGGGAATTTACGGGCTGACGTTATGGGACGGTCCTGGCATGGGGCTAAGTGTCAGGCTTAATGGAGGGGACGGACACTAGTATTAGTACTCAGCACAGCTCCGTTCTTCCTGAATGTTGATTCTGTCATCAGGCAGTATCCCCACTTGGGGTCGGAAGGCAGCTGCAGCAGCTCAGCTTTAAATCCCACAGTGAAAAGACAGTGAGGACCACCAACGCCCGCCCTGGGAGCCGGGAGGGAGATGGACACCAGCATAAAATACAAAGCCTGAGCAGGGGGGAAGAATGGGCCCCATGGAAAAAGCAAGGCACCAGAGCGGTTTTTAATAGGAGAAAGGTAAATAGATCTAAGAGTCTCGCTCTCCGAAAATCATTACACCGCAAAGCTACCTTTTGATAGGACCCATTTATGTAACTTGATAGAACGGACCCTCTGAGAATGAAGGGGCTGCGAAGCAAGCCGAGAAGTCATCTGGTTCCAGCCCCTTCCTTTCTGCAGGATCAAACCCAGATCTCTCCGGGCAGGTGGAAACGTGTAAATGTTTCCAATGAAAGACTCAAGACTTGAGCCTGGGCATCTAATAATTCTAGAACTTAACATCGCCCCGTCTCACCCCTCCTTCTCTCCATGCCTTCGACAGATGAAGAAATGGATTCTATTTTCATTTTCTCCAATATAAACTCTGCTCTCTAGTACCTCGAAGGCTTCAAATTCCACCGTCACATTTCAGATTCACATCATTTTATTATTAGTCATCCGGCTTCCTTCCTATTTTTTTTCTTTCATCTTAATTCAGGTTTTGTGTCTTAAAAGCATTCCTGAATTTTATAGAGAGAATAAAGCGGATGCCCCGTAAAATGTATTTTTTGCAGTAAATGTTTTTCAGAAATGTGTTCTTGCTCTCCTACTCCGCACGAGCTCCTCGACCTCTCTGAGCTTCCATTTCCCCATCTATAAAATGGGGATAATAATCATAATAAGTTTCATAGGGTTTGGGGGGAGAATGAAAGCACTCAGAACTTTGTATCTGGCATTTAGTAACTGTTAAATGTTAGCTACTGTTGCTATATTATCGGCATCCTCGTGATCGTCATTTTATAGACTTTTCCCATAGACTCTCTTCTTTGGGTATTTCTCATCCGTGGGCAATGAGAGTTTTCTTCTGACGTCTATCCCCACGCCCCACAAAACAAAAATCAAAACCGGATGGTTCGTGCTTCTTGAATCCTCCCTCCTGCCCAGCTTGGCCTTAACGTTGCTATTTGATTTGGTTCCCATTTGATCTTGAAGCGGAGGATGGTTCGGTGGCCTAGTCACCCAGGTGTGTGGAGGGAAAGCAGGGATCCTTGTGTCTAGGTGCTTCTGTTCCTAGAAACTCCACCGGAGGCCTGGTCTTGGTGCACAGACGGCCCACCCCTCCTGCCCTCACTATGAGCCTCTCTGGGGACTCCTCAGTCCTGGGCTCCGGCCACCCCCTCTCACTACACCCCGGTGCCACCGGGGGTCTGAGGCTGGATGCAGAGGCTGCCTTCGCACCAGAACTTCCAGCACAGTAGCCCCCAGATTTGCCTCAGGAGGCTGCTGGCTGGACATTTGCTAGTGAGTGGAGAACTTCCCTTCCCACCTCCCTGACTCCCCCGAACCTCCAACTTAGTGCCGCTTCTAAATCACAGGCCTCAGCCCCGGGTCTTCCTCTTCCCCCAGCTCTCACCCCTTTACACCGGACGGCACTCGTGACACCCAGGGTCTGCTCCATCTCTCCCATGAGGCTTTGCTGCTTTCTCAGGGAGCTGAGTTCCAGGTTACACTCGGGTACCCTTCATTCATTGTATACCATCTATTCTCGGTGGAACAGAAGAAGTTCCTGGAAGTTTTCTGACATTTGCTTGGCACCCTTACCCAGCTTCTAGCATGAATGCAGACTTCCTTCATTTTTACGGACCTTGTTTAATTTAACTTAGAGTTGTGAAAGAGGGCCATGTTACCCTAAAAACGGGGTGTACCGTTTTTCGTTTGGCTTGTTCAACCTGGAAACTGTCTTAAGTGAAGCATTTCCACTTTGAAACCTCTCTTCCTGTCTGCAGTTGTGAGAGAGGGCAATATTTAACGTTTTTTGCGCATGTTTCAAATATTGGAGCCTAGGTAAAATCCTGCTTTTGGCAATACACAGGGGAAATGTGGAGGCAGTAATGAGCAAAATCCTCCTGGGGAAAGAGCACAGAAGGATGAAATGTGAGCGGTTTCTGCTCCTCGGTGCAGGGCCCCACAAGTCAGGGCTTCTGAAGGAGGCTGCTGTCAAGGGCTCCGACTTGCCTGCCCCGTGGGCCAAAGCCTGCTTTAGCCACACAGTTTACTGTGCACAGACAACAAAGGAAATTCATGAACACAGAGTATGTCAACTGTGTGGCTGCTGCCAAGAATGAGAGCCAGAACCTCCTGGCCCGGCTTCTCCTCAGCCTCTGCTCGCTCACGAGTGGAGCCCGGCCAGGTGAACCAACGCGACCACCTCTCCGCGTGCAGGCCCACGGCTGGCTTTCGCAAACATGTCTTTGCAGGGCTCCTGATGGTTCCTCCTCAGCATGCATGAGGACGCCCATGTCACCAAGCCAGGTCTGCAAGCAAAGTTCCTGTCCCGTGCAGACACACGACTTACAGCTTCCTGGGGAATATGGGAGGATGGATTCTTTTGTTTCCCCCTCGGGCAAGCCCCCACCCCAGCACCCACAACAGCAACCTGCACATTCACTGTGACATTTTTATTTTCCTCACCATGTGTTGCTGGGGCTTCACCTTATTTCTCCTACGACGCCCATCCAGCCAGTCTGCACTGCATATGTTCTTTGAGGTCAAGAGGCTTGCAGGAGAAGGTTCTAGGGGCCACATGACTAGGACGGAGCTGCCCAGTGTTGCTGAGGGCACAGTAACAGACAGCATCTCTTGGCTTAGATTCAGAGCTGACTATACCTTGCCTACTTTCAGGCTGGCCTGAAATGAATATGGTGCTGGGCAGGGTCATGGGGCTCAACCCCAACATGGACGTTTGGGTTCCCTTTGTTCCGCAGGAAACCTGAAGTTTGCTTAAATCCAGGGACCATTCCTCACCTGCCTCTACATGTGAGTTACCATGCGGAAGACACAGAGAAGCAGAAAATGCAGTCTACCCTCAAGGAGATTTCTAGGTAATCAGAGCTTCCTTTAGTTACTCAATACTCCTCCCTCTTCTTTTTTTTTTTTTTTTTTACTTCTAGGATTTTGCACATGCTGTGCCCTTAGCCTGAAATACTCTCTTTATCCCACTCTTGCTGGGACTGCTGTGTACAATCATGCAGGTAACAGACTGCACAATGTTAGATCCACTTACATCGGTGCGAACGGCGCCCTCAGAAATATCCAGTCCACAGCCCGCACAACTGTACGGCACGGCTTCAGCCCACTTCTCCTAGCTGGAGGTAGCTCCTAGTCACCTCAGTTTTAGGCTTAGTCATTATCTTTCCTTCTTTCTTCCTGTCCTTCTTCTTTTCCTTCTTCCCTCCCTTGCCTTTCTTCCTGTCTCTCACATTTATTAAATACCTACTGGATACATCAGGATCTGTGCGAGGAGCTGGGGATACAACTGTAAAACAGACAGGGCCCCGCCCCTGTGGAGGTGATGCTGTCGTGAAGCATTTATATTGTTCTTTCTCCAGGAAGCCTTCCATGCATCCATGATGGCATCCAGTACCTACTGATTGACTGATGAATGCCTCTGACTCGGGGACCTTTTGCTCTAGAGCACAGAGCCTTTGGTCTGGAGGAAGACCGAGGCGGGCAGGAGGGGCTGAGGAGACCAACTTTAAGTCCCTTCCGGCTTCTTGCCCTTGGAAACACCCTGTGGCATTCGTGAAGCTCATTAGTGAAGCCGAGATTAATATGAGGCCCAGAGCAAGGCTTCTCCCCACCAGGGAGGCCACAAAATTCCAGAATGTCCCAGGGAGGAACGGAGCACCAGCCAGGCCTGCCTCCCAGGGCTGCAAAACACTCCCTAATGAGTCCTCTCCAGGGGAGGGTGAAGTCACCTGCAAGGAGGCCGCTAAGCCTCAGGTGTTCTCCAGGAGGCTTAAAATAGCCAGGCTCCCTCCACAAACACCTTCCAACACTGTTTAGGATGGCGATTGCCAGGAAACTAATGAATCTGAGCTTAGTGAATTAATTGTTGATGAAATAATGTGAATACTGTGCTTCCTGTTCATCAGTCTCTATAGAAATTAATTAGCCCCACTTGGCAACAAGCAGGATCAAAATTTCAACTTAATTTACGAATTTGGCCAAATTGTCTATGGGAAGCCTTGCCTGGAGGACCGTTCGTGGCTGCCTCGTGTCCAGACAAGCCTCGCCTTTCATGGAAGACAAGATTGCTTTACGAGAGTCCCAGCAAGAGAGGAGGGTGGTGGAGGAGGGAAGAGGGAAGGTGAGGGCTTTGCTTGTGTTAAGCCTCAAGCAGATCCATGCCTCTCCCGCCTTCCGGCCTCGGCCCTCCCTGATAGACACTTTGACAGAAGAGATCTATTAGCTGAGTCGAGGGGTGACGGGGTGACGGCTCAGAGCAACGGGGCAACTTTCAGGCTGAACTTGCATTCGATAATTCTGTGCTGTGTGCTCCGGTCGCCTCTACTACATAGAATTATTCAGGATTTTAAGCAAAAACTAAGCAGAACTATCCTGGGCACCGAAGATACAGTGGGGAACCAGGTAATGAAGGCCATGCTCCCGTGATGCTTACTTTCTATTACGAACACGGACACAAACACGAGCTATCCACCTCTGGTTTTTGATTCTGTTACAACTTGGACTTGTTAACATTTTATTATGGGCCACATCACCGAACTCTGGGTTCTAGGTTCGTTTCTGCTTTTAAAACAAAATGCACATGGCCTAGTATATACATACATTGTCATCTCCCTTGCATGCATGGCTATTTAAATTCATATCTGTACAGATGTTCTCAAATTCCGTCCGAAAAGCTCATGCTCTTCTGAAAGAAGCCAGATTTAGCAACTATTTTGAGATGTATTAAGCCAGGGGAGGGAAGCCTGTTTGCCCGTGATGTTGGCCAATCGTATCTGTCCTCAGGTCCCAAGAGGACACCCGTGTAGGTCTGATTCTTGACTGAGAATCACATCAGATCAGGCTGCACGGAAGGCGTCATTTGTGCGTCCAGGTCTGCTGCTGTGGCCAGAGAAGAGCATACTGAATGGAATGTGCTGCACGCTGGGCAGGCGCCTACTTCCGCCGGGTGGGCATATGTAGCTGCAAGCAGACCACCCTTCCCCTTAGGAATTTGTGATGTCGCTAGCAGCCTTCTCTGTGACCTCAGGCCGTGTCTGTCCTCTGTTTACCTTTGTTCTCAAACTACAGGTCTGTAATTCCACGGCCCCCTCGGGTAGCTTCCATGGAGAAGGTAGCGAGTGTGCACTAACAGAGGCGTGGACAGGAACAGCTCCAGCCGAGCGCTCTGTAGAGCAATCGAATGCGCTGAAGGACCCCAGCATGGTCTTCCTGTAGCCCGGCTCCTCAGCCAGACTGAGGTCGCTGTTCCACAATATACGTCCCCATGGCTTTCCCCATCTCCTGTCTCCCGAACCGCTATTCCCCACCCCTCAGAGTAAACGCTTCTCAGGCCCAGCTCACGTGCCAGCCCGCTGCTGTAGCCCTGAGGGTATTCCCTGGAAGCAATTTCTTCCTGTCTCTGGCCCCACACTGCTCTTGAAATACAGCTCTTCGTGCATTCTCTCACCTACAGATGTCAAGTCCTCCAGGAAAACCCGTGCATTCTTCATCTTCTCTTGTCTCCTGTAGTCTTCGCACTGAAGATGGACTTGGTATGTGTTTGTTCTGCGCCTATTCTATCCTGGGATCAAATGACTGTTTATAGAAAATGGTGAGATCTAATGAAAGAGGTCTTAATCTTAAGTCCAATGGTGCTGAATGTCCAATTTTTTTCTTTACTGAAAACGAATGAGCAGAATTATTCTCCTTGGTGCACTATCGCCCAGAACGGAGATTTAGTAAGGTCTTCCCGTCTTCCCTCTCTCTCATTCTTTCTGTTGTTTATATATTACTCTGGCACAGGAAGTGGAGACCAGGGGTTGGCAGTGAGAGCCAAGGGACCAGGGTTCAAATCCCGGCTGTGCCTCTTACTACCTGAGGGATCCTGCACGATTTGATCTGCCTAAGCTTCAGTTTGCTCAGCCATGAACTAGAAATAATAACTCATGTTTCATCTGAGTCCAAGGTGGCTGTGAACATTAAATGAGACGGTAGAGGTGCAAGTACTTTAACATGGTGACCCCAGTGTGTTCACTGTGTGAAAACCACCCAGCTATACTCGGTAACATGTATAGATCTGTCGCACTTCAGTGAAAGTTCTTTATAAGTTAACTCTCCGTACAGACATTTCCAATTGTATCGTTATTAGACCGTTTACTGAGGAAAAAGGTGCAAGAATGAATTAAAGCTGGCTGTCAGGCATTTACAGTCTTGAGGAGATGCCGAGTGTATACGGGAACAGCCATTTCGGTGTACAGAGACAACTCCACGTGTTGTAAAGTATTCCTTCAGGATTCTCAATGTTTTAGTTTTACCATAGTCAAATGCAAAAAGAGCCATCACAATTAAGAACCACTGGACTAAACACATCCAAGCATATTCAAGTCAATAAAAAGACAACCTCATAGAAAATGGACAAAGCATACAGACAAGCAGATATACACACGGCTAATAAATACATGGGGACATGTTTAACCTCGCAAGTGATCAGGGAAACAAAAAAAATCTTAAAGATACTACTTTGGCAAAAATCAAAAAGATTGATAATACCCAGTGTTAGTAAAAATGAAGAGCATATTCTCATAAAATCTTCTAACATATATCTTTAGATTCAGAAATTTCGTTTTTGGTTAGCTCTCCTGTAAAAACAATTACATAGGTACACAAGTATTTACACACATGTATGTAAAACTGGTCCTTATAGCGCTATTTGTAATAGTGTAAAAGTCCAGTAATTATAGCATAGTTCAACAACTGTGACACATGCACATGTGAAAAATCATTCAGCTACTAAAAGAATGGGGTAGAATTATAAGCATTGACCTGGAAGGATTGCATCTATGCACATAACATGTACAGTCATACGGAGGAAAAAAAGCAAATATTGTAGAATAATATGTACGGTATAATTTCATTCTTGTTAAAAAAATGTTCTCACTACACACACACAGAAAAGACTGTCTTAAAGCTCTAACGGTAATTACCCCTAGGGAATTGGAAAGGAGCGTGGGGATTTTTGCCTTTTACTTTATATTTTGCGGCTATTTTTACAATAAACATGTGTGCACTATTTTTGTAATGTAAATAGTCTGATGTGAGTTCAAACGGAAGCTTTATAAAGAAGAGCTTTCTGTGCCAGAAGGTTGGGGCCACTTCGGGGCCATCTCTTTACCATCATTGACATTTAAAAATCTTTTAGGGAACCCCATAGCTAAGACGATTTGGAGAAAGGGACTGGTTTCTTCAAGTTCTTTTTTGAGATCAGCCTGCTCAGATTCAGAAAAGACTGCTATGCAAGTGATTCATTGCTAGTATAGAAATTCCCAACCTGGTTTCGCCATCATCGACGTTTCTGCCCCGTGGATGTTGGGAGAATCTTCTGTTGTCAAAGGATGAGGAAGAAGATGAGACTGATGTGGCCAGCAACGGGG